>NC_064827.1:119249624-119564246 GCF_024166365.1 Elephas maximus indicus
CCAGAGTGAGTGTCGCAATACAGGCAATGGAAGCCATCAACCTCTTAAGGCCTAGACCTGGTAACTTACACAGTATCTGTCTTAGTGTCATTTAATATAAATATAAATACCACAAGTGGGTGGCTTCGAAGAACCAAAATTTATTTTCTCACAATTCTGGTGGCTAAAAGTCCAAGCCGAGGTCTCGGCCTGGTCAATTCCTTCCTTTAGGTGGCTCCAGGCTTTCTCTGGTTCCTTGGCATTCCTTGGCTTGTGTGGCGGGGGGGGCGGGGGGGGTCCTCACATGATGTGTGTCTTTTCCCATGTGTATTTATTCTGGTCTTTTTATAACACAAAGGTGATTAAGTTTAGGATCCACCCTATACTTATATGACCTAATTAACAGAACCAAAGACAAACCCCTGTTTATAAACAGGGCCATATTTACAGGTACGAGGGTTAGGATTTCAAAACATATTTTGGGGGGACACAACTCAATCCATAACAGTCTCACTACCGTTTATTCCATTGGTCAAAGAAATCACAATCTTCAAGGAAACACACTCTTTTTAAATTCAGCAAGTTATTGTTAATGAAATGGAGAAAGGCCCAAGGCATGGCTGGAGATGGAATCTACTCTCCCCTATCAAAATACCTATTATTTATTTATTTTTTCAATGATTCTAAGTTCAACATTTTTAATGTTGTCTGTGTTAAGACCTACAAACAAAAGATAGTTGTGTGGGTAGATTTCTTGGATGTTGGACTATTCTGGCTGAAAGTGGTCATTGAAGATCAACTCCTCTAGCCCTGTAATTTCAGAAATAAGTGAGCCTCATTACACTAACTCCAGCCATTTTTAAAGTTAGTGAAACCATATGGAATGTGTTTCATGAAAATACAAACTGCCTGGTGATACTGATTAGCAAGTATGTGGGAAGCATTCTAGGTAATCTCAAGCACTTTTCTGGATTATATTTGCATTACTTTATTCTTTCATATTTTGACTTGATTTGAGTTTTTGAGTTTATAGAAGAATAAAAGTAGTAGTCCCATTATTAGCATATAAAAAAAAATTTTAATTTTTTTATTATTATTATTAGCATATACTCTATAAAATATATTTCCCAAAGGATGGCAAGAAGTGATGAAAGTTAACCATTTGCCAAATCAGAATCTTCATTTTCACCTTGAGCCATGCATGTCACTAACACCTTGCTGGGTAATTCTTCTCCCAGCACTTATAAAAATAAATCTTCTGAATATACCACATATTCTAGGCTGCTGCACACACTTTTTTTCCTTTTATTTATTCTGAATGATTATTTCTTCCCCCTTTTCTCTTTCCTTTCTTTGCCTTTCTTTTTTCTTTTTCTTCTTTTTTTTACAGTAGACAGAACTGCCTTTTTTTTTTAACTTGAGAAATAAAGGAATATAGTAAAAACAACATGCTAACATCCAAAAAGCATACTACGGCACAATAATTCTTACTATAGTCTCCGATTTCTTTGTGAGTCTTCTAAAGAATAATGTTTCTGTTTCATACCCAGACATTATAAAGACGTGTCTGTGTGTGCCTCCAATTTCTTTTATACGATCATGTAAGAAAATACTCACAATTCTGTACATTGCTTTGCATTTAAGAAACAAAAAAAACCTTAATATTTGCTAGAAAAATTTGATTCTGATGTCTAGACTGATGAAGTCACACATACATCGAGAGGGTAAAAAGGTTGTTACTCACATTACTGAGATCTCTGGGGAGTGCAGGACAGGCCTTGAAAGCAGGTCCGAAGTGACTTGAGAGCTAGGAAAGGAGAAGGGCCTGGGTCTTCACTGCGGATAGATGGTAGGGCTGGGATGAAAGTTCTTGCATGTATGGGCAGAGGATTGTGTGGTTTGAATCTCCCACAACACCAAAGAAGAGAGCACCCAGACTTTCTTATCATCTTGTCCAGACATGGAACACGAGCGGAAGAGATACTGGTGAGGTTTGAAAGCTCTCGGCAGTCAAACATCAAAAAATGGAGTTGGACTCCTCATTACATAAATCTATCCCATTCTTCGTATTTTAAAAATATCTTTATTACAGTTTAACATTCTGAATTATCATCAACTGAACAAACCCACGTCCTCACTATGTAATTGCTACCATACCAGATGTCTTCCCTGTGGCCCTGCAACCACAACTGCTTCCATCTTCTCAAAGGGTAACCACTACCCTGACTCCAGAATCATAGATCACTTTTCCCTGTTTTTGAATTTGATGTAAAGAGAACCATGCATATGTATTTTTTTGTGTTTGGCTGGTTTTACTTGGCTTTACGTTTGTAAAATTCATCCATGCTGTTGTGTGGAACATTGTTCACTTTGTTTTCACTGATGCATAGTATTCTATTTGTGACTATAACGCCATTTGTGTTTCCGTTCTACTGTCAAGGAAGGATTCGATTCTCCCCAGTTTTCCACTATTCACTATCACAAAAAAAAGAGAAACAACAATTCTCTTGTGTTTTGGAACATGTATAAAATTTCTGTTGAGTAAATACATGGAGTGGAATTTCTAAATCATCAGACATGTGTATGTTCATCCTTAGGAGATAACTCCAAGCAGTTTTCCAAAACGCTTATGCCTATTTACACGTGCAACACAAGGTAGTTACAGATGTGCCACATTCTCGTGTACGTTTGGTATTTCCAATCTTTTGAATTTTACCATTTGAGTGAAAGGATAATTGTATTTCAGTGTGGCTTAATTTTTATGTCCCTGATAGCTAAGGTTGAACATCTTTTCATGTTTATTGGCCATTTGGATATTCTCTTTTGCGAAGTACCTGTTTGTGACTTTTACTCATTTAAAAATCTCTCTCTCTTTGTCTTAATAATTTGAAGAGTATATTCTGAATATAAGTCTTTCATCACTTATACGTATTGCAAATATCTTCTTCCACTTTGCAGCAAAACATTTCTCTGACTTAATTTTATGTATATATATATATATACATACACATATATATATAATATATATAAAACCTCCACTCATCCGTCAGTTTTTCAGTTGGTCATACTGTTGTGGCTTGCATGCTTCTGTGATTCTGAAAGCCTTGCCACCAGTATTTCAGATATCAGCAGGGTCAAACATCGTGGACAGGTTTTCATCTGGGCTTCCAGACTAAAACGGACTAGGAAGAAGGACCTAGTGATCTACTTCTGAAAAAATTGGACAGTGAAAATCTTATCAATGGCAGTGGAACAATGTCTGACATAGTGCCAGAAGATGAGCCCCTCACATCAGAAGACACTCAAAGCATGACTGGGAAAGAGCTGCCTCCTCAGAGAGTAGTTGACCTTAATGATGTGAAGGAAGTAAAGATTTCAGGGCCTTCATCTGCTGACGGTACAACTCAAAATAAGAAACAGCTGCAAACATCCATTAATATTTGGAAGGTGGAAGGTACAAAGTACGAATCTAGGGAAATTAGAAATCCTCAAAAAGGAAATAGAATGGATAAACATCAATATCTTAAATATTAGTGAGCTGAAATAGACTGATATTGGCCATTTTGAGTCAGACAACCATACAGTCTATTATGCCGGGAATGACAAATTGAAGAGGAATGCTTTGCAGTCATCATCAAAAGAAAATAAATTTTTTTAAGAATTACCCTGAAGTGCAATGCTCTTAGTGATAGGATAATATCCATATGCCTATAAGGAAGACTAGTCAATATGATTATTATTTAAATTTATGCACTAACCACTAATGCCAAAGATGAAGAAATTGAAGGTTTTTACTAACTTCTGCAGTCTGAAAATATCACACATGTAATCAAGACACATTGATAATTACTGGTGATTTGAATACGAAAGTTGAAAACAAAGAAGAATGTGTAGTTGGAAAATATGGCCTTGGTGATAGAAACAATGCCAGAGATTTCGTGGTAGAATTTTGCAAGACCAATGACTTATTCAGGAGCCCTGGTGGTGGAGTGGTTAAGAGTTTGGCTGCGAACCAAAATGTCGGCAGTTTGAATCCACCTGCCACTTCTTGGAAACCCTATAGGGCGGTTCTATTCTGTTCTATATGGTCGTTCTGAGTCAGAATCAACTCAGTGGCGATGGGTATGGGTAACGACTTATTCACAGAAAATATCTTTTTCAAAAACAAAAATGCTGACTATGCACTTGGACCTCACTGGATGGAATAAACAGGAATCAAATCGACTCCATTTGTGGAACCAGATGATAGAAAAGCTCAACATCATTAGTCAGAAAAAGGCCAGGGGCAGACTGCAGAACATACGCAAGTTCAACATGAAGCTGAAGAAAATTAAAACAAGTCCACAAGAGCCAAAGTACAACCTTAGTATATCACAACTGAATTTAGAGATAATGTCAAGAATAGATTTGACACATTGAACACTGAGGGAAGGCCAGACATGTTGTGGGATGAATCAGGTCATCATACATGAAGAAAGCGAAAGGTCATTAAAAAGACAAGAAAGAAATAAAACACCAAAATGAATGCCAGAAGAGACTCTGAAACTTGCTCTTGAACAAAGAGTAGCTACAGCAAAAGGAAGAAATGATGACATAGAAGAGCTGAACGGAAAATTTCAAAAGGCAACTTGTGAAGACAAAGTAAATATTATAATAAAATGTGAAAAGACCTGGAGTTAGAAAACAAAAAGGATGAACACTGTTGGCATTTCTCAAGCTGAAAGAACTGAAGAAAAAATTCAAGCCTCAAGTTGCAATGGTGAAGGATTCTATGGGGAAAATAATGAACATCGAAGGAAACAGAAAGGGAAGGTGGAAGGGATAAACACTGTACCTAAAAAAAAAAAAATTGGTTGTTGTTCAACCTTTTCAGAAGGTATCATATGATCAAGAAACGATGATATTGAAGCAAGAAGTCCAAGCTGCAAGGTATTGGTGAAAAACAAGGCTTCAGGAATTGACAGAATAGCAATTGATATGTTTCAAGAATCAGATGCAGCGTTGGAACCTCTCACTCATCTATGCCAAGAAATTTGGAAGACAGCTACCTGGCCAGCAAACTAGAAGAGATCCTTATTTGTGTTCATTCCAAAGAAAGGTGATCTAACAAAACAGGGAAATTATCAAACACTGTCATTAATATCACACTCAACTAAAATTTTGCTGAAGATAATTCAAAAATGGTTGTAACAGTACATTGACAGGGAAATGTCAGAAATTTCAGCCAGATTCAGAAGGGGGTATGAAACTAGGGGTAACATTGATGACGTCAGATGGATCTAGGTTGAAAGCAGAGGATACCAGAAAGATGTTACCTGTGTTTTATTGACTATGTGAAGGCGTTCGACTATGTGAAGGCATTCGACTATGTGGATCATGACAAATTATGGATAACATTGCAAACAATGAGAATTCCAGAACACTTAATTGTGTTCATGAGGAACCTGTACATAAGCCAAGAGGCAGTTGTTCCAACAGAACAAGGGGCTACTGAGTGGTTTAAAGTCAGGAAAGGTGTGCGTCAGGGTTGTATCCTTTCACCATACTTAATCTGTATGCTGAAAAAATAATCTGAGAAGCTGGACGCTATGAAGAAGAACGTGGCATCAGAATTGATGGAAGTCTCATTAACAACTTGCGATATGCAGGTAACACAACCTTGCTTGCTGAAAGTGAAGAGGACATGAAGCACTTACTGATGAAGATCAAAGACTACAGCCTTCAGTATGGATTGCACCTCAACATAAAGAAAACACAAATCCTTAAAATTGGACCAATAAGCACCATGATGATAAACAGAGAAAATATTGAAGTTGTCAAGGATTTCCTTTTATGTGAATCTACAATCAAGGCCCACAGAAACAGCAGTCAAGAAATCAAATGAGGCATTGCATTGGGCAAATGTGTTGCAAAAGACCTCTTTAAAGTGTTAAAAAGCAAATATGTCACTTTAAGGACTAAGGTGTGCCTGACCCAAGGCACGGTGTTTTCAGTTGCCTCATATGCATGCTGGGCAATGAATAAGGAAGACTGAAGAAGAATTGAGACCTTCAAATTATGCTCTTGGTGAAGAACATTGAATATACCATGGGTTGCCAAAAGAACTAACAAACCTGTCTTGCAAGAAGTACAGCCAGAATGCTCCATAAGAGCGAAGATGGGCATGTTATCAGGAAGGATTAGTCCCAGGAGGAAGACATCATGCCTGGTTAAGTGGAGGGTCAGCGGAAATGGGGAGGCCCTTTGAAGAGATGGATTGATGCAGTGGCTGCAACAATGAGCTCAAGCATAACAACGATCATGACGATGGTGCGGGGCCGGACAGTGTTTCTTTCTGTCGTACTTTGGGTTGCTATGAGTAGAAACTGAATGGACGGCATGTAACAACAACAATTTATTTTTGTATGATAACCGTGCATCCAGAAGCTTTGTTAATTTCACTTATTTATTTCCTCATTCATTTTGTGGACTCTATTGGAATCCACAATTGTGTCATCTATGGATAGAGACAATTTTTATTCTTCTTTGCAATACTTCTACTTTTTTTTCTTTTTCTTGCCTTAATTTCATTGGCCAAAACCTCAAGTGAAAAACTGACTATAAGTGTTTATAGCAGTTACATAGATCTTAGAGGAAACTTTTTAATATTTTATTATCAAGTCTGATATTTGCTGAAATATCATCCTATCTCAGATTAAGGGTAATTTCATCTGCTGTACGTTAGCTGAAAGTTTCAATCATAGCTAGGGTTTTAATTTTATTAAATTCTTTTCCTGCATCTTTTTTTTAAAATAATTTTTATTGTGCTTTAAGTGCAAGTTTACAAATCAAGTCAGTCTCACACATATAAAACCTTACTACATACTCCCACTTAAAAAAAAATTACTCTCTCCCTAATGAGTCAGCCTGCTCCCTCCTTCCAGTCTCTCCTTTGGTGACCCTTTTGCCGGTTTCTAACCCCCTCTACCCTCCCATCTCCCCTCCAGACAGGAGATGCCAACACAGTCTCAAGTGTCCTGCATCTTTTCAAATAACTAATTTTCCCCCTTTTTTCTGTTAATGTAGCAATTTATATTGATTGAGTTTCAAATGTTAAACCAATTTTGCATTTGCACTCCTGGAATAAACAAAACTTGATTACGATCTAGTATCATTTTTTATATTTTGCTACTATTTTGCCAGGACTATTTGTATCTATATTCATGAAATAACTCAGCCTGCAATTATTTTTTTTTTCCCCTTTTACTGATCAGTACTGGTTTAGGTGACCAGGGCTAGGACAGGAGGGGCAGAGGTGAGAAATGGTGAGACTGATAAGCTAAGGGGTAGGAGATTCCTTTTTGGGGTGATGAAAATGTTCTCAAATTAGATTATGGTGACGATTGCACAACTCTATAAATATGTTTAAAACCACTGAATTATACACTTGAAAGGTGAATTTTATGTAAGTTATATCTTAAAAAGCTGTATAAGAATGAATAATATGTGTACTTCACAGAACTGCTGTAACCACCAAATAAAATAATTTAAGTGTAAGTGCTGTTTCAGTTGTAAAAGGCAATGCTGTTAAGATTCTCTACCAATCACTGCTGGCCCAGCCTACATAAATCTTTTCTCTTTCGTTGCTCTGTGTCTGGCCTTCCTTCCTCAGAGCCTCCCACCAGTCTGTCTGAGCAGGTGATGGCAGGTCAGTTCAACATAAGCATTCTTGCTGCTCACGGTTGCATTCCTCAAACTTGCTGAAATTTATAGGAAAAATGCCGTACAACTAGAGACCAGGGTCCATCGGAAAGGCTATTCACCCATCGTATGGGGCCCATAGAAGATTAGTTCCAAAATAAGAAATGTACTCTCATCTAGCATTGGAGAGAAAATGGAAGTAAAAGTCACAATGAAATACAAGCACACAATTAAAAACAACAATGACAGCAACAACAAAACACCTCTGAAGATGCAAAGGCAAATGAAACAAAGGGAAATCCTTGAAAAGGATCTGAAAGTAAGGCCACCGTGTACGTGCGCAGGCTCTTGGAAACCCAGCCAACTGCACGGATGAGTTTCAAAGATTTGGCTTCTCCTTTAATTCATTCCCTTGGCATCCTGGCATTTTAGACCTCCAAGCAGAACCGGGGAGCCATTTGCTCCAGGCAAGACGTTATATTTGTCCTTGCATTTTTACTTGGGGAGCAGAGTTATTTGTTTTAAAAGCATCATTAAATTTCTCTAGGTCCTTATCCTGTACTTGGAGCTATTACAAAAATATCTGCAATCTATTTAAAATGTGTGGGGTGGCAGCTTTTGCATTCCGTCATTAACGTCATTAACCAATCCATTAATTTGGATTGCATCGTGAACTGGTTTTCAGCTCACAGACTTCATTAACACATTGGCTTCAGCAGGCCGAAAGATTTGGCTCTCATTCCCCAGCAATGCATTAAGAGGGGGAGGTGGGAGTGTCGAATAACTAATTCAACATTTTCTGAGCTGCCACGATAATTGAAAAGTTTCTATTGATTTACTTTCCTGCTGCCAACCACTTTCACATGCTTAGTTAATAATGATTGGGAACTTCTGAACCCACAGTCCTAACTGCAGCAGGTCAGGGCCCTGGAGTTCCTATAACTGCCTGAGCTTTTTATTGTAGATTTTAACTTTTATACAGACAGTAAGTGGTAGCCATGAATTCTCTCAAATGGCGTTCCTGGGAGTGTTATTGTAAGTCCATCTCTTATATGTAAACGCTGCTAAGGTTTCAGCATTGTTTGTTCCTGTTAATAAGGGATATGCTGGTGGAGAAAACGTAGTGTGCAGTTTTATGTTTCAGAAGAGAATCGAGGCAGTGGGAGGGAGAATTTTGGCAGTTGAAAATACCAGGGAAGAAATTTTTAAAAGGCTCCCTCACTTCCTTTTGAAAAAACACAATTGTAACTTTAAGAAAAGTTCTATTTCTATAAACTAAGTGCTTCTTTTCTTTAAAAATATTTTTGTTGCTCTTAATATTTATGCATTTGGCAGAGCCCTGGAGAAAGTACTTGTTATGATTTAATGCAAATCCTTGAAAGGAACCCCAGTGGACTCTTCATCTTAGTGGAAAAATGATTCTTTCAAACTCTAGGGGGTTCTGCCAGGGTTAGAACTGAAATGTTACTGGCATTTAAAATTGCATAAAATCTAAGCAAATGCCAGCTTAAAGAGGAAGTGTAAATTTTGGATCCAGGCAGCATAATAAGAGCATTACTCTGGGAAGGGTGATTAAAGGCTCAGTGGGGAAGGTGTGATCCCTCTGCAGACAAACGTTTTGTGCTTGACTATTAACCTAATGGCTGGGAGTTCGAACTTACCCAGCGGCTCCATGAAAGAAGAGCCTGTCAATCTGCTTTTCCTAAATACTATGGCCAAGAAAACCTTATGGAGCATTTCTACTCTCTAAGCATGGTTGTATTTGTGAGCCGGATTCAACTGGAGGCAATGTGTTTGGTTTTGGGGGAGGGGATAGGCACAGGCCATCAAAGGCTCAATTGTTGACAGCACACAGCATGTGTGGGCTTTGAAGAAGTCTCTGTCATCAGGCCCCAAGGTTGGAATGATGTGCGTGTAGGTCAGGCCTCTTCTTGGACCTTTTCTTTAAGGGAATTCATATTGATGGCAGATAATGTAAGAACGTAGGTGGAAGACAGGGGTGAATTATGACGTATTGTCAAGACCTAGGACATTTACCTTTATCAGCATCGAGTTAATCTTTGATTAATGGGAGTGATATTCATTTTTTTCTTTTGGAGAGTTATAGGGATTACCAAGCTATTAAAAAAAAAAAAAAAGAAGTAATAGCGGCAATGTCACTGTTAGATTCAGTAGCAGTGTGCTGGTGTCAACTTGTACCAGCTAACTAAAGCTAATTGTTAAATATAAGGAATTTGCCATCCTGTCATATAAACAAGGGCCCCTGGGTGGTGCAAATGGTTAAGTATTTGACAACTAGCCAAAAGGCTGGTAGTTCAAACCCACCTAGAGGTGCCTCGGGATACAGGTCTGGCTATCTGCTTCCAAAAGGTCAGAGCCTTGAAAACTCTGTGGAGCACTTCTATTCTACACACACGGAGTCACCATGACTCAGAGTCACCTCAATAGTAACAACCACATCATAAAACCATTAGTAACTTGAAATGGCCCTAAAGGGACTGTTTATACCATGAAAACCATCCAACCCTACAAATCCGGGTTTGGTTTTGTTTTAATTTTTCCAAAAAACTGGTTCTGCCACTCCGCTGGGGCTAGGAGTTGATGGGGCCAAAAGGAGCTGCCCACCCACAGCCTATGCCCTCCTAGGCTACTCTCAAAGATACCCAGTACCCTAGAACTCTTAACCCAAAAGGCAGAGAACCCATTTCTCAGCCCTAAATAACCCTCTTTCCCATATTGATCATTTTGAGGGTTTAGGGTATTCTTTTTGCTCTCAGGGTGGTAGGGGATGGGACTTCCCAGGGCAACTATAAAGTTTACTCCATTACCAATGGTGGCATTACTTGACTGGCAAATTCTGGGAGGCACAACGCCAAGACACAGTAATTGAGTGGCATATAAAATCCAGAGGAAGCACAGGAGGGTCAGCCTGCAGCATCTGCAGCTTCTTCTCACCCCTCCCAGTAGCTTTCCCTCTCCCCCTACATATACCCATCAGCTTGGGATGCTCCTCACAGAGATTTGGAGCTCTAGTGGCTCAGTGGTTAAAAGCTCGGCTGCTAACCAAAAGGTTGGCAGTTCAAATCCACCAGCTACTCCTTGGAAACCCTATAAGGCAGTTTTGCTCTGCCCTATAGGTTCACTATGAGTTGGAATCAACTTGGTTTTTTAGGTAACTGTTGAGGATAAACGATTATGATATCAACTATGAGTGTGTCAAAGAAATACTTGCTTTTTACTCATGATCCATGTTTAATTGCAAAAGAAATTCATACCCTTTGAAAAGCTAAGAAAAATGTAAAAAGTGAAAGTCGTTTGTAACCACGTTATTCTGAGATAGAGTCTACATTTTGTTAAATCTACACCCAGAAGATTTTTAAAAAATAACTTTATACAAAAATACAAATGTACATACACTTGTTTAAATTCATGTTTAAAATATTTATAGGTGTGTGTGTGTGTGTGTAGAATCATACTGTATTGTACAGCTCTGGTAGAGAGCATTTTTATGTTTAGCTGATAAAATATTTAAATGCCAGTAAAAACACCTAGCTTTAATAGCAGCATACTGTTCCATCATATGGATATACAGTAATCTTGAAAACCAACCATGTGCCAATTTCCTTACAACCTTACCAGCATTGGGTGTCATTATCCTTTTAAAGTATTTTCCCAAATGAAAGCAAGGGTGGTATGTTATTTTTATTTAGAGGAGTTTTCCTTACTATGAATTAAATCTGCATTGTCCAAAGAAAGGGTGGGCTCCTGTATGTGAGGCTGATACTTTGGAGCAGGGTGCCACCTATTGGCGAGGCCAGCCTCTGCCTCCCTGTTGTTAGTTGCGGTGGAGTTGATTACAACCCATGGCAACCCGGTATGTGCAGAGCAGAACTGTGATCTATAGGGTTTTCAAGGCCTTGACCTTTCAGAAGTAGACTGCCAGGCCTGACTTCTGAGGTGACTCTGGGTAGGTTTGAACTGTCAACCTTTCTGCTAGTAGTTGAGTGCTTAAATGTTTGTGTCACCCAGGGACCTCTAGCCTCTGCTTATCACCTGTTGATAATGACAAAGAACTGAGATAAGGGAGACCTCCTTGTTGTGCTTACATCTATCGCTGCCTCCCAAGTTGTTGCTGTTTCTATTCCTAGAACCCTAAGGTTTCTGTGTACCCCTCAATTGTTGTATCCAGGTCTGGTTAAATTTCAGTGGTTTTTGAGAGCAAATGAAGGGAAAGTTGCTGGTGGGTGACTTCTGCTTTCCACATTTGTCTTAGGGAATGGACCAAATAGAGTCTTGCACACCCTTCCTTAAAATTTGCCATTCTCAAGATTCAACATTGTGAAAATGTCAATTCTACCCAGAGATCTACAGATATAATGCAATCCCAATCCAAATACGAGCAGCATTCTTTAATGAGACAGAAAAATGAATCACCAACTATGTGGAAAGGAAAGAAGCCCCAGATAAGCAAAACAGTATTGAAGAAAAAGAATAAAGTAGGAAGCTTCATACTACGTGATCTCAGAACCTACTATACAGCCACAGTAGTCAAAACAGCCTGATACTGGTACAATTACAGGCAAATATACCAATGGAACAGAATTGAGAACCCAGATGTAAATCCATCCACCTAAGGTCAGCTGATCTTTGACAAAGGATCAAAGTCCATGAAATGGGGGAAAGACAGTCTTTTAACAACTGGTACTGGCAAAACTGGATATCTATCTGTAAAAAAAAATGAAACAGGGCTCATACCTTACACCATACAAAAAAACTAACTCAATATAGATCAAAGACCTAAGTATAAAACCTAAAACAATAAAGGTCATGGAAGAAAAAATAGGGACAACACTAATGGCCCTAATACATGGCATAAATAGAATACAAACCATAACTAACAATGCACAAACACTGGAACACAAACTAGATGACTGGTAGCTCCTAAAAATTAAACACTTATGCTCATCAAAGTCTTCACCAAAAGAATAAAAAGACAGTCTGCAGACTGAGAAAAAATTTTTGGCTATGACATATTTGACAAGGGTTTAATCTCTAAAATCTATAGAATACTTCAACTCCTCAATAACAAAAAGACAAATAATTCAATTAAAAAATGGGCAAAGAATATGAACAGACACTTCACCAAAGAAGACATTCAAGCTGCTAACAGACACATAAAGAAATGCTCGCAATCATTAACCATTAGAGAAATGTGCATAAAAACTACAATGAGATACCATCTCACCCCAACATTATTGGAACTAATCAAAAAAAAAAAAAAAAACAGAAAATATCACTATGTTGGAGAGGTTGCAGGGAGATAAGAACTCTTTTCTTAGGCACTGCTGGTGGGGATGTAAAATCGTACAACTACTATGGAAAATGATATGGCCCCCCCTTAAAAAGTCTAGAAATAGAAATACCATAACCCCAACCCAGAAGATCCAACAATCCCACTCATAGGAATATATCCTAGAGAAATAAGAGCCATCACACAAATAGACATGTGCACACCCATGTTCACAATAGCAAAATGATGGAAACAACCTAAGTGCCCATCAACAGATGAATGGATAAACAAATGATGGTAAATACCCTCAATGGAATACTACACAATGATAAAGAATAATGATGAACCCTCGGAACATCTCACAACGTGGATGAATCTGAAGGGCATTATGCTGAGTGAAATAAGTCAATCACAAAAGGACAAATATCAGATGAGGCCATTATTATGAAAACCTAAGAAAAGGTTTACACGCAGAAAAAAAACAGTCTTTGATGCTTACAAGGAAGGAGGGGGTAAGGAGGGGAAACCACTAACTAGGTAGTAGACAAGTGTTAACTTTGGTGAAGGGAAAGACAAATGCAATATAGGGAAAGTCAGCACAACTTGAGCAAGCCAAAGCCTGAGAAGCTTTCTAGACATATCCAAACACCTTGAAGAACCCAGATACTGGGACTGAGGATTGGGGACCATGGTCTTAGGGGACAACTAGGCCAATTGACATAACCTTGTTCATAAAGAAAATATTCTATGTTCTACTTTGGTGAGTAGCATCTGGGGTCTTAAAAGCTTGCAAGCACTTATCTAAGATACATCTTTTGGTCCCATCCTATTTGGAGCAAAGGAGAATGGAGAAAACCAAAGACACAAGGAAAATATTAGTCCAAAGGACTAATGGACCACAGGAACCACAGCTTCCACCAGCCTAAGCCCAGAACTATATGACGCTGAGCTACCACCACTGACCACTCTGACAGAGATCACAATAGATGGTCCCAGACAGAGCAAGACAAAAATGTAGGAAAAAATTCAAATTCACCAAAAAAATAAAATAAAATCAGACTCACTGGTCTGACAGATACTGGAGGAACCCCCAAGACTATGGCCCCTGGACACCTTGCTAACTCAGAACTAAAGCTACTCCCAAGTCCACCTTTCAGCCAAAGAATAGACAGGCCTATAAAACAAACAATACAACGTAAGGAATGTGCTTCTTAGTTCAATCAAGTACATGAGAACAAGTGGCAGGTATTGCCCAAAAGCAAAGAGTAGAAGGCAGGCATGGACAGGAAAACTGCATGAATGGACAAGAAGAACCTGGAGTGGAATAAGAAAGAGGGAGAGTGCTGACACAGTATGGGGATTGCAACCAATGTCACAAAACAATTTGTGTATAAATTTTTGAATGAGAGACTAATTTGTGCTATAAACTTTCACTGAAAACACAATAAAACAAAAAAAATTACTTGCCATTTTCAGTTGAGACTTCGTGGAGGTCCTCATGTGATTAAAATGCAACATCTGTGAACGTGCCTTACCCAGCTTCTCGCAATCCACAAATTTATGGACATTTCTCTACCAGGACTTCTGAGTTTTTCTTATGGCCTCTGACCAATTCATCATTTCTTATTTTTCTTACTTCATCAGGAAGGGAGTCTTCTCTTTAGTCATTCAGTTTTTCATTTTGGTGATGTTATAGCTATCTCCTCTCAAATTTTCATTTTTTTTTAATAGTGTATATTTGTAATGGTTATCTCCATCATACATATTTGTGATTTTCAGTTTTTGTGCTGGATATCTTATGAGGCATTTGAACTACAGGTTAGCAAAGAATATTGAATATACTGTGAATTGCCATAAGAACAAACACATCTGTCTTGGAAGAAGTACAGCCAGAGTGGTCCTTAGAAACCAGAATAGTGAGATTTCATCTCACATACTTTGGACATGTTATCAGAAGGGACCAGTCCTCTGGGTGAGTGAATAGGAGGAAAATCCTCAACAAGATGAATTGACACAGTGGCTGCAACAACGAGCTCAACCATAGCAAAGATTGTGTGAATGGTGCAGAACTGGGCAAAGTTTCTCTCTATGAGTTGGAACCAATTTGATGGCTTCTATGTGTTAAAGATATAGTTTCCATTTCCAAAGCCAAACAAAAACTCATGCCATTTGACAAAAGCTAGAAGTAAATTAAATTTTCCAGAGTAAATGATCCATGCTTTTATTAATTTTAAGTGTTTTCTTAATAGAGCAGGTTTCCCTTATTTTATGCCCCTCCCTTCTTTTCTCCTTTGTGTATCCTTCAAGACTTAGCCATGAGGTCTCCATCTTCAAAGCACCTATCAATTATACTGCTGTTTAACCCTCAACCACGTTTTCCTTTTAGATAACTCTTGTAGGCTTGACTGAACTTTTATTTGACTTTGAGGTATTTTCCTTGTTCATCCAACTAGATTGTGTCATGAGGATAGGGAACTTATATTATCTCGTTATTATCTATAGCACTTAAAGCTACACTATGTGCATGGTAGTTTTATTTGACAGGAAAAATGTGAGGACGATGAAAAGAACAAGGACTCAAAGCTTTTCTGGGTGAATAAATGGTTGGAGCTGTATAAATAGACACCGACTGAAAGAGCAGCCCATAGTAACATATCCTTTCCATCTAAGTCACACATGAGCGGTTGTCAATAAAGACTGGAGGTTAAACCTGAAGGTCATTTCAAAACTCGTGTAGATCCAACTCCTTCAGAGATCCCAGTCTCATACATAGTCATTCCAGTATCATACATAATTATGTCATACATAACACATAATCCCATATGGGTTCTGGGAAAAAGGAGTCTGTATTTTGAAAAGGCTCCCCAGGTGGTTCTCGTATGCCTGCTCCTTTGCTCTCATTGAGAACAGCCAGCTGAGACTGTCATGGGGTTAGACTTGGCAGGGACTTAGGGATCCCTCAGCATTTCTCAAATTGGTGAATAGTAAGAATTCCAACGTTCAAATTTCTAGGCCCTTCCCCTGGGGATTTTGATGTAGTAGCTCTTTGATTAACATGTCAGCTAAAGGCATTGTGTTGGAATATAATCCCCTCAGGCTGTTGGAAATGGCACCATAGCAGGTCAGCATGAAGCCTCTGAGAAAGACAGTGCAAGTATTTCTGCCTCTTAGGATGAGGTAATGATGAAGTTTGCTCCCTTTGCCAACGGTAGCCAATGTTTGTTGTGTCACTGTAATTACAGGGTGAACATAGCTACACTCCTCAGTACAAATAAAGGCGTCAGAGCCCACTCCATGGTAATTATTTCCCATTAGGGAAATGTTAGGCCTCTTCTAATGATGAACAGCAGTAACACAACATATAATTGTTATAGGTGATATCATGAATCCAAAACCCAAACACAAGTCTCCCATTAGCTGCTTCTGCAGTCCAGGAAGATTAGGCTGTTCATTCTGATTGAAACACAAACTCTTTATCCTTTGCTTATGTGACTTTATATTTCTTCTCCCCAGAAAGCTGAAGTGTGACAAGGAATCACTTGACCTCACCTTCTCCTGACAGTAATTAAACAACTCTTACATGCTGAGATTTACAAAGGCTTTAGGCTTAGTTAGGCGAAAAGGAAAAAAAAAAAATTCTGATTTTTTTTCCACCTAAACTTTATGTATTGCAGATAATTATAGCCCCAGAAGTTCTGTTGAAATCATCTGAAATTTTTTCATCCAAACCTTTCAGTATTATAAATAATTACATTTCTGCAGGTTCAGTAGAAATGATCACCTACGCACAGCATTTTCCCTGCCTCTCTCTCCTCCTCTTTCCAACTCATTCTCCATCTCAGTGTTTTATCTTCCTTAACCAAAAAGACCCAGGCCTATTATCTTCACAAGGATGCTTGCAAAAATAACCAATCAACAAGTGAAGAAAAACTGGTAGTAACTTCATCTGGCCTAGCTGTGGAATGATGCAAACTTTTATGATAGAATCTTAGTATATCTTAGTTTTATGTTTTGGGCTAAAATATGTAGTAGTTAATATGTAGTTAAGGACTGCATGGTATATGCTTAAAGGTAGGAAAGAAAATAGTAGGTTTAAGTGCCTTTGTCATTCCAGTCTGTAGCCAGCTTCCCACATTGGACACCCTTTCATAATCTTTGATTTCTGGTCTATGTATGTTTTATGCTAGTTTGGGGGACTTATCTCCAACTGTTGGAAACCCTGGTGGTGTAGTGGTTAAGTGCTACGGCTGTTCACCAAAAGCTCAGCAGTTCGAATCCACCAGGCGCTCCTTGGGAACCATATGGGGCAGTTCTACTCTGTCCTATAAGGTCGCTATGAGTCAGACTCAGCTTGATGGCAGCAGCTTTGGTTTGGTATCTCCAACTGAAGCCAGTTGCATGATTTCATGATACGGTGGTATGTTACAGTTAAGGTGAGGGTTGTTTGCCTCAGAGTTTTGGAGAAAATTGCTTTGGAAGATCTTTGATGATTATTTGAAAACTTGATTTCATGATTATATTGTGATTTGACTTGGCAAGTGAGGTTTGGAGATTGTCATTTGGAGTACAGAAAAACTATCTATCTTTTGTTTAGATTGTTTTCCAACTCAAGCTTAGGTTGTTTCTAATCTCATCAACTTAATAAAAGAGTGACTGAAACCAAAATGCCTCTTTTTATCAAAACCCTTACTGAATACTCAGAGCACAAGGCCATAGCAGCACTGGAGTCTGCAACCTCAGAAGAGTTGTAGACAGTAACAGGGGTTGAGGAGGTCGTGAAAGTACCAATTTTGCTGCAAGCATCAGAAAGCCAGCACTGGCAGCAGGTCTTCATTGGTCACTGGCAGGTGGCCACAAGGACTCTGAAACTTCATGGGATATACTGTCACGAAATTTCTAGAACTATCTAAGGGTCAATAATGCTCCTTCTAAGAGGCTCAAGACAGAGCCAGACAAATATTATTAGGCATCTATGACTATTCCACATGCCAAGCTGCTGTGTCATGAAACTATTTACAAATTTTTGAGAAAATTGGATTTTCAGCTTTGCAATAAAAAAAAAAAAAATCTAGAACTTTCTTACATGTATCTTTTATCTTTGGGATTAAAAAAAAGAATAACTCTTTAAAATGAGGCACTTGATTTTCATACATTTGTATTTTGGAGTTGCTCTGAGATTATTTAATGTTATTTATTACATTTACAGATATGAACATTTTAATATGATGCGATAGCAATATCTAAAATAAAGAAAGAAAAGAGAAAAAAGCAAATAAACAGAAATCCATCTTCTTTTAGCAGATGATATACACTTTTAAAACTTGAGGTTTATTTAATAATGCCCACTCCCCCATCCTAAATACACACATACACACACACACAAAAAACATACACACATACCTAGTTTGTTATGATACTTAGGGAGTCTTCAAAAAGCATTTCCCAAAATGTGTTTGTGCGTGTGTGTTGGGTTGTCATTTTTTTTCTCACCCTCTACATTTCTTAAAATATTGTCATAAACTATAGCATTCTGTTGAGTTGGCCTCTCCCCATTTCAGCACACTCTCCTTTCTTGGCATGTTGGCACCTTGGTCTTTTGGTTTTCATCCTAGTTCTCTGGCTGATCTACCTGTTTCCTTGTATGACTCTCATTCCTCTTTGGTCCCTGCAAATGCTAGAATTGACTCCACTCAGAATTCCAGGGTCGATTCCACCTATACTCTTCTAAGGTGGTGTCACCCATTTCTATGGTTTGAAATGTCTTCTCTATGCTGACAACTTCCAAATTCGTATGTTCATAAATTCAACATTTTTTTTAATCTACACCTTCTCACTTATCAGCTGTCTCATTAGCCGACATTTGACATTTACAACAATGGTAAAAATGGTACTATCCGGCTACATTGCACATCAACAACATACATCAGGCAGTAACAAACACCAAGGTGCCAGGTGAGAGTAACACTGGCTTTGATGGTTAAGGTTATGTGTCAACTTGGCCGAGCCATGATTCTCAGTGGTTTGGCAGTTTTGTAATGATGTAATTTGGCAGTTATGTAATGATGTAACTTGGAAGTTATATAATGAGGTAGTCATCCTCCACTTTACGATCTGATGTGTTCATTCTCCATTTTTGCATAACACCAATTTTGCTAAATGGCCTGGTCTGTGGAACCTAACCGTGTTGATAAGTGAAGAGAGAGTTATTGTGTTCCAAGCACTGTTCCAGGGGTAGCTCCTCTTTAGAATCTTATAAACAAACATTCATCAAATAGTCCTATGTTATATGAAAAATTGCCCGAGTAGTAAGTGCTATAAAGGAGAAGTCATTGTACCTTGAAAACATGTAACTTGGGCACCTCATTCTTAAAAAAAAGATCGGAGAAAGATTTCCTAAGATACTAGTAAATAATTTCAGTGGTCTAGAGGATGAACCTCAATTAAGTAGGAAAACAAGAGAGGAAAGAGCCCCTCTAACAGTGGAGAAAACATTGTGTGTGTGAGGATGTGGATTAGAACACTAGAAGAAGGTCAATGAGAGCAGGAGAGTGTGATGCGGTATCTAGCTGACCCTATAAGTTCTGGTTGTCTATTGGCCAGGTTAAGGTCTTTTTAGTTCCCCCAAGAGCACTGGCAAAAGTTGTTGTTGTTGTTAGATGCCTTCAAGACGGTTCCAACTCATAGCAACCCAGTGTACAACAGAACGAAACACTGCCTGGTCCTGCGCCATCCTAACAATCTTTGCTATGTTTGAGCCCATTGTGGCACACACTGTGTCAATCCATCCTGTTGACCGTCTTCCTATTTTTTGTTGACTGTCTACTTTACCAAGCATGATGTCATTCTCCAGGAATTGGTTTCTCCTGATAACATGCCCAAAGTACATGAGATGAACTCTGGCCATCCTTGCCGTCTTAGGAACATTCTGGCTGTACTTCTTCCAAGACAGATTTGTTTGTTCTTCTGGCAGTCCATTGCATATTCAATATTTTTGCCAACACCATAACTCAAAGACATCCATTCTTCTTCAGTCTTCCTTATTCATTGTCCAGCTTTCGCATGCTTTTGAGGTGATTGAAAATACCACGGTTTGGGTCAGGCACACTTTAGTCCTCAAAGTGACATCTTTGTTTTTTAACATTTTAAAGTGGTCTTTAGCGGCAGATTTGCCCAAGGCAATATGTTGTTTGATTTCTTGACTGCTGCTTCCATGGGCATCGGTTATAGATTCAAGTAAAATGAAATCCTTGACAACTGCAATATTTTCTCTGTTTATCATGATGTTGCTGATTGGTCCAGTTGTGAGGATTTTTGTTTTCCTTATGTTGACGTGTAATCCATAGTGAAGGCTGTAGTCTTTGATCTCTATTAGTAAGTGCTTCAAGCCCTTTTTGTTTCAGTAAGCAAAGTTGTGTCATGTACATATCGCAGGTTTTTAATGAGTCTTCCTCCAATCCTGATGCCCCGTTCTTCTTCATACAGTTCAGTTTCTTGGATTGTTTGTTCAGCATACAGACTGAATAAGTATTGTGAAAGGATACAATCCTGACTCACACCTCTCCTGATTTTAAATCACGCAGTATTCCCTTTTTCTGTCCGAATGACTGCTTCCTGGTCTATGTACAGATTTTGCGTAAGCACAATTTAGTGCTCTGGCTTTCCCATTCTTCACGATGTTGTATATAATTTGTTATGATCCACACAGTTGTATGCCTTTGCATAGTCAATAAAACACAAGTATACACCTTTCTGGTATTCTCTACTTTCAGCCAAGATCCATCTGACATCAGCGGTGATATCCAAGTTTCAGGTCTTCTTCTGAAACTGGCTGGAATAAGCAGTTCCCTGTGAATGCAGTTTTGCAAACTTTTTTTTTTTTCGGAGGGTGCTGTAATCTTTTTTTAAATTGTACTTTGGATGAAGGTTTACACAACAAACTAGTTTCTCATTAAACAGTTAGTGCACATATTGTTTTATGACGTTGGTTAACAACCCCACTACATATCAACATTCTTCCTTCTCAAACTTGGGTTCCCTATTACCAGCTTTCCTGTCCCTTCCTGTCTTCTAGTCCTTGCCCTGGACTGGCGTGCTCATTTAGCCTCGTTTTGTTTTATGGGCCTGTCTACTCTTTGGCTAAAAGGCGAACCTAAGAAGTGACTTCGTTACTGAGATAAAGGGTGTTTGGGGGCCATACTCTCAGGGTTTTGCCAGTCTCTGCCAGGCCAGTAATTCTGGTCTTTTTTTGTGAGTTAGAATTTTGATCTACATTTTTCTCCAGCTCTGTCCAGGACCCTCTATTGTGATCCCTGTCAGAGGAGTCAGTGATGGTAGCTGGGCACCATCTTGTTGTACTGGACTCAGTCTGGTGGAGGCTGTGGTAGTTGTGATCCATTAGTTCTTTCCCTTTTATCTGTAGTTTTCTTCATTTTCCTTTGCTCCTAATGGGTAAGACCAGAGGAGTATTTTAGAAGGCCGCTCACAGGCTTTTAGGACCCCAGACACTACTCACCAAAGTAGAATGTAGAATATTTTCTTTAGAAACTATGTTATGCCAATTGAACTAGATGTTCCCCGAGACTATGGTTCCCACATCCGTCAGCCTAGCATTTTGGTCTCACAGGGAGTTTGGATGTGTCTATGAAGCTTCCATAACCTTGCCTTGTACAGACTGTGCTGGCTTCCCCAGTATTGTGTACTGTCTTACCCTTCACCAAAGTTACCACTTATCTATTGTCTATTTAGTGTTTTTCCATCCCCACTCCTCCCCTCCTTCATAACCATCAAAGATTGTTTCTTTTTGTATATAAAACTTTTCATGAGTTTTTACAGTAGTGCTCTCATACAACATGTGTCCTTTTGTGATTGACTTATTTCACTCAGCATAATGCCCTCCAGATGCATCCATGTTATGAGATGCTTCACAGATTCATCACTGTTCTTTATCATTGCGTAATACTCCATTATGTGTATGTACCATAGTTTGTTTAGCCATTCATCTGTTGATGGGCATCTAAGTTGTTTTCCCCTTTCTGCTATTGTGAATAATGCTGCAATGAACATGGGCATGCATATGTCTAGTTGTGTGACCATTCTTATTTCTCTAGAATATAGTCCTAGGAGTGGGATTGCTGGATCATATAGTGTTTCTATTTCTAGCTTTCTAAGGAAGCTCCATATAGTTTTCCAAAGTGGTCGTAACATTTTGAATTCCCACCAGCAGTGCATAAGGGTTCAAATCTCCCTGCAGCCTCTCCAACATATGTTATTTCCTGTTTTTTTAGATTTGTGCCAGTAATGCCAGGGTGAGATGGTATCTCACTGTGGTTTTGATTGGCATTTTTCTAATGGCTAGTGATTGTGACCATTTCCTCATGAGTCTCTTGGCTGCTTGAATGTCATCTTTGGAGAAGTGTCTGTTCATTCCTTTGCCCATTTTTTAAAAAATTTTTATTGTGCTTTAAGTGAAAGTTTACAAATCAAGTCAGTCTCTCACACAAATTACTCTCCCCCTAATAAGACAGCCCTCTCTCTCCCTCCACTCTCTCTTTTCGTGTCCATTTCGCCAGCTTCTAACCCCCTCCACCCTCTCATCTGCCCTCCAGGCAGGAGATGCCAACATAGTCTCAAGTGTCCACCTGATCCAAGAAGCTCACTCCTCACCAGCATCCCTCTCCAACCCATTGTCCAGTCCAGTCCATGTCTGAAGAGTTGGCTTTGGGAATGTTTCCTGTCCTGGGTCAACAGAAGGTCTGGGGGCCATGACCACCGGGGTCCTTCTAGTCTCAGTCAGACCATTAAGTCTGGTCTTATGAGAATTTGGGGTCTGCGTCCTACTGCTCTCCTGCTCCCTCAGGGGTTCTCTGTTGTGTTCCCCGTCAGGGCAGTCATTGGTTGTAGCCAGGCACCATCTAGTTCTTCTGGTCTCAGGATGATATAGACTCTGGTTCATGTGGCCCTTTCTGTCTCTTAGGCACATAGTTATCATGTGACCTTGGTGTTCTTCATTCTCCTTTGATCCAGGTGGGTTGAGACCAACTGATGCATCTTAGATGGCTGCTTGCTAGCGTTTGAGACTCCAGAGGCCACTCTTCGAAGTGGGATGCAGAATGTTTTCTTAATAGATTTGATTATGCCAATTGACTTAGATGTCCCCTGAAGCCATGGTCCCCAGACCCCTGACCCTGCTACGCTGGCCTTTGAATTGTTCAGTTTATTCAGGAAACTTCTTTGCTTTTGGTTTAGACCAATTGGGCTGACCTCCCCTGTATTCTGTGCTGTCTTTCCCGTCACCTAAAGTAGTTCCTATCTACTGTCTAATTAGTGAATGTCCCTCTCCCACCCACCCTCCCTCCCCCATCTCGTAACCACAAAAGAATGTTTTCTTCTCAGTTTAAACTATTTCTCACGTTCTTATAATAGTGGTCTTATACAATACAATATTTTGCAACTGACTAATTTTACTCAGCATAATGCCTTCCAGGTTCCTCCATGTTATGAAATGTTTCACAGATTCATCACTGTTTTTTATTGATGCATAATATTCCATTGTGTGAATATACCATAATTTATCAGAAATGTCATAGCTAAAAACTTTTTCCCAGTCTGTAGGTGGCCTTTTTACTCTTTTGGTGAAGTCTTTGGATGAGCATAGGTGTTTGATTTTTAGAAGCTCCCAGTTATCTAGTTTTTCTTCTACGTTCTTTATAAATGTTTTGTATACTGTTTATGCCATGTATTAGGGCTCTTAATGTTGTCCCTATTTTTTCTTCCATGATCTTTATCGTTTTAGATTTTATATTTAGATGTTTGATCCATTTTGAGTTAGTTTTTGTGCATGGAGTGAGGTATGGGTCTTGTTTCATTTTTTTGCAAGTGGATATCTTGTTTTTTTTAATCCAGTTATGCCAGCACTATTTGTCAAAAAGACTGTCTTTTCCCCATTTAACTGTTTTGGGGCCTTTGTCAAATATCAACTTGTCATATGTGGATGGATTCATGTCTGGATTCTCAATTCTGTTCCATTGGTCCATGTATCTGTTGTTGTACCAGTACCAGGCTCTTTTGACTACTGTGGCAGTATAATAGGTTCTAAAATCAGGTAGTGTAAAGCCTCCCACTTTGTTCTTCTGTTTCGGTAATACATTATTTATCTGGGATCTCTTTCCCTTCCATATGAAGTTGGTGATTTGTTTCTCCATCTCATTAAAGAATGTTGTTGGGATTTGGATCGGAATTGCATTAAATGTATAGATCGCTTTTGGTAGCATAGACATTTTTATAATGTTAAGTCTTCCTACCCACGAGCAGGGTATGTTCTTCCACTTATGTAAGTCTCTTTTGGTTTCTTGCGGAAGTGTACTGTAGTTTTCTTTGTATAAGTCTTTTACATCTCTGGTGAGATTTATTCCGAAGTATTTTATCTTCTTGGGGGCTACTATAAATGGCATTGATTTGGTGATTTCCTCTTCAATGTTCTTTTTGTTGGTGTAGAGGAATCCAACTGATTTTTGTATGTTTATCTTGTATCCCGATACTCTGCTGAACTCTTGTATTAGTTTCAGTAGTTTTCTGGAGGATTCCTTAGGGTTTCCTGTATATAAGATCATGTCATCTGCAAATAGAGATACTTTTACTTCTTCCTTGCCAATCTGGATGCCCTTTATTTCTTTATCTAGCCTAATTGCTCTGGCTAGGACTTCCAGCACAAAGTTGAATAAGAGTGGTGATAAAGGGCATCCTTGTCTGGTTCCTGATCTCAATGGGAATGTTTTCAGGCTCTCTCCATTTAGGGTGATGTTGGCTATTGGCTTTGTATAAAAGTCCTTTATTATGTTGACTAATTTTCCCTCTATTCCTATTTTGCTGAGAGTTTTTTTATCATGAACGAGTATTGAACTTTGTCAAATGCCTCTTCTGCATCAATTGATAAAATCATGTGATTCTTGTCTTTTGTTTTATTTTTGTGGTGGATTACATTTATTGTTTCTCTAATGTTGAACCATCCTTTGCACACCTGGTATGAATCCCAGTTGGTCATGGTGAATTATTTTTTTGATGTGTTGTTGAATTCTATTGGCTAGAATTTTGTTGAGGATTTTTTCATCTACATTCATGAGGGATAAGGGTCTATAATTTTCTTTTCTTGTGGAGTCTTTACTTGGTTTTTGGTAACAGGGATATGGTGGCTTCATAGAATGAGTTTGGTAGTATTCTGTCCTTTTCTATGCTCTGAAATACCTTTAGTAGTAGTGGTGTTAACTCTTCTCTGAAAGTTTGGTAGAACTCTTCAGTGAAGCGGTCCGGACCAGGGCTTTTTTGTTGGGAGTTTTTTGATTACCTTTTCAATCTCTTCTTTTGTTATGGGTCTATTTAGTTGTTCTACCTCTGTTTGTTTTAGTTTAGGTAGGTAGTGTGTTTCTAGGAATTCATTCATTGCTTCTAGGTTTTCTAGGTTTGAGTACAATTTTTCATAGTAATCTGATATGATTCTTTTAATTTCAGCTGGGTCTGTTGTAATATCACCCCTCTCATTTCTTATTTAGGTTATTTGCTTCCTCTCCTGATTTTGTTTTGTCTGTTTAGCCAGTGGTTTATCAACCTTTCTTCTGGTGGCTGTGGATTGTTTTGCTGTTCTCTTTCTATTTGTTCGAGTTGTGTAGTTATTGTGTTGATTTTGTCCCTTTCTTCTTTTTTGATGTATGCATCTATTGCTGTAAATTGACCCCGAGGACTGCCTTTGCTGTGTCCCAAAGGTTTTGGTATGGTGTTTTCATTCTTGCTTGATTCTAGGAATTCCTTTATTCCATCTCTGATTTCTTCTGCTACCCAATGGTTTTTAAGCAGGGTGTTATGCAGTTTCCAAGTAATTGATTTTTTTTTTCCTTTTCTGTCTTCCTGTTGCTAATTTCTTCCTTGCTGGCTTTTTCGTCAGAGAAGATACTTTGTGTTATCACAGTGTTTTGGATTTTGTTGAGGATTGCTTTATGGCCTAAGATGTGGTCTATTCTGGAGAACGTTCCATGTGCATTGGAAAAGAATGTGCACTTTGCACCTGTTGGGTGGAGTGTTCTGTTTATGTCAATGAGGTCAAGTTGGCTGATTGTGGCCCTTAGATCTTCTCTATCTTTTTTAGAGTTTCTTTCTAGATGTTCTATCCTTTACTGATAGTGGTGTGTTGAAATCCCCTACTATTATTGTAGAAACGTCAATTTCTCTTTTCAGTGCTGTTAGAGTTTATTTTATGTATTTTGGAGCTCTGTCATTGGGTATGTAGATGTTTATTATGGTTATGTTTTCATGATGGACTGTCCCTTTAATCATTCTATAGTGCCCTTCTTTGTCTTTTATGGTGGATTTTGGTTTAAAGTCTATTTTATCTGAGATAAATATTGCTGTTCCTAATTTTTTCCATCCTTTGATTTTTAATAAATTTATGTCTTTGTTTCTAAGGTATGTCTCTTGTAGACAGCATATTGATGGATCCTGTTTTTTAATCCATTCTGTCACTCTGTGTCTCTTCATGGGTGCATTTATGCCATTTACATTTAGTGTAATTATTGATAGTTGTGAGTTTACTGCTGTCATTTTGTAGTGCTTTTTTTTTTTTTTTTTTTTTTTGTGCTCTCATTTTCTTTGTTCCTCTTACTCTCCTGTGGTGAATTCCTTTTGTCTGTGGATTTTTAAAAAATTTCTTTTGTTTTTGAAGATTTTGTTTTACTGAAACTTATCTTCCTAGGTTTGGACCAGTTTCTTATTACTTAGTATTGCCTTGCCTTCCTCTCCATTAAAAAGTTCTATACCTACACCATTTATTTCCTCTTTTATTGTTCTGAGGTTGTTGTCATTTACAGATTAACCTCTCTGGTTCCCTGCTGTAATTCTTTTGGTTTTGCATAGTCCTTCAGAGTTCATTTCCTAGGTCAGCATTTGGCTGGTAACATCTTGCATCCTAGATTCATATTGTAGTCTGACGTTTATTCTCAAACTGAAGTACTCCCTTTAATAATTCTTGCAAGTTTGGTTTGGTTTTTATATATTCTCTTTATTTCTGTTTATCTGGAAATGTCCTAATTTCACCATCATATTTGAATAGGAGTTTTCTTTCGAGGTTTTATATGTGCCATTCCATTGTCTTCTTCTTGTATGCTTTCTGCTGAATAATCACAGTTGAATCTTATTGTTTCCCCTCTGTGTGTGGCTTTCCATTTTTCTTGAGCTGCTCTTTGTTTAGTGAGTGTGATTATGATATGCCTTGGTGATTTTCTTTAGGGTTCTATCCTATATGGTGTTCGTTGAGCTTCTTGGATGCTTAGCTTTCACCTTTCATGATATTAGGTATGTTTTCTGTCAGCAATTCTTCAATGATTGTCTCTGTGCTTCCGTTTCCTCTCCCTGTCCTGGAACTCTGATCACTAGCAAAATTTTGCTTTTGATTGTATCCCACATAATTCTCAGAGTTTCTTCATTTTTCTTCATTCTTTTTTTCCTGATTTCTCCTCAAACAAAGTTATATCCAAGTGTTTTTCTTCAATTTCATTGGTCCTGTATTGCGTTGTGTCAAACCTGCTCCTCACCCTTCTATGACACTGTCCATTTCTGAAGTCTTGTTGTTTATCTTTTGGATATCTAGTTGTTGTTTTTGTGTGATTTCTAGTTGTGAGTTTATTTTTACATTTTGTTCCTGTATTATTTTCCTGAATTCTTCCAATTTTTGTCTGTATTTTCCACGAATTTGTCCATTTTTTCCTCATTTTTGTCTGCTTTTTGCGCAACTCTTGGATAGCTCTGAATAGTAGAGATTTGAATTCCCTATCAGGCAGTTCTAATGCCTTTTCTTCTACTGGAAAGTCGTCTGTTGTTTTATTTGGGACACCTATTGGAACCATGCTGTACTGTTTTTTTTATGTATATATTGATACCGTCTGCTGTCTTTGGGACATTCAGTAGTTACTTTCTTCATTGTGATGCGTGTAGCTAATATGGGTATTGGAAAGAAGAGAGAGAGGAGAGACAAACAGGAGCCAAATAGAAACAAGCAAACAAAAGAAAGAAAAGAGTGCTAAGGGAGCTTGCCATTGGAGTGGAGAGACGAGAAACCAAGAAATGAAGAAAATCAAAAAGGAATGGGGAAAAAAATAGAAAAAAAAGAGAGAGAGAAGAAAAGCCCCCATGGATCCCATTGGTGCAGTTGCAAAGACCAGGAAAGTGACTGCCAGGCTTCGTGGTACAGCCTGGCTAAAATGGGCAGAGATGTCACACAGCATCAGGTATTTAGTAGACAGGAAAGGAAGGTAAGTATAGAGGGGTGAGAAACTGAGAAATGAAGAAAGAGAAAAAAGAAAAAAGTAAAGGGATCCCACTGACATGGCTGCACAGACTGGCAAAGTGGCTCCCAAGCCATGCAGTACAGCCTGGCTAGAAAGGGCTCCCAAGCCATGAGTAGAAAAAGAAAAAAAAAAAACAGAGCAGAACAAAACAAAACAAACAAACAAAAAGGCTCTGGAGGTCCCTCTGACATGACAGAGCAGACAAGGGAAGCAGTTCCCCAGCTAAGCGGCACTTCACAGCCTTTCAAGAAGAAGCAAAGATGGCACATGGAACCAGATGTTCAATAAAAAGAAGGGGGAGGAGGTGAGAAACAAGGAAGAAACCAAAAGGAGTGGAAAAAAGCAACACTAGCAACAAATGAATGGCACTGAGGGAGCTGACCTGTGTGGGTAGGGCAAATTCAAGTGGCACAGAGCCAGAGCCGGTGCCCCCCAGCCAAGAGACTGCAACTGCAGGAAGCAGTGGAGGCAATCCAGGAGAAAGAGGGGGAAGCATATCACTGGTTACCTGATGCCCTGTCTCCTCCTGGGAGCTCCATGAAGATGTTTCCTGCACTTCCTGCCCAACAGGAGTCCAAGATGGGGAATCTGTGCTGCATTAGCTGATAGGGAACCTCTGTACATATCTCTCCTGGATTCTGTTCTCTGTCAGTTTTTTATCCCATTCAGTGCTTGGCTGAGTTCTTTATCTCTTCATTTGACATTTAGGGTTCCAGGTTTGACATTTGTCTCTGTTTTATGTAGTTTTTCAGGTCTTTGCAGTGGAGGGACAGTGTGGTGCTTCTGTCTATAGCATCATGTTGGCTCCACCTCTGCAACCATTTTTGAATTATCTTCAGCAAATTTTTTCTTGAGTGGTATTTGATAATTTCCATGTTCTGTTGAATTGGCTTTCTTTGGAATGGGCACAAATATGAATCTCTTCCAGTTGGTTGGCCAGGTAGCTGTCTTCCAAATTCCTTGGCATAGATGACTGTGTCTGTCCAGCACTGTATCAGTTTGTTGAAATATCTCAATTGGTATTCTGTCAATTTGTGGAGCCTTGTTTTTTACCAATGCCTTCAGTGCAGCTTGGACTTCTTCCTTCAGGACTATTGATTCTTGATCATATGCTATCTCCTGAAATGGTTGAACATTGACCAGTTCTTCTTGGTACAGTGACTCTGTGTATTTTTTCCATCTTCTTTTGATGCTTCCTGCATCTTTCAATATTTTGCCTGTGGAATACTTCAGTATTGCAACTCAAGGCTTGAATTTTTTCTTCAGTTCTTTCAGCTTGAGAAATGTCCAGCTTGTTCTTCCCTTTTGGTTTTCTAACTCCAGGGCTTCACACGTTTCATTATTATAATACTTTACTTTGTCTTCATGAGCCACCCTTTGAAATCTTCTGTTTAGCTCTTTTACTTCATCATTCTTTCCTTTGCTTTAGCTACTCTAGGTTCAGTGTAAAGAAGAATGGGACATCATAATTGGAGGAAGACTCAGTAACAATCTGCAGTATGCAGATCACACAACCCTGCTTGCTGAAAGTGAAGAGGGCTTGAAGCACTTACTGATGAAGATCAAACACCACAGCCTTCAGTATGGATTACACCTGAACATAAAGAAAACAAAAAATTCTCACAACTTGACCAATAAAGAACAAATTGAGAAAATATTGAAGTTGTCAAGTATTTAATTTTACTTGGGTCCACAATCAACATCCATGGAAGCAGCAGTCAAGAAACAAATGATGCATTGCATTGGGCAAATCTGCTGCAAAAAGACCTCTTTAAACTGTTGAAAAGCAAAGAGGTCACTTTGAGGACTAAGGTGTGCCTGACCCAAGCCATGGTGTTCTCAACAGCCTCATGTGCATGCAAAAGCTGGATGATGAATAAGGAAGATTGCAGAAGAATTGACGTCTTTGAATTGTGGTGCTGGAGAAGAATGTACCACGGACTGCTAAAAGAATGAACAAATCTGCCTGGAAGAAGTACAACCAGAATGATCCTTAGAAACAAGGATGGCAAGACTACTTCTCACATACTTTGGTCATGTTATCAGGAGGGATCAGTCCCTGGAGAAAGACATCATGCTTGGTAAAGTAGAGGGTCAGTGAAAAAGAGGAAGACCCTCGACAAGGTGGATTGACACAGTGGCTGCAACAGCAGCTCCAACCATAGCAACAATCATGAGGATGGTACAGGGCTGGGCAGTGTTTAGTTCTGTTGTGCACAGGGTCACTATGAGTTGGAACCAACTCGACAGCACCTAACAACAACAACAAGTTCAAGAGCAAGTTTCAGTCTCTTCAGACGTCCATTTTTGTGTTTTTTTCATTTCCTGTCTTTTTAATGACCATTTGCTTTCTTGAAGTATGATGTCCTTTATGTCATTCCACAAATGTCTGGTCTTCGATCTTTAGTGTTCAATGCATCCAGTCTATACTCAAGGTCAGATTTTGGTTCTCATGGACTTGTTTTAATTTTCTTCAGCTTCAACTTAAACTTACTTATGAGTAATTGTTGGTCTGTTCCACAGTCGGCCCCTGGCCTTTTTCTGAACTGATGATACTGAGCTTTTCCATTGTCTCTTTCTACAGATGTAGTCGATTTGATTCCTGTGTTTTCCGTCCACGTGTATAGCTGTCATTTATGTTGTTGAAAGAAGCTATTTTCAAGAACAAGTTGTTTGACTTGCAAGAACCTATCATGTGATCTCTGGCACTGTTTCTATCACCAAGGCCATATTTTCCAAACACTAATCCTTCTTCTTTGTAACCAACCTTTGCATTCCAAATGCCAGTAATTATCAATGCATCTTTATTGGATGTTTGATCAATTTCAGACTGCAGATGTTGGTAAAAATCTTCAATTTCTTCATCTTTGGCCTCAGTGTTTGATGCATAAATTTGAATAATAGTCATATTAACTGGTCTTCCTTGTAGGTGCATGGATATTATTCTGTCACTGACAGTCTTGTATTTCTGGATAGATCTTGAAATGTCCTTTTGACGATGAATGTGATATCATTTCTCTTCAATTTGTCATTCCTGGCATAGCAGACCATATGATTGTCTGATTCAAAAGGGCCAAAACCAGTCCATTTCAGGTCACTAATGCTTAGGATATTGATGTTTATGTGTTCCATTTCATTTTTGATGATTTCCAATTTTTCCTTGATTTATGTTTTCTACATTCCACATTCTGATTATCATGGATATTTGCAGCTGTTCTCATTCTGAGTCACGCCACATCAGCAAATGAAGGTCTGGAATGCTTTACTCCACCCACATCATTAAGGTCAATTCCTGAGGAGCCAGCTATTCCCCACTCACAGTTTGAGTGCCTTCCAACCTGAGGGGCTCATCTTCCCACACCATATCAGACAATATTCTACTGTTATTTATAAGGTTTTCTGTGGCCAATTTTTTTCAGAACTAGACCTCCAGGTCCTTCGTCCTAATCTGTCTTAGTCTGGAAGCTCCACTGAAACCTGTCCACAATAGGTGACCCTTCTGCTACTTGAAATATGTTGGCATAGTTTCCAGCATCACATCAACTTGCAATCTACCATAATTTGACAAACTGATAGACTTGCGGTGGATTCAAGACTTATTTTCAATATTTTCTCCTCAAAAAGGACTCCCCTGACTATAAACTGTTGTTTCTTTTTCTTTACATAGTTTTATATGACCCTTGATTTTTACTTTTTTATTCATAGCACTTACTATGATCTGAAATTCTAATGTATTTATTGGTTCTGTTTTTTGTTTTCGTTTTTCCTCTCCCACCTAGAATGTAATCCCCAGGAGAGCAGGAGTTTTTTCTTTCTCATATACTATTGTTTCCCTGCTGTGCAGATAATGTCTGGGGGATGATGGATTCTCAATTATATTTATTTCATGAATGAATGGAGATAAATAAGCCTATTCTAGGGAGGTACAGAGGCAGGAATTGGTAAGGGACTTTTATGGATTAAATTGTGTTCCCTAAGATATGTTTCGGAATTCTACTTACACATATGGATTTAATCCCAGTTGGAAATAGGGCTTTCTTTGTTATGTTAAGGGTGCCATATTAGTGTAGGATGTTTCCTAAACCTAATCACTTCCAAGTTATAAAAATAGCAGATTAGACAGAGAAGCAAGCACCTAACAAGAAAGACAGACACCATGTGAAGATTGCCAAGGAATTTAGGAACAAGGGGGTTACAGAAGTTAAAAGAGACAAGGATCTTTCCTTGAAGTTGACAGAGAGAAAGTCTTCCCCTAGAGCTGGTGCCCTGAATTTGGACTTCTAGCCTACAGAACTGTGAGAGAATAAATTTCCCTTCTTTAAAGCCACCTACTTTTGGTATTTGTGTTATAGCAGTGCTAGAAAACTAAAGCAGGGATACAGTGGCAGAGCGGTATAGGGCTTACTTCTAGACTTCTGGTTTGCATCACTGGCTAAAAGGAAATGAAAAGACCATGTTAGGAGGGAAGACAATAAATACTTGGAAATGAATGAAGAAATGAATGAGTGATCAAGTGAATTAACATTTGTACCATATGGCAAAACAGTGGTGGTTCAGGAGGGATTAAAGTGTGGGAGTGCTGATTCTAGGCCAACTGTCTTTGGTTTGGGTGGACACAATGTCCCAGTTTCAATCTACTTGCTGAGCAAAGCAAACAGAAAAAAGGAGAGCACTGGTACTTTGCCACTTGCCTGCTGTGTATCTATTTCTGGCTTTACCAGGGCAGCCCACTAGAAATGATCTATGTTAAGATCCCTGTGGCCCCCAGGAGGCGAGGCCTAGGGAGCCACCGGATTCTGGAACATCTCACTCTTGCTGATTAAATTGTGCAGTCTGCAGAGAGCCCTGTGGTCTCCAGCAAGCACCTACTGAAACAAAATAGAGAAGAGGAGCTCAAGCAGAGCTGGGGGGATGAAAAATACTCTGCTGTCCCTCTATGTGAGCAAAAGAAAACACCATTAAGTCATGGATAAATAAAAGATAGAGTTGTTTTAATTTTCCCTCAGAGGACAATCAGCAGCTAAATTTGCCTATTTTCCCTCTTCTGCTACATGCAGGCTACCTCATGGGAAGCAGTAAATTCTCTCCCTTCTGGCAAGCTCTGCCTCATTTAAGAACCTGCATTTTCTTCAAACACGTCAGAGACTTTCTTTGGCACTTTTCCTGAGGCATTTTCTTTGTTGTAATTAGAAATTGTCCCCAAATAAATGAACATCTAAACTGCTACGTAAACCTTCACCAAATCACAATGAAAAAGAATTTTTTAAATGTAACCAATGTCACTGAACAACGTGTGCAGAGATTGTTGAATGGAAACCTAAACTGCTATGTAAGCCTTCACTGAAAGCACAATATGATAGTATAAATATATATATAACCAAAAACCACTGCCATCGAGTCGATTCCGACTCATAGCGACCCTATAGGACAGAGTAGAACTGCCCCGCAGAGTTTCCAAGGAGCACCTGGCAGATTTCAACTGCCGACCTCTTGGTTAGCAGCCATAGCACTTAACCACTACATCACCAGGGTTTCCAAATATATATACATATAGATAATATAAATATTACACCGTAACTGAAAGGCTTCAATTCTTCTTTGGTCTTTCTTATTCATTGTCCAGCTTTCACATGCATATGAGGTGATTGAAAATACCACGGTTTGGGTCAGGGGCACATTAGATCTCAAGGTGACATCTTTTCTTTCTAACACTTTAAAGAGATATTTTGCAGCAGATTTGCTCGGTGTAACAACATGTCATTTGATTTCTTAACTGATTCTTCCTTCCATGGGTTTTAAATGAGGTTTCAAGTAAAATGAAATCCTTGACAACTTCAATATTTTCTCAGTTTATCTTGATGTTGCTTATTGGTCCAGTTGTGAGGATTTTTGTTTTCTTTATGCTAAGGTGTAATCCATACTGAAGGCTGTGGTCTTTGATTTTTATCAGTAAGTGCTTCAAATCCTATTCGCTTTCAGCAAGCAAGGTTGTGTCATCTGCATAATACAGGTTGTTAATGAGTCTTCCTCCAGTCCTGATGCCCCGTTCTTCTTCATACAGTCCAGCTTCTCGGATTATTTGCTCAGCATACAGACTGAATAAGTATGGTGAAAGGCTACAATCCCCCTGTTCTGTTTGAAGGGCTGCCTCTTGGCCTATGTACAGTTTCCCCATGAGCAAAGTAAGTGTTCTGGAATTTCCATTCTTCATAAGGGTATCCTTAATTTGTTACAATCAACACAGTTGATTGTAATCAATAAAACACAGGTAAACACCTCTCTGGTAATCTCTGCTTCCAGCCAAGATCCATCTGACCTCAGCAGTGATGTTCCTTGTTCTACATCCTCTTCTGAATCTGGCTTGGATTTCTGACATTTCCTAGTTGATGTACTGCTGCAACCATTTTTGAATGATTTTCAGCAAAATTTTTCTTGTGTGGGATATTAATGATATTGTTCAATAATTTTTGCATTCTGTTGGATCACCTTTCCTTGGAATGGGCACAAATATGGATATCTTCCAGTCGGTTGGTCAGGTAGCTGTCTTCCAAATTTCTTGGCATAGATGAGTGAGTACCTCCAGTGCTGCATCTGTTTCTTGAAATACCTCAATTGGTATTTCTTCAGTTCCTGGAGGCTTGTTTTTCACCAATGCATTCAGTGCAGCTTGGACTTCAAATACCCACCCTCTGCCGTCTAGTGGATTCCAACTCATAACGACCCTCTAGGACAGAGTAGAACTGCCCAGTAGAGTTTCCAAGGAGCACCTAGTGGATTTGAATTGCCGACCTTTTGGTTAGCAGCCATAGAACTTAACCATTATGTCACCAGAGTTTCCTACATAAATATAACTCATGTTAAAATTTTATGGTTGTAACTCTAATTTGCCTAGAGAACACTTAAAGACAAACCGCCTTCCCATCTTCTTACCATGAAGGCTCTTCACCGGGTTATGTTACTGCCAAACACCCAGGTTCTCACTGTAAGTGGTTTCAGTGCATACAAAGCCACTACAAAGGAATATTAGTTAAATTGAACACTGATGAGGTCAATTTCTTAGTCAATGCATGAACCAAAATGTCTTGAATGGGAAAATTACTGATGATCCTATAAATATGAGAAAGCCTAGAATTCCATCAAGGTAATTTGGTGATGTTATCACGTGTGACACCAGTACAAGCCCTTTTTTATGCAAGGAATGAGAGAGCCCCTACAGCATTCCACAGGGATATTCAAAGAGTCCAGTGCTAAGCTGCCATCTTCTGAAAGTCTATAATGGGGGCTTTGTGGTTCAGTGATACAATTCTCATCCTCCATGTAGAAGACCTGAGTTTAAATTCTGGCCAATGCACTGAAGCACAGCCACCACCTCTCTGTTAATGGAGCCTTGATGGCAGTCTACTTCCAAAAATCAGCCTCTGAAAACCCTGTTGATCACAACGTTCAGATCTACAGCTGACCACAGTGGTGGTGCAGGAGTGGGCATTCTGTTGTGCCTGGTGTCACAGTTGGGAGTTGGGAGCTGACTCAATGGTAGTTAACAACAACACAAAAGGCTACAGGGGATGGAGGCAGGGCTGGCTTCACAGTCCTGCAACATGTGCGGTTGTACAGGGCCCCCACCTTTAGGAGGTGCTATGTGTTTGGCCTAGTGATTTGCTGTCATTGTTTTGAAGTTACTAATTTTATTTTTGAACTTGTGGGTTTTTTTTTTTTTTAAGTGAAGTCCAACAGGACAGTAGAAGATGCATGTGAGCAGAGCAGATATGGCAAGTGGCAATGTGTCCACCACGCTCAAGCTCAGGCCCATGATCGGGGCAATCAGCATGACACCAAACAGTTGCCTGGGCTGTCCAGCACACATGTGCATACCTGGGGCTGTTCAGGGCATGTGGGGCCCCAAGGGGCTGCCAGGCTGGGATCTGGGCCCAGATTGCTGGCAGTGACTGCAGCAGTGGTGGTAGAAAATGGAGCAGCAGTGGGAGCAGCAGACGGAGCAGCAGTGATGGTAGAAGACGGAGCAACAATGGTGGTAGAAGACAGAGAAGCAGTGGTGGCAGAAGATGGAGCGGCAGTGGTGGCAACAGCAGCAGAGGACCAGGAAGAGAGGAGGGGCTTCTCATGGAGGCAGCATGGGTCCCTGATAGAGGAACTGCCAACACCCTGGCAGTGAATTTTTCCAGAAAATTATTATAGAAGAGCCCACTAGATATTGCAATAAAGTGTAAAAAACCAGCTACCATTAAGTCGAGTCAAACTTGTGGCAATTCCATGTCAGTCAGAGTAGAACTTTGCTCCATAGGATTTTCAGTGGCTGGCTTTTCAGAACTAGATTGCCACGTCTTTCTCCTAGGGTGCCTCTGCTGAATTCAAACCTCTAACCTTTCAGTTAACAGCCAAGTTTGTGAACTGTTTACACAACCCAGAGACTCTGCACTAAATTGTATCAGAGAACTATTAGATTTCTTCTTAGAGTTTTGAACCCATAGTTCTGAAAATTGCTACAATAGTAATAATAGAAATGAAAATTGCATAAATAGGCATTTTGAATTATATACCAATCATGAAGCATCTGAGTTTCTTGTATGACCTTCACAAGTTACAGGAAATATCAGAGGAAAGATTAAAATGTCATTGGATAAGTTTGCATTTAAAGTTAAATTTAAACTTACCTGAAACAGATTTGTATGGAGAGTTAAATCTCTTTAGAAAATTTGTTCTGTGAGAATCATCAGCTCTAGGTGTATTAAAATTTATATTTTCAAATAACTTATCAGACATCCATTCCTCAGACCTGGGGGAACCTGAAACTTCTGAAGACATCTGCCTTCAGAGGGCCTTCAGCTGAAGTGTCACAAACAGGCCACCTTGGTGAGCAGACATCTCTTTGAAGTTATGCATTTATACCTGTGTCAGGAGAGTGGTTCAATATTGCACCCCTATCTGTCACTGGAGGCCCCAGAGGCTAACAGCCAGAGGGTGCTCTGTTCCAGTCAGATAACCAGATCTAGAAATACCACCAGAACAAGGCCCCCAAGTTCTCCTCCAGAAGTTGCAGGCTCACCACAACGCACTCCCGATACGGCAACTTTGTACTCAAGTCACAAGAGATGACCCCTGTCAGAATTTATAAGAGAAAGAGGGACACAAGCTGCTCCTCAGCGAACTTCAAGCTCCAGTGGACTGGCTGAAAAATGATAGTAACTTGAGGTTCTGCTATGCATTCTCGTCTGGCAAGGCTCTTCCTTCATCTTTGTTGTGAAAGAGCTGGAGCTGCTCATAACTTTGGGGGCAGGGGTAGGAGCCTGAAGTGGGGTTACAGTTGTGGGCTGGTCTCTCTTGTCTGTAGTGTCAATTTTTTCCCTGACTCATTCCAGGACATCTGAATTTCCACCCACAAGGAATTAACATCTTAACTGTGTAGATGTCCTGCATCTAAACATCCCTTGACTCAGCTCCAGAAACTATTTTTTGGTCCCAGGTGGCCAAGGCACCACAGCTCCATAGTGCTCAATGAAAGCCCTCTTTTTCCCCAACATAACCCTGGCTCAGTGCTCAGGATCTTCACGGAAGAGGCCACTGTGGACTGGCCTCAAAGCAGATCATTTCAGACACAGCCAGACTTTTTACACTGCCAAAATTGTTTAATATCTTTTGTCCATTATTGTGCAGAAAGTCCACCTTGAGCTGTGTTACTGGGGAATCTCTTCTTTCTCTGCTTTATGCAAGGCCTCAGGAAGGGAGGCTTTCCTGCCACACAAACAACATACACATGTTTAATAAAGGCAGACAGGTTCTCAGTCAAAAGGCCATAAAAATAATGATACCCTCCAGGCTAGGGTTCCAGAACTGTTGCTAAGATTGACAAGTGACTTGAGACTTTTCTCACTAAAAGTTTGATGTATTTCTCACCTGAGGAAGCAAAAGAGACTGTGCCCCCATTGGTATTTACATGATTTAGGGAAAGAAAGGAGATCCAAAAACTATAACCTACGTAGTCCACATTCTGCCTGATTACCTGGAAGGTGGGGTTATTCAAATTAATAAATATGACCTGGAGAACCTAGGATAATATAAAACATATATGCAGAAAAGACATGTTTTTGTGATAATGGAGAGGAATTTTAGCTCATTACAAATCAGAGACTAAAAAGACCAGAATATTGCTTGCCAACTGCCGGTGATGTCACGTTCACAGAATGGCTGGAAATGTTGAGGAAAGGGGGAGGCAGGTTGCAAATCCCTGGGTTTTATAACTTAGAAGTTAACGTCATAAAGTGATTTTCTATGCCACTATTTTAGGCATTTCATTTTGCCCTTCACTGTTTCCCAATGGATTATAATCACTGATTTTCATGATATTTAAAGTAAGTGAAAGTTGTTTCCCTCTAAATAAAATCTTACCTGGAGTCTGTCTGTATAAAGCCACAAAAGCAGAGCTGCTGCTGGGAGCAGGAAGGGGCCAAGGCTGATGGGGAGGAAAAGGGTTTTGCTGCTCTTGACTCCTACAGCAACCCATCTAAGGCAAGGGAGGTAGCAGCACAGTTTAGAAACCTTTTGAATATATCTCTTGTATTGTGTGGAAATTCTAGAACCCAATCTCGTTAGCTACTAAATTTATACCTAGAGTGAGGTTGCTTGCGTCTTACACAGAAGTGCTGCTTTAAATAGTCCGCATAAGGCAAAATCAGGTACATTCCGAATACTGTTGAGGGTGATTGACTTCTCGGCCAAACGGTCATTCTGCAGTTCAGATAACCTCTGTATGTCAGGTCCACACAGGTCCCTAGGTGGTGCAAACAGTTTGTACTCTACTACTAACCTAAAGTTTGGCAATTTGAACCCACCCAGCAGCTCTGCGGGAGAAAGACCTGACAATCTGCTTCCGTAAAGATTACAGCCAAGAAAACCCTATGGAGCAGTTCTACTCTGCAACACATGGGATCACCATAAGTTGGAATCGACTCAAAGGCACCGAGTTTAGTTTTTTTTTTTTTTTAACCAGGTCCACAAAGCTGTTTTCTTCCTTCCTATGTTTCTTTCTTTGAATTGTGGTAATTATTAGGCTTGCTTTTAGAACCATATTGAAACAAAATCATACATTTTAAAATTCAAGATTCATATTTAACCTAGAGGTATGCTTGTGTTGTACAAGATTCATGGGAATTCAGAGGTGTGTGTGAGTGGCAGACACATCTTCCTTCTCACACTCCTCCTGGGGCGTACACACTCTCACCGGGGGCAGAACAACCCGAGAGGTTGCTACCTGTTGCCTTTTTGTTTAGTTATCGTGCAGTTTTAGTTGGATTCACAAGCACTAAACACACATAGAGGGCAATGGTGTTCAGTGGTAGAATTCTCACCTTCCTTGGGGGAGAACCGGGTTCAATTCCTAGCCGATGCACCTCAAGGGCGGCCACCACCTGTCAGCTGAGGCTTGTGGGTTGCTATGATGCTGAACCAGTTTCAGCACAGCTTCCAAACTAAGACAGATAGGAAGAAAGGCCTGGCGATCTACTTTGGAAACTCAGCCAATGAAAACCACATGTATCACAGAAGTCTGATGCTGTTGTACGTGGGGTCACCTTGAGTCAGAGGCCGACCCGACAACAGCTAACAACAACCACAAAGACACATATGAATCTACTGTATTAACTGGTGGCCTATCCTGACAACTTTGCAAACCCTATTAACTTATTTAGTAAATATTTTTGAAATGGCTGGACCCACGGAAGTTCTTTTCCACAGCTTCCCGGCATGAAACTGAATTTTGAAAACCTGACAAGAGAACCTAATTTTCAGCATCTTGCAGTCTGCTTTCAAATGTGCCTTAGAAAGGAATCCATTCTGCACATCTGAACAAAACATTTGTCCTGGGGCCCTTCAAAGGCAGTTGTGAATTTGCAAGTACATATTCCCCCATCTTCTTTATCGCAAGACTAGGTGGGTGGCAGGGGGAAAGAGGCTCTAGGAGGACAGGCAGTAGAAGTTCCATTCCAACCAGCATTCTAAGGAGCTCAAAATGGAGACCCATAAGAACCTCAACCGGTTGATTATCCATCTAACATCTTTGGCTCTTTAATTAAAGTGTCTGATAAGGACAGATGAATAGCAGAGTGTTGATCTTCTCTTTGCATTTCCAAAGCACATGAGGCATTATCCTTCTAGATTTCATTGAAAATATATTTCTGACAAGCTCCTTTTCAGTGGACAGGGTTTCCTACATTGAAGAAGAATGACAGTGAGCTGTGAGTTCCCCATTTATGCAGCTCTGTTATCTGATCTTTTGAGGCACAGTCCATTGATACAAAACATGAACCCACAGATGGATAAGATGTGGCATGAGTTTTGTAGCTTCTTTGGAAAACCGGCAACTGAATTCCATGACCACCTATAGATTAAATAATGCACATACCAGTTTGCTGTTGACCTAACTTTCTAACATTCAACAAAACGAAATATCCACCTCATCATCTCACTCCTTCTGATACTCACTGCAAATGACTTCAGCCGCTAACTACCTGGAGTTACGCCAAACTTCACAGGTTTAGAGCATGGTCTGCACACCACTGCCCTCACTCAGATACCAGCTGCAAGCCTAGGCTCCCAGGTCTCTCATTTCTGTCCAGATGGCTAAAAATTCAGGGGTTTCTACTACCCCTTCAGATTTGAAAGCACACTAGAACAATTCACAGAACTCAGGAAAGAGCTATACTTATACTTATTGACCATCCATAATAGGAATTCCTGGTATAGTAGGGATGCAAATCAGAGCCAGCCAATGGGAGAGACACATAGGATGAGGTCTGGAAGAGTCCCAGATGTGAAGCTTTTGTTGACCTTAGGGATGTGTCATCCATTTGACACATCATTGTGTGACAATATGCAGAATATTGTCAAGCAGGGAAACACACCGGCACTATTGGTGTTTTAATGAAGTTGAGGCCTCATTAGGTAGATGTGATTGACTGAATCATTGCCCACATGATTGAGCTTGATTTCCATCTCCACTCCTTTCCCATGATGTCTAGTTGATATCTTGTGGTGAGCTTTTCTTGTGTGGCCTGCCCCTATTCTGAGTCATCTCATGGCATTAACTATTCAGAGGCCCACTCTGAGCCACCTCATTAGCATAAACTATTAGATGTGATCAGAGGAGCTCACCATAAATAACAAAGTCATTCCAATCATTTGGGAAATTCCAAGGGTTTAGAGTCTACCTCCCAGGAACCAGGGACAAAGGCAAGACAAATTCTTTGTTACTTACTCACCTTGCAGCTGTCCTCATAAACTTGGGCAGTGTCTGGCCTCACACCATCCTTACCTGAACACTAACTCTACCTGCAAGGAACTCTAGAGTAAAAAGGGTGTACTCATTTTTCATCACTAAATTCCATTAACCTCACTTTATTTGCACCCTTTGTTTACCTCTATGATTCCTGGGGGTTTAGAATTAAGGCTACTGTGTCGTCAATTGGGTCAATATTCTGTAGTCTGATGTAGAAGTTAGACCAAGTGGAAGTGATGTTTTCTATCAACAAAAGCTGGATTTGTTAGCCACATACATCTCTGAACATACACTAAGAGAGTTGAGGCGTATATTTGGTTTTAAGTATCCATATTTGCTTTCCTCAATATCAACACTGTATCTCCAGTAGGTTTTGCATTTTCTTGCCTCAAGAACTTTGGCATGGAAAAAAACAAAAAGAACCGTCACAGTGTGAGTCCCAAAGGAGATAATGCAAGCAAGGTGTTCTGAGTGAGAAAGGGGAAGGAAATAATAGAAAAGAAGAGAGGAGCCTATGGAACTCTCTGGCATCAACAGCACTTGCACTTTCTTCTGCAACTCTTTGGAGAGATGTGAGATCTGAGAGACCGTGAAGCTGTAGTGGGCTTAGGTCAGGTCTCTTAAGAATGGGGTTCTCAGGCTCACCAAAGATTATGCCAAAACTCATTGCCATTTGGGTTGATCTTGACTCGTAGCAGCCCTATAGGACAGAGTAGAATGGCCCCATAAGATTTCCAAGGCGGTGATCTTTATGGAAGCAGACTGTCACATCTTTTTCCTATGAAGCAGCTGGTGGATTTGAACTGCTTACCCTTTGGTTAGCAGCTGAGTGCTTTAACCACTCACTGTGCCACCAGTGACCAGTGCTTTTTAGCAAAGATTATAATGGTGCACAAATGCTACAAAAACAGAGTTCTGGGTTTTACCAGACTACTGAAAGTTTTCACAATGCTGATGCCAATAGTGAACAGGATATGTTAGAGACTGGAAGTCCTTTCCTCATTTTCAAGGACTAAGGAAGCCCCTGGATTCTCATGAGTTCCCTAAGAGGGGCAGTGAGAGTAGGCCCCAATATTATTGATAGAAATCACTGGGACTTGAAGTAAGAATTTATGCTAGTTCAAGTTATAAAAAGAAGGCAGTATTTCTTGCTGATATGAGTAAAGAGATTGGGAATCCTGTCGGCCTCACCACGTTTTCAAGATTCACCCTTTTTTCAAAAGCCATTCTTTTTGGAAGTCAGTTAACTTTAATCTCTCCATTTCCAAAAGATTTCCTCAGTAGCCTTAGCACTTGACATTGCTTCTGACCAATGTTATCAGACATTTTCTAATGTTAGTTGATTTTCTTTGTAAGCCAGGGTGGTGCTAAATTGCTCTTAGATTAGACACAAGGCCAAGAAGTTAAGACCCTGGAAGAAACAAATTTAAAATAACCAAAGCCTGATTGATGTTATGGCGACCCAGGGTGGAAGGGTTCGTAGGTTCAACTTTTGATTTTTCAAAGAATAACTTGATTCTACAAAAGATCTTACTTAGCTTAATCTTGAATTATTTTGATAAACACCTACATGGAGAAAAACGTTAAATTGTGGTGTGAAAGTTTACAGTGTAAATTAGTTTCTCATTCAAAAATGTATACACAAATTATTTTGTGACATTGGTTGTACTCCCTGCAATGTGTCAGCACTCACCCCCTTTTCTTGTCCTTTCCTGCCTTCTTTGCTTTTGAGCAGGTGTTATTCATTTGGTCTCATATACTTAATTGAACTAAGAAGCACTTTCCTCACGCATTTTATTGTTTATTTTATAGGCCTGTCTAATCTTTGGAAACCCTTGCATCAATCATAGTGGTTAAGTGCTACGGCTGCTAACCAAAAGGATGGTCGTTCGAATCCACCAGGCGCTCCTTGGAAACTGTATGGGGCAGTTCTACTCTGTCCTATATGGTCGCTATGAGTTGGAATTGACTCGATGGCAACTGGGTTTTGGTTGGTCTAATCCTTGGATAAAAGGTGGACTTCGGTTCTGAGTTAGCAAGGTGCCTGGGGGCCATAGTTTGGAGATTCCTCCAGTGTCAGTCAGAGCAGTAATTCTGGTCTTTTTTTGTGAATTTGAATTTTGTTCTACATTTTTCTTCTATGCTGTCTGGGATCCTCTATTGTGATTCCTGTCAAAGCTATTGGTGGTGATAGCCAGGCAGCAACTAGTTCTTCTGGGATCAGTCTGGTGGAGGCTGTGGTTCCTGTGGTCCATTAGTCCTTTGGACTAAAATTTTTCTTGTGTCTTTGGTTTTCTTCATTCTCCTTTGCTCTGAACATGATGGGACCAGTAGATGTATCTTAGATGGTGGCTTGCAAGCTTTTAAGGCCTCAGACACTACTCACCAAAGCAGGATGTAGAACATCTTCTTTATGAACTATGTTATGCCGATTGACCTAGATGTCTCCTGAGAGCACGGTCCCCAGCCCTCAGACCAGGTAATTCGGTCCCTCAAAGTGTTTGGGTTGTGTCTAGAAAGCTTCTGTGGCTTTGCCTTGGTCAAGTTGTGCTGACTTCCCCTACATTGTGTGTTGTCTTTCTCTTCACCAAAGTGAACACTTGTCTGCTATCCAGTTAATGATTACCCCTCCCCATCCCTTCTCTCCCTCCTAACCATCAAAGACTTTTTTTTCCTATGTGTAAATATTTTCTTGGATTTTTATGATAGTGGTCTCGTGCAATATTTGTCCTTTTGTGATTGACTTATTTCACTCAGTGTAATGCTCTTCAGATTCATCCATGTTGTAAGATATTTCACAGATTCATCATTGCTCTTTATCACTGCATAGTATTGCACTGCGTGTATGTACCAAAGTTTGTTTATCTATTCATCTGTTGATGGGCACTTAGGTAGTTTCCGTTTTTTTGCTATTGTGAATGATGCTGCAATGAACATGGGTGTGCATATGTCTATTCCTGTGATGGCTCTTATTTTTTCTAGGATATATTCCTAAGAGTGAAATTGCCGGATTGTATGGTATTTCTATTTCTAGCTTTTTATGGAGGTGCCATATGGTTTTCCATACTGGTTATGAACATTTTGCATTCCCACCAGCAGTGCATAAGAGTTCCAATCTCCCTGAAATCTCTCCAGCGTTTGTTATTTTCTGTTCTTTTTTTTTTTTTTGATTACTGCCAGTAATACGGGAATAAGATAATATCTCATTGTAGTTTTGATTTGCATTTCTCTAATGGCTAATGTGTCTGTTACCTGCCTGAATGTCTTCTTTGGTGAGATATCTGTTCATATACTTTGCTCATTTTTTAATTGCATTATTTGTCTTTTTGTTAATGAGAGATTGAAGTATGCTATAGATTTTAGAGATTAGACCCTTGTTGGATGTATCATAGCCAAAAATTTTCTCCCAGTCTGCAGGTTCTCTTTCTACTCTTTTGGTGAAGTCTTTTGATGAGCCTAAGTGTTTAATTTTTAGGAGTTTTCAGCTATCTAGTTTATCTTCTGGTGCTTGTACATTGTTAGTTATGTTTTTTTATTCGTAAGTGTTGGCATTTCACATTTACTATTTATAAATATAACCATTTTTTTCCTTCACCTCAATGTAGCTAAGAACTTAGGAATGAAACATCTTGTCAATTCTACATGAAGTATCCCTCAGTAATTTTGAAATTAATATAGCAAGACTACCCTCTAAAAGTTAAATTAGAAATGAACACATGTTGAATGGGAGCAATGGAAAGTTTTCACTTTAATGTTTTTATTATTTTAATATTTTATTGTTTTTAAATTAAGAAATATTTCAAATATATAGGAAAATGCAGAAAGTTGTAGGTATTTGCAACCTGAGGGGGGGAACATGTTAATATTTAGCTCTATTGCTTCCATTTTTAATAAACTTTTAAATGTGGAGCAACTTAAAAATATACAAAGTTAGAATCATAAACCCTATGTAGTCCTTATCCAATTTCAGCCATCACCAGCTTATAGCCAAACTTGTTTCATCTGTCCTTCTTCCCCTTTCTCTCATCCTTTATTATTTTGAAGCAACTCTTACACACCATATCATCTATTACCATTTCGGTATGCATCTCTTAAAGATAAAGACTCCTCTCCCCTACAACGTAACTACAATATCATCATTGTAACCACCCAACCCAGACTAAGACCAGGTCAGGTCCAGGGCCCCACTTGGTGCAGCTTGTCTGAACAGAAAATGGACACGGCTGTTAAGGCAATGTCAAAGCATTTATTTAGTTGGCCAAGTAAAGGAGCAAGCAAGGATTCAAGTCGCCAAGGCAGCTCCCTAAAGCTGGGCAGGGGACAGCTTTTATGGGGTCATTACAGTAAGCAGAATCATATTCATGATTCCTTGCTGATTATTCATTGTGGGACAGGGACAGGAATGTGCAGGAGGTGACTGATTGACCCTTTTCTTCTGAAATGGGCTTGGCTATCACCTTTTCTGGGTTTTGATCACTAATGACGTGAGTCCAGTGACTTTTAGTTCCTTGACATGAGTCTTTTGATTCCTTGGCATGAGTTGGCACCGGTTTTCCTGGTACTTGTTTGTGACCCTTATCTGCGGAGTTTCCCTAAAGTTAAAACAATGTAGAGTGTAAGGATGTGGTTAATCCTAGTCAAACAGTTCTGGTCTGAAACCTCAATATAGCTTGCCCCTATTGTGAGGACAGGAATGCAGTTTAGCAACCATCTCATTATCGTACCTAAAATTGCTTAGTATCATTAAAGGTCCAATGGCTGTCAAATTTCTAAGTGTCTTATAAATATCATAACATATATTAAAAGTTTGTTTGAATCAGGATCAATATAAGCTGTACACATTGCAATTGATTAATGTATCTTTTAAACCTGTTTTTATCCATAGGTTCACTGCCTATTTAGCTCTTTGTCTTTTATCACCTTTCATATTATACTGTACCACTGGGTCACTCAGTGGCTTTTAGAAGGTCAAGGACCTGTGTCATGTTTTATACAATTTTCCACAGCCTGACTTTTGATGATTGCTTCCTGGCGTGTCTATCCTCCCTATTTCCTAAAAAGTGTGGGTTAGATTTGAAGCCTTGATCGTATTCAAGCTCGATCTCTTAAATAAATTCCCAAGCATTATGCACAGAGCAGGACTACAATTCATGACCAATCCAGTAGCAATGAACACCCTTGTGGCCAGATTCTGGCCCAAATCATTTCCAGTGAAAAGAAACCAGAAACCTGAGAGATTCTGGGACAATTTGACAGCACTGTAAATGCAGTTTTTGTATTTTTCCAAATTCCCACATAAAAACAGATGGAAAAACTATATAACAAAATTAAATATTAAAACTAAAAATCCCAGACGATATTTACAGTAAAGCTAGGTGATGAGTTGTTCCTATGAACCTCAAACAAACAGCCAGTGTATGTTATCTGTTCTATCCAAGCGACAGCATAGGTAAGCTGTGGAGGCACCAGATGGACTTACAAATAGAATTCCAAAGCAGATATTCAGTGTAAAGTATGATGGGCCAACTGGAGAACAGTAGCTGAGAGGAGGACAGGCCCTGCACACTTCAATAGCATTGAGTGCAAGGTTTCTGCAGCAAGGACTTAAGGGGCCTGGGTAGTCTGGCTTCTAGGAATGCACCAAACTGACCCACCAGACTCCCTTCTTTGTCCTGGACAAGGTCCGCACTACGGAGTTCTGATTTCATTTCTAGTTAATTCGGAATTAAGTAGGAAAGAGATGAAAAGAGATGACAGAACCAAAGAAGGGAAAGGGTGCAGATAAAGTGGTAGAAAGCACAGAGCCAGAAGTTGCAGAAAGCAAGACACAGATTTTTGTTGTTGTTGTTGTTCTTTGTTTGTTTGTTTGTTTTATCACTAAAGCAACCTCACTGGGAGTTCTATGAAGTTAGTAAAATGATCTAAAAACACACAAACAAAAAAGCTACCTTTTAAAATTTTAGGAAAATTAATATGTGGGTCATGTGGGTCAAATTCCATACACAGTTACTATAAAAAAGGAGTAGATTAACATTCTTACAGAAAGTAAAAGCATGCCAGAAAAACATACTAAAAAAAAAAACTGTACTATTTCAAAATGACTTAAAAGACATTAAGAAAATTATCAGACATAAACAAGTAACATAATTTGGAATTAGAAAAACTGAGATGTGAGATGACAGAACTCAAGATATCATTTATACACACACACATATAAATAAAACATCTAAATAAGGAAAAACAAATTAGTCCAAATTAGAAAGAGAGAATAATACAATAGGTTATGCTTTAAGAGAAATAGAAAACAAAAACGGCCAAACAAAAAAAAAGGAATGTAGGAGATTTCTGCGTCTGGGAAGATGGAGCAAATGTACTTGCCCCTCTTTTTCCCACTAGGTATAGCTAAAGACCCTGGACATTATATATAAAATAAACATAAGAAGGCTCTGAAGACCTCGAGACCTGAGGAATACCATGTGGTGGGGTCCCTGGGTTTTCTTTTTGCTTATATATCCCTGACTGAATACTGGAGAAGGTGGAAACCCAGAAATGTTAACGGGCATAAACAAAAAATTTGCTCTGCAGTTGCCATTTAGCTCATTCTGGCTCACGGTGACCCCATGGGTGCAGAGTAGAACTGTTCCACAGGGTTTTCAAGTCTGTGGCTTTTCGGAAGCAGATTACCAGGCCTGTCTTCCAAAGCTCCTCTGTGTGGATTTCAGCTGCCAACTTTTTGGTTAGTAGTACAGCGCATAACCATTTGCACCACCTAGAACTCCTTGTAGGCAAAAAAGGACTCGTGAAAAATCTACTCTCTCTAGCTAAAGGACCCAAGGAAAGAACCAAGAGAAAGGGGCAAGCTAGTAAGAAAGAAAACTATGGGACAATAACCACGCTACTCCAGCCAAATACCAGGGAAAAAAACTGTAGTTTCACTTCCACTTTACCAATAAAGCAAGTGACTTCCACCCAGTAAAGCCTAGACTCCCACCCTTGCCAGACTGCATTAAGATGCACCCCCTAACTTGCCCCACATCGAGGTGGTCTCAGGAAAAGCAAGTGAATTCCTGAGACCTTCATCCCTATCAGTGATATTTAGGGCTCCCCCCAATCTCCACAGTTTCAGTGGAGGCCATGTGAGGAGCCTGGACTTCTGCCCCTGCCAGGCAGTAAAAGGCATACTTTCCTCCTCCCCTTCCCCACTCCCACTGGGATAATATCAGAAGAGGCCTAGTGAAGAGTCCAACCTTTGCCACTGCTCAGTGGTAACAAGGTCATTCTCTACAGCGTGTAAGTCTTCAGTAGTGTTCCCAGGAGATAAAGAATTATATGAACTTGGCTTATGGAACTCACTCATCTTTTAAATGCTTTTTGAGCTCAGAAGTAGAACTGGATTTAAACAACTAGTTCTTTTGGTCCGTTACTAAGTGGTAACTTGTGTTATAGAATTTTTGTTCGATTTCCCGAGGGCCTTTTGAAATGACTTAACCCGTTTCCCTCATTGCATGATAACTATTAGTTCTACGTGGGAAGTGCTGTTTAACCAAACTATTGAATTTCTAACTTCATAACTGTAAATACAATGGTTTCTTAAACCTATTTTTTTTTTTTTTTACAGCAACTTAACACAGAAATGCCCTCACATAACGCCCCTTCTCCCCTCCTATCGAAGCACTGCTTAAACTAGTAACGGGGAGTATATATAACTGAGCCAGCCTCAGAGAACAAATAATCAAGGAATGCTCAAGCAACAGTAATTGAGTTTGGCTACAAAGACTTCTGGTGGGGATGGGCAGAGGGAGGTTTGAAACCATAAAGAGGGCACTGAAAATGTGTACATTAGTCCTCACACTTGACATAGAAGGTGCAGGCTGATAACATGATGTTTCTAGAGGTCCTTTAGGAAAAGTAGAAGTTTCTTACACAAATTGACACTAACCATAAGGTATCGTCAGAAATTGGATACCAATAAAACCCCAAAAACGGCCTTGGGGAGGCCTTCCCTCTGAAGCCTTCCTCAAACCCCTCCTAGCCCAGCAGGATCACTGCTTGTCTCCCCTGTTCACACCGTTTTAAGCCTGAGGGAAAACAAGCCCGAACTTGCGAGAGCGAGTCACAGGCACCCATTTCTGGTCTTTTATGACAATGTGGGTGGTGAGAGACTGTGTACCCTACATGTCATCTCAGGAAGGCCACCAGATGACAGGCAATTACTAGGCACATGCCAAGGTAAACATGGCTCTTGAGTTTCCTCTTGCCAAAGGGCATACGATTTGGGATATGGTGGTGAGGGATATGGAAGACTTCTTTTGGGAGTGCCACACAGAATACAGCGTCCTTAAATAACGACTATAAAGCAAGAGGCTCTTGCTCTGAGAGCTTGAATTCTGTCACAGTCGCTGTCATCATCATCCACCATGAGGACTAGACAAATGTCCTCGTAAACATGTGCCATACTCTGAGTGGGTGTGCTTCCCGTGAGTCTAAAACATGTACGTAAATCGAGTGGTGATCTTATCTTTAATGTATGTCATTTCCCCACCTTCTGCCCTATCCTTCAATATTCATGATTTCTCTAACCCTGCCCTGTCCCTTGACCAGTGATCTATTTTGCTAATCCAAATATCCGTAGTAGGCAACTTGCTTAAAAGGAAGAATATCTGTTCGTGGCACCCCCTCATACAGGCCCATTCGGCTTCTCTGTACATAAAAGATTAAACCTAAAACAGAGCCTTTTTGTTAACTGAAATTTCAGTCTCAAGATAGAAATGCCTCATTTTGTGTATTTCCTAAGTACCAGGCCACTGAGGCCCTGGCGGCACAGTGGCGGAGCATTTGGCTGCTAACCAAGAGGTCGGCAGTTTCAATCCACCAGCCGCTCCTTGGACATCCTATGGGACAGTTCTACTGTGTCCTATAGGGTCGCTATGAGTCAGAATCAACTCCGTGGCAATGGGTTTGGTTTGGTTTGCCAGGCTACTAAAACACAGAAAGGAGCTTAGCACTAACTAGTATTAGCAAGTCATCATAGCAGTGGGAGAGAATTCAAGTCCACAGAAAGGACTCAGCCAAGAGGGTTAAATTTACCCAAATTATGGTAATAAATATCAGTGAGTATTCACTCAAAGCCAGGCAGTTTTTTATATTTTAAAATTGCAATTTGTAACAATACATCTGTTGCTACCCATAATGTTTTCTTTGGCCAATTTTCAGAAGTAGATCACCAGGCTTTTCTTCCTACTCTGTCTTGGTCTGAATCATCATTGAAACCTGTCCACCATGGGTGACCCTGCTGGTATTTGAAATACTGATGACATAACTTCTAGTGTCACAGCAACTTGCAATTTACCACAGTACAACAAACTGACAGGTGATATTAAAAAACAAAGATGTCACTTGGATGACTAAGGTGTATCTGACCCAAGTGATGGCCTTTTCGATGGTCTCACATGCATGCGAAAGCTAGACAATGCAAAATGAAGACAGAGGAATAATTGGTACATTTAACCTGCGGGGTTGGGGAAGAATGTTGACTATATACCACAGACCACAGGAGAATGAACAAATCAGTCTTAGAAGAAATGCAACCAGAATGCTTCTTACAGTTGAAGATGGCGAGACTTTGGCTTGCTTACTTTGGGCATATCGTCAGGAAAGAGCAATCGCTAGAAAAGAACATAATGGTTGATAAGCTAAATCGAGGGAAACCCTCAATTAACTAGATTGACCCATACCAAACCAAGGGACTCTAACATACCAATGATCATGTAGATGGTGCAGGACCAGAAAACATTTTCTTCTGTTATATGAGTCAGAGACAACCTGGTATCAACTAATAACAATATGTAGTATCATTTGATGTGCTATAAGTATTTAATATTTAAGAAAATTATAAAACTATGGACAAAAAATATACAAGCCAACTTTAGCATATTCATGACACCTCCAGGGACAGAGAGGGGTCTGGGATAAGCTCTCCTACTTTTTAATTTTGAGAGGATTTCTCAAATGTCTGAAACCCTGTTACTGATGAGTCATATCTTTGCCTAATTCTGGTATTACATTAACTTATAAAGTTAATACTAATATATATTACTTTTGGGAAAGGGGAAATAGACATCAGGTGGATGGAGAAGCTCGAGTAGGCAGTGTAGCCTCAGAAGAAATGGCACTAAGGTAGCAGATATCATAGCAGCTTCAACCACCTTCTCGGGGAGCAGCTGCAGCAGCGTGGGCGAGAGCCTGAGGGGAAGTCTAAGCCTGTTTTGGTGGCTTGGCTGTGTTCTGGCAGAAGTCACCTCAGCTGAACCAACCCCACGCTCCCTGAATCTTGTGGTGGTAGGGAGACACCTCCGGCATGTTTGAATATCTCTCCCTAGTTCACTGTTCCTCAACTTTTTGTTTTTTCATTATCAACCCCCAACCCTGCCCCAACTGTACACTAATGCAGCCAAGAGCATCTTTAGCTGCATTTTTTCCTAATCACTACCATCAGGAAATTTTAATAACACTGATATACTCTGTATTTGCTTATGTACTGAAGTCCCCGGTGGTGCAAATGACTATGTGCTCAACTGCTAAACGAAAAGTTGAGTGTTCACGTCCACCCAGAGACACCTCGGAAGAAAGGCCTGGCACTCTACTTCTGAAAAATCAGCCACTGAAAGCCCTATGGAGCACAACTGTACTCTGACACACGTGGGTTACCATGAGCAGAGGCATATCTACTAAAAACAGTACCTATGACAATTAGTTTTAAATTGCCGAATGATCTCCCACAGCTGGTGTGGAAGCTTCTATGGCCAATAGGAACTGCTCATTGCTGCTCGCGCTCACCCCCGCCTACCAAGCGCCACCCAGGGCAAGCTCCTTGCCGACCGTACCTTAGATATGACTCTGGCCATGAGTCAAGGACAACTCCACAGCGATTGGTGGCTTATATACTGTGTATGTCTGTGCTTTATACAAAAAAAAAAAAAAGAGTAAGTACAAACCTTACTTGTATTATTAATTGCGTGGTTAAGAAAGACCAAACAAATATTTTCAAATTAAAACTTAAATTAAAAAAAACTATAATATTTAACTTGGTAGCTTTGTTTGATGAATAAATTTAATGTAATTTATTTATATAAATCCTAATGTATCAAATTGCATATTCAAATTAAAAATTTATATAAACACAATAATGTTGTTGTTTGGTGCCATCGAGTGAGTTCCTACTCACAGTGACCCCATGTACAACAGAATGAAACACTGCCTGATCTTGAGCCATCCTCCTAATCGTTGCTATGTTTGAGCCCATTGTTGCAGCCACTGCGTCAGTCCATCTCGTTGAGGGTCTTCCTCTTTTTTGCTGACCCTCTACTTTACCAAGCGTGATGTCCTTCTCCAGGGATTGTTCCCCCGATAGCATGTCTGAAGTATGTGAGACACAGTGTTGCCATCCTAGCTTCTAAGGAGCATTCTGACTCTACTTCTTATGAGACAACTTAGTTTGTTCTTCTGGCAGTCCACGGTATATGCAATAGTCTTTGCTAACACCATAATTCAAATGCATCGATTCTTCAGCCTTCTTTATTTATTGTCCAGCTTTCACATGCATATGAGGTGAATGAAAATACCAAGGCTTAAGTCAGGTGCATCTCAGTCCTCAACCTGACATCTTTACTTTAAAGAGTTCTTTAGGAGCAGATTTGCCCAATGCAATGCATATTTTGATGTCTTGACTGCTGCCTCCGTGGGTGTTGATTGTGGATTCAAGTAAAATGAAATCCTTGACAATTTCAATCTTTTCTCAGTTCATCATGCTGTGTTGCTTACTGGTCCAGTTGTGAGGATTTTTGCTTCATTTATGTTCAGGTGTAATTCATACTGAAGCGTAGTCTTTGATCTTCATCGGTAAGTGCTTCAAGTCCTATTCACTTTCAGCAAGCAAGGTTGTGTCATCTACATTATCACAGATTGTTAACGAGCCTTCCTCCAATCCTGCTGCCGCATTCTTCTTCATATAGTCCATCTTCTCAAATTATTTGCTCAGCATACATATTCCATAAGTATGGTGAAAGGATACAACACTGATACACAGTTTTTGGTTTTAAACAACTCGGTATCCCCCTGTTCTGTTTGAAGGACTGCTTCTTGGTCTATGTACAGGTTTTGAATGACACAAGTAAGTATTCTGGAATTCTCATTCTTTAAAATGTTATCCATAATTTGCTATGATTCACACAATCAAATGCCTCTGCATAGTCAATAAAACACAGGTCAACAACTTTCTGATAATCTCTGCTTTCAGCCAAGATCCGTCTGATAACAGCAATGATATCCTTCGTTCCACATCCTCTTCTGACTCTGGCTTGACCTTCTGGCATTTCCCCATCGATGTGCTGCTGCAACTATTTTTGAATTATTTTCAACAAAAGTTTACTTGCATGTGATATTAATGATATTGTTCGATAATTTCCACATTCAGTTGGAGCACCTTTCTTTGGAATGGGCGTAAATATGTATCTCTCCCAGTCCGTTGGCTAGGTAGATGTCTTCCAAATTTCTTGACATAGATGAGTGAGTGCTTCCGGCATTGCATCTGTTTGTTGTGACATCTCAATTGGTGTTCCATCAATTCCTGAGCCTAGTTTTTCGCCAATGCCTTCAGTGCAGCTCGGACGTCTTCCTTCAATACTGTTGGTTCTTGATCATATGCTACCTCCTGAAATGTCTGAACATCAATCAATTATTTTTGGTACAGTGACTCTGTGTATTCCTTCCATCTCCTTTTAATGCTTCCTGTGTTGTGAAATGACTTGATAGCACTATTTTGTGTGTGTGTGTGTTGTTCAATATTTTGCCCGTAGACTCCTTCCAATATTGCAAGTCGAGGCTTGAATTTTTTCTTCATTTCTTTCAACTTGAGAAATGCCGAGCATGTTCTTTCCTTTTGGTTTTCTAACTCCAGGTCTTTTCACATTTCATTATAATACTTACAGTATTTATAATTATAATAATAGCAATGCAGTAAATTTTTTTTTAATCATGCAAGACTGTGGTTTTCCCAGCAAAAGTAAAATAATTGAAAAAATTATTTTTTCCAAAAAATTTTTGTGCAATTAACTTTTAACCTTTGATTTATATGAGATGCCTTGTAACTTAACTATCATTCAGATAGCATAGATTCTTGTTATTTTCAGTACTTAACATAATTAATGATGAATAATTTCTGTAGAATTAAATATAAAATATAAACTATTTGTATTTAATTCTTGTAACCCAAGTCACACGTAAAATCACTGAGATCAAACATAGACAATACCCACAAGGGAACCAACAGCAGCTAACGGCCATATGACAACAGCACCTCTTGCCATATGACTTTAAGATTGGGTGATTGATGGAGAGCAAGTCCCCCACTCCCAGCCACATATTACCATAGTTTTATAACTCTGATCTTGCATATGTTTCGCGTATCCACCACGAATACATTGTCAGTGCTGCTTGTGTGATATCCAGGAAAAACCAATGAGAGAAATAAACATTAAGGATTAAAATTTTGCTAGGTAAGATAGAGCTTGGAAGGGCAACAAAGAGTTGTAACATCTAAGAATTTCCACCCTCCAAGGGCCCAATTTTCTCTTGTTGCAAGCGATATTGTCCCATTAAGATGCACACCCTAGTCATGCCTGCAGTGCCTGGATGGTCCAAATGGTAGTGTGCTCAGCTACAAACTGAAGATTGGTGGTTCCAGCCCACCTGCAGATGCCTTGAAGAATGACCTGTTCTGTTGGTTTAGTCTGTGATGTTGGGCTGATTCTACATTTGACTTGTAGTCTATTACTTTAAAAATGAATCTTGACCTTGACATTAGCATTCCCATCTGCTGCCTAGGAATCCTTGTGGGTTCTTCTAGCTTTGACCCCTACCTTTTTTTGTTTGCTTGCTTTAAAGCGCTATCTTAAAAAGCTATTCTTGATTTTTCTAATCCTATACTTCCAAAGAACCTAGATTATGTTTAGAGGTTTTCAGGGAGGTGAGAAATCAGACTCTGGCATATTTATTTCCAGTTGTGAGATGAAGATATTGAATAGGGGAACCTGGTCAGTGGATAAATCCCTTGTTAAAATAGAGAAGGACCCTTTCTTTTCCTGTCCCCTTAGCAATCTTTATTTTCTGATTAGAAGAAACTTGTATTTTACAAGCATTATAAAGCATTGTTAGGTTTTTGTTTTTTCAGATAAATAATTTCAGCCTTCTATCCTTCTAAGGGAAACCCTGGGGGTGTAGTGGTTAAGTGCTACAGCTGCTAACCAAGAGGTCAGCAGTTCAAATCCACCAGGTGCTCCTTGGAAACTCTATGGGGCAGTTCTACTCTGTTCTATAGGGTAGCTATGAGTTGGAATCAACTCGATAGCAGTGGGTTTGCTTTGGTTTTTTTGATCCTTCTAAGAGAAGTCCTGGTGGCATAGTGGTTAAGAGATCAGCAGCTAACCAAAAGATCAGCAGTTCGAATCCACCAGCCTCTCCTTGGAAACACTCTGGGGCAGTTCTACTCTGTCTTATAGGTCTCTATTATGAGTTGGAATCAATTGGATGGCAAGGGTGTATTTTTTTTTTTTTTTTTGTATGCTTCCGAGAGAGTTGTTATTATCTTGATAACTTACCTCACATGTTGCTAAACATAAAGAAAGAGAGCTAGGTTAAACTATGAATAGATATTTCACCATTAACTGAAAATAGCATATCAAGTAAAGTTGTTGTTAGCGGAGGTCAAGTTGGCCCTGATTCACAGCAACTCCACGCACAGCAGACTGAAGCTCTGCCTGGTTCTGCGCTATCCCCATGATCAGTTGTGGGTCGGACCATTATGATCCATAGAATTTTCGCTCTTTTTTTTTTTAATAATATTTTATTGTTTTGTGGTGAAAGTTTACACAGCAAATCAGATTCCCATTTGATAACTGCTACACCAATTGTTCAGTGACATTACCTACGTTTTTCACCACGTGTCAACATTCTCTCTAATTGCATTTCCAGTACTGTTTCCCTTTCCCTGCACACTTATCTTCACATCTTCACTTTAGAACAATTGTTGACTTTTTGGTCTTATACAGATGGCTTTTTAATGGAGCACTCTACTCATGGGTAATATCCTTTACTTTGTGGGCCGATCTATTATTTCACTAAAAGGTGACCTTAGGGGATAGTTTTGGTTCAAGGTTTAAAAAGTATCTCAGGGCATTAGCCTCTGGGAATCCTTTAGTCTAAACTGGCCAGGTAAGTCTAGACTTTCTAAGAATTTTAGTGCTGTTCTGTATTTTTCTCCCGATCTGTCGGGTTCCCTTTATTGTGGCTCTGATCAAAACTGTCGGTAGTGGTAGTCAGGCACCATCTAGTTCTTCTGGCCTCAGGGTAGATGAGGCTGCGGCTTGTATAGGCTATTACCCCGTAGACTAGTTTCTTCTCTGAGGCTTTGGTTTTCTTCTTTTTGTTTTGCTCCTGAGCAGAGACCAATAGTTGTATGATGTCCCTTCACAAGCTTTTAAGACCCTAGATGCTACTCACTTTCCTGTGATGCAGAACTTCAACTTTCTGAACTGTATTATGCCAATTGACTGAATTGTTCCATAAGCCTCAGGTTCTAAGCCTTCAAACTCAGGAAATAAATCTCCCAAAGTGTTTGGTTATGTCTGAAAAGTCTTGTAATTGTATCCTCTACGAATATATATGTACACACATATCTGTAGGTACATGTACCTGTAGATACTTCTATCTATGCGCACATAAGGACTCATCTGTGTTTACCTGTACACATATATGTCTATACACCTACATATGTGACCATACACTTGCTTTTTGTTTATTGTTGGTATATTGTTGCCAAATTATATATGTCATATTCTTTAGCACAAACCTCCTTTTCTCTCATGAACCTCTTAATGGTATCATTTACTTTGGTCAAGCTGTGCTCATTACATCCACATTCTGTGCTACTTTTCCCATCGCTAAAAATAATAAGTATCTATGCTCTAGAGCATGATTCCCCCTTCCTTCCATCCCTGGTAACCATCAGTGAGTGTTGGTCTCTGTATATATATTTTTGTCTTATAAAAATGGGATCATACAATATTTGTCCTTATATGATTGACTTATTTCACTTGGCATTATGTCCTCCAGATCCATCCATGTTATATTATATTTCACAGACTCATCATTGTTCTTTATGGTTGTGTAGTAGTCCGTTGTTATGTATGTACCACATTTTGCTTATCCACTCACCTGTTGAAAGTCACTTAAGCTGTTTCCATTTTTTCACTATTGTGCATATGCTGAACATGGGTGTGCATAGTCTGTTCGTGTCACTCCTATTATGTCTCTAGGGTATATACTAAGGAGTATGATCGCTGGAGCATATTTCTGGATTTTTGAGGAAGTGCCATATCGTTCTCAATGGTGATTGTACCATTTTACAGTCCCACCAGCAGTGGATAAGGATCCCAATCTTCCCAAATCCTAGCTAACTTTTGTTGTTATCTGTTTCTTTTTTTTTTTTTTTAAGTCAGTGCCATTTTAGCTGGGTTGAGATGATATCTCACTGTAGTTTTGATTGCATCTCTTTAATGGCTCACAAGAGGAGCCCTGGTGGCACAGTATTAAGAGATTGGCTGCTAACCAAAACGTCGGCTGTTCAAAACCACCAGCTGCTCCACGGGAAAAAGATGCGACAGTCTGCATCCATAAAAATTACAGCCTTGGAAACCCTATGGGGCAGTTCTACTCTGTTGTATAGGGTCGCTAAGAGTTGGCGACGGGTATGGCTAATGATATTGAGCAACTTTTCACGTGTTTGTTGTCCTCTTGAACATCCTCTTTGATGAAGTGTCTGTTCATGTCCTTTGCCCATTTTTTTAAATTGGGTTGTTTGTCTTTTTTTGTTGTTGTTGAGTTGTTGAAGTTTTCTAAATATTTTAGAGATTATACCTTCATGGTATATGTGTGTAGGTTGTCTTTTTGCTCTTTTGGTAATGCCTTTTGATGAGCATAAGTATTTTCCTCCAGGAACTTTAGAGTTTTAAGTTTAACATTTAGGTTTTTGATCCATTTTGAGTTGGTTTTTGTGTATTGTGTGAGGCATGGGCCCAGTTTCATTTTTATGCAAGTGGATATCCAGTTTTGCCAGCACCATTTATTAAAGAGACTTTTTCTTCCCCACTGAATGGATTTTGACCCCTTGTCACAAACCAGTTGCCCATATATGGGTAGATTTATATCTAGGTTCTCAGTTTTATTCAGCTGGTCTATGTGTCTATCATTGAACCAGTACCAGGCCATTTTGATTATTGTAGCTGTATAGTATGTTTTGTTATCTGGAAGCATTACACACTCTAATTATTTCTTCCTCTTCGATAGTGCTTTGGCTATAAAGAATGCTACTGGGGGTTGTGTACAGATTGCATTGTATCTGTAGATACGATGTATCTGTATCTGTAGATCGCCTGGACTAGCATTAACGTTTTCACTATATTAAGTCTTCTGATCCACAAGCATGGAATGTCCTTCCATTTATGTAGGTATCTTTTAGTCTCTTGTAATAGTGTTTTGCAGTTTTCATTGTGTAAGTCTTTTATGCCCCTGGTTAGGTTAATTCCTAGGGATTTTATTGTTTTGGGGGCTATTGTAAATGGTATTGTTTTCTTGATATCCTATTTGGAATACTCCTTGATAGTGTAAAGGAAACCAACTGATTTTTGTGTTGATCTTGTACTCTGCAACATTGCTGACTCCTTCTAGTGGACCCAGTAGTTTTCTTGTGGAGTCATTAGGGGCTTTCTATGTATAGGATTGGAAACCCTGGTGGCGTAGTGGTTAAGTGCTACAGCTGTTAACCAAAAGGCCAGCAGTTTGAATCCACCAGATGCTTCTTGGAAACTCTATGGGGCAGTTCTAATCTGTCCTATAGGGTCGCTATGAGTTGAAATTAACTCAATGACACTGGGTTTTGTTTTGGGTATGTATAGGATCATGTCATCTGTGAATAGAGATAGTTTTATTTCTTCCTTTCTGATTTGGATAAACTTTATTTCTCTTTCTTGCCTTATTGATCTGGCTAAGACTTCCAGTACAACGTTGAGTGAGAGTGATGATAGTGGGCGTTCTTGTCTTGTTCTCATTTTCAAGGGGAGGGCTCAGTCTTTCCCCTTTGAGAATAAAGTTAGCTGTTGGTTTTGCCTTTATGCCCTTAGTTGTATTGAGAAATTTCTCTTCTATTTTTATTTTGCTGAGAGAACCCTGCTTCATCATGATGTATGATTTTTTTTTTTTGATGTGTTTGTTGAGTTCTGTTGGTTAGAATATTGTTGAAAATTTTTGCATCTGTATTCTTAAGGGCTATTGGTCTGTAGCTTTCTTTTCTTCCTTTCTTTTTTTTATGTCTTTGCCTGATTTTTACATAAGGGTAATCCTTGCTTCATAGAATGAGCTAGGGAGCATTCCTTCTTCTTTTGTGTTTTTGAAAAGTTTCAGTAGAATTTGTGTCAACTCTTTTCTGTCTGTTTGATAAAATTCTCTGGTGAAGCCATCTGGTCCTGGGCTTTTCTTTGTTGTTATTGGCAGTTTTTTTTTTTTTTTTTTTTTTTTATGGTATCTTCAATTTCTTCTGTAATTATGGGTCTGTTTAGATTTTCTACCTCTATTTTGTGTTTGTTTAGGTATGCTTATGGTTTTCATTGGCTGGTTTTTAGGAGTAGATTGCCAGGCCGTTCTTCCTAGTCTTTCTTAGCCTGAAAGCTACACTGAAACCTATTCAGCATCATAGCAACACCAAGGCCTCCACTGAGGAACAGGATCTGTGCACTGGTCAGGAATTGCACCTGATCTCTCAAATGGAAGGTGAGGATTCTAGCACTGAACCACCAAATAACTAATTGTAAAGTAAAGTCTCCCTGTTAATGAACTGATGCCATATTAGAAGTGTTGTGCCTGTAACGGTTATGGATGAAAGGACAGCTTCACGCAAGAATACTATATCATGTGACAGATTCAAAGGAACTATTACACAACTGGATTAATAGATTCCTTTCCTACTTTCCAATCTTCCTTCCATCCTCCAAAATAAGCCCATAAGTCCTCTACATTCAGCATTCACATTCTATTCATACATGTGTAAATATACACATTTACAACACAGCATGTATGCTGTTGTTGTGTGCTTTTGAGTCGATTCTGACTCCTAGTGACCCTGTGTGACAGAGTAGAACTGGTCTATGGGGTTTCCTAGGCTGTTATTTTTATGGAAGCAGATCGTCAGATTTTTTCTCCGGCAGAACCACTGGTGGGTTTGAACTGCCGACATTTAGGCTGGCAGTTGAGCACTTAACCATTGCACCACCAGGGATGCTTTATGGATGTATACACATATACATACACACACATGTTGTAAATATGTCTACATTTTCTACAGCCAGATTACTCAGCAAGAAAAAGTGAACTTGTAATAAAACAGGACAGGGATAAATGACAGGTGAACAAAATTTTTCTATGATAACTAAATTAATAAAGTATTATAGAATCCCAATTTCTGATAGTCTTAGTACCTGATGCCCACTTCTGAGAAAAAGCATGTGTGGCTTTACTTATTGGGAAGAGCTCACCAGGGGTTTGGTCTCAGGCCCAGCTTGCAGGTCTAGAACCCGGCTTTGTTCAGGTTGCTGAGAGTAGCTGCATTTTGCGGTGAATGTTTTGCTGTAACCAAGCACAGGAGCCTAAGACAGAAAGTCAGAGTAGCAAGTCAAATCTGCAGGAATCCACTAACTGAGAGGTGGGGCTCCAGGTGAGCAGAGCTATCAGGAGATTACTCACTGAATGTGGATTCAGATTGTGAGTAGGTAGTTGCATGAGTCCCATGTTGGAGGGACTTGGATAAAGGTAGGCTATTGCAGCAGCACATTCCAGGCTGGCTTGGCCATTAGCTTCTTCTCCCAGGATGGGATCTGACCAAGTATTATACCTGCTTGCTTCTGTGCTCACCTTTTCCTGGGCTTCCAAAACTGGCCAGCCACCAGACCAACACAGGCTCTCTTCAGGTAATCTGTGGGTTATGATACAGCATCCCAGCCTGTGGGCCTTTCTGTTTCCAAGGTGCTTTGAGGGTACTTCTATTACACATTTGGAAATTTTAGTGATTCATCCTATATCCCTTATTTTCTAACCCTTGTGAAAGTCTGTGCAAACAACAGAATTTAGTTAATGATCAAAATTTAGTAAAATGATCAAATGATCGTTTTAATAACTCCATGACAGGAATAACATCCTCCCTCACTTTTGGGAAGAAATGTCTTGAGGAAGGAAAGAGTCAACCCAATTCTGATTAATTTTAAATGTTGGAGGGGCATTTTTGCGTAGAGAATAATACTCACTATTATTTATCATAATTGATTTAAACTTTTTAATATTTTCCTTTGTCTTCTTTGGAAACCCTGGTGGTGGAGTGATTAAAAGTTAAGGCTGCTAACCAAAATTTTAGCAGTTCGAATCCACCAGGCACTCCTTGGAAACCCCATGGGGCAGTTCTACTCTGTCGTATAGGGTCGCTATGTGTTGGAATCAACTCAACAGCAATGGGTTTGGTTTGGTTCATCTTCTTTACCGTTGCTGTTGTTCCTTCCTATGGATTTTCTACCACTGCTAAAAAAAAAAAAAAAAAGAAGCAACACTACCCAGGACCAGTTCTTGGTGATGAGTGTTGTTTTGCTGGTCATGCAATCCAAGGTGCTGCTAAGTCTGGACAACAGGATGGTCCTGTTTTAGAACACATTTTCACTTCTTATATCATCAGGGTCTTATGGCCATTGTTTCCTCTAGGCTTTCTTTTTTGGAGACACGCGGTCTCTATGTTCTGCTTGACCCTTCCATGCCCCACATGGTATACCGTAGAATGTCCGGTCCATGTGTGTATTAAAAATATATGCACTCATTATTAGTGCTTTCTTATATTGTTATTGTTGTCAGCTGCTGTCAAGTCGTCCCCTAACTCATGGAGATCATATCCACAACAGAATGAAATGCCACCTGGTTCTCCGCCATCCCCATGATCAGTTGCAGATTGAACTATTGTGATACATAGGATTTTCTTTAGTTGATTTTCTGAAGTAGATTGCCAGGTCTTTCTTCCTAGTCTGCCTTAGCCTGGACACTCCACTGAAACTTGCTAAGCGTCAAAGCAACATACAAGCCTCCATTGACATCCGGGGGTGGCTGCACTTAATGTACATTGGCTGGGAATTGAACCTGGGTCTCACGCATGGAAGGCAAGAATTATTCCACCGGAACATCACTGCCCACCCCCTCCCCCTTCTTATACTAGTGGAGTCATAAAGATTTCATCTCTTAGGAGATAAGGAATGAGTTTCTTAGCTTGTTCTTCCCTGTAGAACTGCCATATGTGACTACTGAGCACTCGAAATGTCTCTAGTGCCATGTGTAGAAACAACAGTATATTAGGTTGAAAGAAATATACTGTTAAAATTAATTTCACCTGAATCTTTTTACCTTTTTAACATGAAGTTATTAGAAAATTTAAAATTACATGTTGTTCAAATTATATTTCTATTGGACGGTGCTTTAGATTTGGCTAATTTTAACCATGGAATTTACTGCTGAAACCCACTTGGTTATTGATATTGAGCCCTGGATCTGGGTTTCCTGTGAAACACCCTTACTTTTATAACCACTAGCTCTAATCTAAAGGTCTGGGCACATTTCTATTTTTCCCAGGATGGCTGGACTTAGTCGCAGTTCTCTCTCGTCAGTTGTTCCTGCTCTCGTAGATGGAAGTAAGTATAAATCAATGCTTTACAAACAGACATATACTCATTAGATCAAACCAAACATGCTTAGGCATTAATGCCCTGCATCTTGTTAAAGTCAATGACAAATTAAAAGTGTTGTATTCATCCTTTTTTTCACAATGATGTTTCCATTTTATATCAGTATTTCTCTTTGAAGTGTCCTGAATTCATGGCTCAGAGGATTAACTTATTGCAATAATCTGTTAATATTATTATGTTGATGCTGTCCTACTTGTCAAAATCTGGCTATATGCTTTCAGCTCCTCCATTTTCAGCCTTAAAAGGTGGCAGCTCTAGGTTTCTGGAAACATCATTATTTTTTACTGCCATGAGTTATGGAATACAACACCCAACAAGAAGTCCTGATTTATTTTGGGGAGAACAAGATTAAAAACAAAAATCAGGGTTAGTGAGAGTTGGCATTGGGCAAAGAGCTATAGTTGCTGCAACTGCTGTATCTGGGTTATATTTTTGTTGCCACTGAAGTGGAAAACATGTTCTTTTTGACATTTTTAGTACAGGACAATTTTCTAGCTATATGCAATATATCCTATTTGTCAGAGAATAAATATCTTCATCTGTGAGTAAGACCCTCTCCTCTCCTGATACACATGATGACATTGCTCTCCTCTTCCATCTCTCTTTAAGTGCAGAGGGAGATTATGCAAGGAGTTGATAACACACAGTCTCACACCCTCACACATATATGCTCATACACGCACTGTTCCTATCATACACACAGTCACACACAGGGACACTTACAATCCACACGTTCACACATACTCTCTCACACACAGTCTCACACATGCACACATACACACTTACACACACACACACATACCACACACACATACACACACATACAATGCTCACTTGGCTCCATTGCTTCCCAAATTGCTGGATCAAAATCTGCATGGAAAGTCTCAGCAACCTGAATTTCTCTTAAGTTTAAGATTCAGTGGACTGAGAATTTTATCACTCGGATAGGTGCTGTCTGACTACAGGGTGTAAGGCATACAAGTAGGTCTTATTATTTGTTCATTCCTGATTAAAAGTGTTTCCTATAAGATGTCTAATCTTACAACAGATCACCTCCAGTCACAAAGGTGACACAAAACATCAAGACTCTACATGAAGTCTGGGGAAATGTATTTCATCACGGATGACAAAGTAACTAACTTCTGCATCTTATAAAGTTATTTCTTCTCTATTTCTGTCATAATGAATCCTTGTGTCTGTATAACAATGTACAGTTCTCAAAGGATGCTCATATTCTTTATCTCCTTTAATTTTCTCAATCAAGCTTTACAATAGGTGTTACTCTTTCTGTTTGATACGTGAAGAAGCTGAGGCTCAAGGAGGGTAAAGATGTGCCCAAGGTCTCACAGACAAGAGTACAAATTACACTAATTTCAGTGCTTCTTGGAGATTCCTCATCATCCTTATTTTTCTGGAAAACTGACAGAACTCACCAGATCCTGACTTGTTCATACCGCTGGAACTTTAATCCTAGCAAATTAGTCCTTTTGACAATTTAAGGAATCATTTCCAAATGATTCACATATGACAAAGAGAAGGCATACATACAATGGATTATTACTCAGCCATAAAGAGAAGTGAAATCCTGATACTTGCTACAGCATTGATGGACCTTAAAAATATTATGGTGAGTGAAATAAGTCAGTCACAAAAGGACAAGAATTTATGATCCTATTTATATTAAATATCTAGAATAGGCAAGTGTATACAGACCAAAGTTTATTAGTAGTTAACAGGAGTGGGTGTGAGGGAAGGGAAAAGGAGAACTCATTGCTTAGGGGACACTGAGCTTCTGTTAAGGGTTATGAAAAAAATTCTAAGTGGACAGTAGTCATGGTTGAACAACATGATGAATATAATTAATGTCACTGAATTGTACATGTAAAATATATTAAAATGTAAGTGTTTTGTTATATATCTATTTACCACACAAAAAAAAGTTCTTAATTTTGATTAAAAAGAAAAAGTCACATGCAAAAAGGTTTCCAGAGACTATTGATGCAGAAATGGTAAGTAAAGCAAATTTTCGGTCATTTATTAAACCTCCTACATTAATTTGGCTTGGAGTAGAATTATCTGAATATCATATATTCTGGAGCTCAAAACAACACCTAATTGTCCAGGCAAGTAAGTTCCTTTGATGAAATGGATGGAAGAATTTCCCAGAGGAAAATGGTAGAAACATCTGCCCAGAGCAAGAGTCTTTATAGATGAATTTAAATTTGTTTCTAAAATTGTCATTTTTTAAAGGAATATCTGCCATTTAGTTCTGTACATATTTTTAGTTTTCCTCACTGATATTTTAAATTTTTATTTCATTTTTTAAACTCACAATCTTATCTTCTCAAAAGCTGTCTTTCACATTACCACTTCAAACGTTGTTAATTAGTTTTCTTCCAGTTAAAGATGTTCATAAAGAATATGAGTCAGTGTAGAAGTGAAAAGAGCAGAGGTTTGGAGTTGTTAATTCAGTTATTTATTAAAAAAAAAAAAATTGGTTCCTGCAGTGTGCCGGGCACTACTTTCAGCGTGGTAGATACAGCGGTAAACAAAGAAGACAGAAATTCTTGTCCCTGTGAAACTTAACATTCTGGAGAAGGGACACTGTTGTTGGTTGCTGTTGAGTGGATTCTGATTTATAATGACCCCATGTGTGCAGAGTAGAGCTGCTCCATAGGGTTTTCAAGGCTGTGTCCTTCAGAAGCTGATTGCAGGCCTATCTTCCAAGGCACCTCGGGGTGGATTTGAACCACCAAACTTTCAGTGAGTAGTCAAGAGCTTGGCTGTGCCACCCGGGGTACTTACACTCTGGGAAGGGTAAGTGGGCAAGAAATGAGATAATTAAACCAAATATGTAATAAGCGAGGCTGTGGAGACATACATAAAACAGATAAGAGGGATGAAGAGTACTGAGAGACAGAGGTTGCAGTTTAAATACTTGGTCAGAGACAGGCAAATGAGAACATGATGTTTGAATAATGACTTGAAAAGGTGAGCGAGTGAGACATGTGAAATACCTGCATGTCTTAGTCATCTAGCACTGCTATAACAGAAATACCACAAGTGGATGCCTTCAACAAAGAGGAATTTATTTTCTCACAATCTAGAAGGCTAAGAGTCCGAATTCAGGGCACCAGCTCCAGGGGAAGGCTTTCTGCTGGCTCTGGAAGAAAATCCTTGTCATCAATCTTCCCCTGGTGTAGGAGCTTGTCAGCTCAGGGACCCTGGGTTCAAAGGATGTGCTCTGCTATTAGCACTACTTTCTCGGCGACATGAGGTCCTCCCCTCTCTGCTTGCTTCACTCTTTTATATCTCAAAAGAGATTGACTTAAAATGCAACCTAACCTTGTAGATTGAGTCTTGCATTATTAACATAATTGCCTTTAATTTGCCTTGTTAATATCATAGAGGCAGGATTTACAACACATAGGAAAATCACATCAGATGACAAAATGGTAGACAATCACACAGTCCTGGAATCATGGCCTAGCCAAGTTGACATACATTTATGGGGGATACAATTCAATCCACGACACTGGGGAAAGAGCTTTTCAGGCAGAGGGAACAGCAAGTGAAAATTCCTGAGGAGAGAGTGCTGGTCATCTTCAAATATTAGCAAAGAAACGAGTGTTTCTGGAGTAATGAGGGCAAGTAGAAGATAAAGTAAAATAGCTAATGGAGGCCAGGTCATGTTGAGCCTCATAAAAGCCAATATAAGACTTTGGTAGTTGTGTTTTGTGAGATGGGATGGCCTTGGAGGGCTTAAACAGAGCAGTGATAGTTAAGTCAAAAACTGATGGGTCTACCTCCAAGTTAGTAAGTTATCCTGCCACAGTTTTAGATACATAAGCTGATTTTAAAAAAAGAATTAAAAAGGCTATTTATTACTCATAGCAAAATTAGTAGTCACAGAAGCATCTTGTATTGGATGCCCAAATCACTACAAGGTGATGTGATAAAGACATGTATTACCTTTATATTCTGTAGCCGTATGTTACAGGAGAGGAACTCCCAAATTAAGGGACTCTGAGCTATTATAGGACTGATATGTATGGTGTTTTGCCTTTTCTCCCTTCCAAAGAGAGAGATTACGCATTACCCTGGAAAGCAACAAACGTCCCTGGGAGGAGAAGGAGAGAACTTTATCTTTATTACCCTAGATGTCTCTGGAGACGTAGGCTTTGTAATCTCTCCAGAGGAATACACTACCTCTTCCAAAGCTATTCGTTATCTGTTATGGATTGAATTGTGTCTCCCCAAAATATGTGTCAACTTGGTTAGGCCATGATTCACATTAATGTGTGATCTGATGTGATTATCCTATGTGTCGTAAATCCTAACTTTTATGATGTTTATGAGGTAGGATTAGAGGCAGTTATGCTAATGAGGCAAGACTCAATCTACAGAATTAAGTTTGTCCTGAGTCAATTTCAGTGAGATAGATTGTCACAATGCCTGCAACAATGAACTCAAACATACCAATATCCTGAAAATGATGCAGAACTGGGCACTGTGTTGTTCTGTTATACAGGTGGTTGCCACGAGTCGTAGCCAACTTGACAGCAATTAACAAGAACAACAACATTGAAAGTCCAAAAAATGAAAAAAAAAAAAACCCACAAGGGTTTATACAGAAATTTAGTACATGGTAAACATGTTATTCTAAATCATGGATGGGAAGAAAAATTGGGTATTCGGTAAATGGTGTTGACATAACTGCACAACCACCTGAAAAAAATAAAGTTGGGTTCAGTCAATATACCTAACATGAAAAATCATGGAGGTATATTTTTAAATGTCAGATCAGTCCATTTTAAAGTATGACCTAACTTAAGACCTATAAATCATATTGAAACAGGCTGCTCAGCCATATCTTGATCAGTGCCTGAGCCATTTTTTTCCCTTCTTCTTTCTTTTTTCTCTTCTTTCCCTCCCCTAGCCCACCTCTGTCTCCAAGTAAGATCCTGATGTTAGCTCCTCCAAAAGGTTAAGTGTTAACCAATGTTTCCTCCAGGACTGTGGAAAACAAGTGATACTGATCTAAGCTTGTCAAATAAGATGAAAGATGGCACCAGCCACCCCCTGAGCCGTTGGGATAATGGCAGGAAAATATCAACATGTTTGAGATACGACCACCAAAATCAAAAAGAAGAAAGAGAATACACATTCCACAAGTCCGTAAAACTTATGGCCCCTTTTCCATTAAAAACCCTAGCTGACCTGTAGTTCAGTGAGACAGAAGACTTTAAGAGGAGATCATTCTCCTCTGTTTCCAAATACCGGTATATCTAATTAAGTTCTTGCTGCTCACTTCACCCATGTCTCAAGAATTGGCTCTTTGCGACAGGTGGTTCTAACTCGCAAAATTGCAGTAACAATAACAGCAGAAGATAAATCTTATTATATAGTATTCAATAATGTCCTTATGGCAAAATCCATCATATGTAAAGATGTAAAGCCAAAGACATATGATAAACTGGGAAAACATGTTTGCAACTTGTAGATGAAAGAGCATGGTATGTTTCCTAGGGTCCCTTGTCTAATTTTTTGTTACCCCTGCTCATGAGGCTAACCAAATATTTCTCTGCTTTTTCTGTTTTTTTCTGCTTGGTTTCTTGGCCTCTTTCCCTGTGATGCATATGCCTTGAGGGGGATGTTTTTGTTGACTGTCTTCGGGGCCCTGGCCCCTTGAGTCCTGGCTGCTTCACAGACTGAATTCCAATTTTTGTCTTCCCAGCCCTGAGTAACTGCCTAAAACTGTGCCAGTTTCTCTAACTCTTAGCAGTGTCTCTGCCAGGCTTTTCAGCCTTTCACCCAGTGATAGGAATCAAAAAATGTTTAGAAAAAGAGGCTTGCATAGTTTGTTTTGCCTAAGTGAACTTCAGATCTCTCTGGAATCCAGCCCCCCATGTCCTGGCTGCCTCAAACAGATGATGCTTTTTTTGTCCACACCTGCTTGTTAGTTTATTTTACTGTGGTGGCTTGTTCGTGGCTGTGATGTTGAAAGCTCTGCCACCAATGTTTCAAATACTGGCAGGGTCACCAGATTAAGACTGACTAGGAAGAAAGGCCTAGAGATCTACTTCCGAAAATTAGCCAGTGAAAACCTGATAAAGCACAACAGAACATTTTCTGAAGCATTTGCTTTAGATATTTCATAAGAAAGGATCCATTGCTGAAGAAGAATATTATGTTTGGTGAAGCAGAGGGCCAGCGAGGCCAGGGAGATCCTAAATAAGATGAATTGACACAATAGCCACGGTGATGGACTCAAATATGCTGGCAATCGTGAGGATGATGCAGGACCAAACAACATTTCATTCTGTTGTACTTAAGGTCACCATGAGTTGGAGTCAACAGAATGGCAGCTATCGATCTAGCTAACGATTCTAGTTGTTCTCAGTGGGAGCCCTAGTCTACTACAAGCTACTCTATCATGGCCCTATTTGATTGATTGTTGAAAGCTGATTAAAATAAAAAAAAAGATGACATACCAAAAACCAAACCAAACCCGGTGCTGTCGAGTCGATTCCGACTCATAACGACCCTATAGGACAGAGTAGAACTGCCCTACAGTTTCCAAGGAGTGCCTGGTGGATTCGAACTGCCGACCCTTTGGTTAGCAGCCATAGCACTTAACCACTACACCACCAGGCTTTCCAAAAGATGACATAGTTGACAATAAATGAAAAGTATTGTTCTGTAAAATGACAAATTGTCTAAGAAGTGAAGTGACCTGATTTCATTATCCTCATTCCTTCATGCAATTTGAAGTCATTTAAGACAAGTGATGGTAAGGCATAGAGATTACAAATGCCCTGTCTTTGCCCAAGACTATACAAATTTCTAGCATAGCTAAAAGACATCATATCACTTAAATGAGATAATTTTCCAAGGTCTCTTGTATTTTTGTTCAATTTACAGTGGGATAAGAATAAACTGGCATTTCGTTGATTGATTTTAATTAAAAAAAAAATAACAAAGATAATGGTTCTTTTAAACACACACACAACCCACAACTTACCCGCTGGCAAACATTTTCTGTGTAAGTAGCTTATCACTGTAAGTTATTACTCTTTCAAATGACATATTCAGTGAGCTTACTGAAGCAAATGCTAAAGATTTCACTTAAATGCACCATCTGTCCATAGAGCCTTAAATAAATTTTGGTTGCCTGAAAATCTTTAAACATGGATTATTTTTCAGGATTCACCCTTGCTCTGATTTTCCATTCATGTGAATTAAAAATTATCACACCATTCTCTAGTAATATTCTTAAGAACAAAAAAAGTATAATTTACCTCCCATTGTTTTACAGCCTTACTCATTCAAATGCTAATTGAGGGAATTATATAGTTAATGCATTTTATTTGAACATGGGCAATCTGCCCCATAAGTTTTGTGTCACTAAACTCTGTGTAGAATTGTCCAGTGCAGGGATAGAGATTAGTAGGTATGATTGTCAAGGTGATTCAGGGATGATTGACAAGGAGGCCATTTTGAATGTGCACTATGGAGTTCTCTTCTTGTGTACAGAGAGAGTATAAAAGCAAAATAAATCATTTCCTTCCTTACAGCATAGGGCTGGGTGCTTAAATACAACAACGGGCAGGGTTCCAAGCCTATCCTGCTTGAGTTAATTATATGATGCTGGTCTAAGAAGTACTTTGACTTGCTTCCAAAGATTAGGAGAAAAAAAGTTTTCAGCTCCTTAGCAAAGTTTACTAAGAATAGTACCCTAATCTAAACTAAGAAGAGCTGAAACATCTCTGAGGAACTAGATAGCAGCAACAGCAATGAAAAGTGAATGAACATGCTACATGAATCAGTACCAATTAGCATTTTGGAGAACTAAATAAAATGTGTTCAAAGAGCATTCACTTTATAGAATAAATGGTGTGTTTGATAGAAACATAGCAACTAATTTAGGCATTATACCACATAACCTGTGAAACCTTTATGGCTGTTAAAACAGCCAGTGAGACCTCAGCATTACTATGTTGTTGTTAGTTGCCCTAGGGTTTTAAAGGTAGTGTCTTTTCGGAAGCAGATTGTCAATCCTGTTTACAGAGGCACTTCTTGGAGGGTTCCAACCATGGCCTTTTGGCTATTAATCAAGTGCTTAACTGTTTGTGCCTCCCAGGGACTCCATCTCAGCATTATGTGAATAAATAGCTTAATGACTAAGGGCTTGGGTTTTCCAGTCAGGGCTTGGGTTTTCCAGTCAAGACTGGGTGCAAATCCTGTCTCTGTCATTTCCCAGATGTATTTCTCTGTGAAAGGGTTTCTTCTCCCTGACCATTGGATTCCCCATCCATAAAATGAAGAATGGTCCAACTAATTTTGCAGAGCATCTATGAAGAGTCCCTGGGATAATACAAGCAAAGTGCCTGGCCCAGAGTTTGGCAAAGTATGGCAAAGTGGCCTCAAATAATTTGGCGGTCTGGCAATTACCAGTTTATTTTGGTGAGTCTTAGTTGTTATTTTTGTTAGTTGCTGTCTAGTCGGCTCTGACTCATGGTGACCTTGTGTTTAACAGAATGAAATGTCACCTAGTCCCATGCTGTCCTCATGATCATTGGTGTGTGTGAGCTCATTGCTTCAGTGGTTACTCCTTTGCAGCCTCAGCTAGCAAGAAGTAAGCCACACACAAAAAAAAAAGCCACAGTGAGAACAAATTTCAGTCCACGGTCTGCCAAACATACAGACATGTGATAGCAAGCAGGTATAGGGACAGTACCCCCTGCCCTCAGAATCCTAGGTGCACTGGTATAACAGGCTTCCCTTTCAAGAAGACACCCATTACTAAAGGCATACTCATCGGGCAGGATGTAACACCTGGCATGTGGCAATATACAGCCTGAACTGGAGGACGACAGGGTCAGCAGTCATTTGGTGCCTAGGCACCTGGTTTTCTTATATTCTGTTGGTGTAGAGGTGGCCAGTCCTACCCACACCACTCGTACCCAATCGCCCAACCAAAACAGTGGTAATTGCACCAATAAAGAAATTTGTCTGGGCATTCCAATGCTAGTTATCTAAGCCTAAGGTATTGATTCAGATGAGGATATACCATAAATTGGTTAATCACTGCTAAAGTCTTTATTAGCGTTCCTGTGTACACATGCATTACACTACTCATACAGAAGTGTTTTCAAGTAACTTATCTCATGATTAATATAATGAATATCAATAGGGATAGCTAATATTTACTGAGTGCTTATTACTTATCCTAGCTCCATCTCTTCAACTCAATCGCCTGGATTCTGCTACGCTCCACTGCAGCCTTTCCAGGCAACAAATTGGTCAATTACAGGGCTTATCTTTCTGTTTCCTATCCCTTAGGAACTATTGTCTTGAAATGTCTAATGTCCAGTTGTTTCTTTTTAATTTCAAATTCTGATTGCTTGTTGTTAACCCCGTGCCATCGAGAATTTTTGTATTTTTACCTTGTTTTTTGAGATCTCAATAAACTCATTTATTAGATCAGTTATTAGTTTTTTAGTAGATATCTTAGGATTTTCAACATAAACAATCATGCCATCTGAGAATACCCATTACCCATTGCCACTGAGTCAATTCCAACTCATAGTAGCCCTACAGGACAAAGTAGAACTGCCCCATAGAGTTTTCAAGGAGCGCCTGGTGGATTTGAACTGCTGACCTTTTGGTTAGTAGCTGTAGTACTTAACCACTACACCACCAGTGTTTCCCATCTGAGAATAGAGAGGTCTTTACATATTCCCTTCCAATATGTATGCTTATTTATTATTTACTTTTTTGTGCCTTATTACACTGGTTTGGGCCTTTAATACAATCAAATAGAAGTGTTGAAAGCAACTTTACATTGTTCCCAAACTTAGGGAGCAAGTCTTTCGTTATTAAGAATTATATTAGCATAGTTTATAATGAAAATGTTCTACATTCTAACTTTGGTGAGAAGCATCTGGGATCTTAAAACTTGCAAGCAGCACTGGTCTCACCCTGTCTGGTGTAAGGAAGAATGAAGAAAACCGAAGACACAAGAAAAAGATTAGTCCAAAGGACTAATGGACCACAACTACCACAGCCTCCACTAGATTGAGTGCTCGGCTACCACCACTGACTGTTCTGACAGGGCTCACAATAGAGGGTCCCAGACAGAGCTGGAGAAAAATGTAAAACAAAATTCTAACTCACACATATGCACAAATAGACCAGACTTACAGGTCTGACAGAGACTGGAGAAACCCCGAGAGTGTGGTCCCCAGACACCCTTATAGCTCAGTAATAAAGTCACCCCTGAGGTTCACCCTTCAGTCAAAGATTAGACAGGCCCATAAAACAAAATGAGAGTAAATGGGCATACCCGCACAGGGGCAAAGACAAGAAGATGGGGGACAGGAAAGCTGGTAATGGGGAACTCATGGTCAAGAGGGGAGACTGTTGACATGTCATGGAGTTGACAACCAATGTCACAAAACAATACGTGTATTAATTGTTTAATGAGAAACTAGTTTGCTTTGTAAACCTTCATCTAAATACATTTAAAAAAATAAAAGAAGAATTATATTAGCTACAAGATTTTCTGAACAACTGCCCAGACAGTTGTTCATACAGAAGAAGAGGATACTGAGTAGTTTAAAGTCAGGAAGGGTGTGTGTCAGTGTTGTATCCTATTCAATCTGCATGTTGAGCAAATAATCTGAGAAGCTGGACTATAGGAAGAAGAATGGGGCATCAGGATTGGAAAAAGACTCATTAACAACCTGCGTTATGCAGATGACACAACCTTGCTTGCTGAAAGGGAAGAGGACATGAAGCACTTACTGATGAAAATCAAAGACCACAGCCTTCGGTATGGATTATACCTCAACATAAAGAAAACAAAAATCCTCACAACTGGACCAATAAGCAACATCATGATAAATGGAGAAAAGATTGAAGTTGTCAAGGATTTTACTTTACTTGGATCCACAATCAACATCCATGGAAGCAGCAGTCAAGAAATCAAAAGATGCATCGCGCTGGGCAAATCTTCTGCAAAGGACCTCTTTAAAGTGTTGACAAGCAAAGATGTCACCTTGAAGACTAAGATGCGCCTGACACAAGCCATGGTATTTTCAATCACATCATATGCATGTGAAAGCTGGGCAATGAATAAGGAAGACCGAAGAATAATTGACGCCTTTGAATTGCGGTGCTGGCGAAGAATATTGAATATGCCATGGACTGCCAAAAGAACAAACAAATCTGTCTTGGAGGAAGTACAACCAGAATGCTCCTTAGAGGCAAGGATGGCGAGACTGCATCTTACATACTTTGGACATGTTGTCAGGAGGGATCAGTCCCTGGAGAAGGACATCATGCTTGGCAGAGTACAGGGTCAGCAGAAAAGAGGAAAACCCTCGATGAGGTGGATTGACACAGTGGCTGCAACAACGGGCTCAAGCATAACAAGGATTTTAAGGATGGTGCAGGACCAGGTAATGTTTTGTTCTGTTGCGCATAGGGTCGCTATGAGTCAGAACCAACTTGATGGCACCTAACAACAACACAAGGTTTTCAATGATACCCTGTATTCCTAGATTACTGAGAACTTTTACCATGAATGGGCCAAATGCTTTGTGTGCATCTATTGAGATAAGTCTGTGATTTTTCTTTTTAGTCTGTTGATACAATGAACGATATTAACTGATTTTTCAGATGGTAAGACAACCTTGAATTCCTGGGATACACCCCACTTGATAATGGCATAGTACTGACTTCATAAAACGAGGTGGTAAGATTTGCCCCCTCTTATACTTGGCACTTCGCATTCCAGTCACCAGTAATTATCAATGCATCTTGATTGCATGAGCGATCAATTTCGGACTGCAGCAGCTGATAAAACTCTTCTTTCTTCATCTTTGGCCCTAGTGGTTGGTGCATAAATTTGAATAATAGTCATATTAACTAGTCTTCCTTGTAGGCGTATGGATATTATCCTATCACTGACAGCGTTGTACTTCAGGATAGATCTTGAAACGTTCTTTTTGACAATGAGCACAACACCATTCCTCTTCGAGATGTCATTCCCAGCATAGTAGGCTATATGATTGTCCGATTCAAAATGGCCAATACCAGTCCATTTCAGCTCACTAATGCCTACGATATCGATGTTTATGCGTTCCATTTCATTTTTGACAATTTCCAATTTTCCTAGATTCATGCTTCGTATATTCCAGGTTCCGATTATTAATGGATGTTTGCAGCTGTTTCTTCTCATTTTGGGTCGTGCCACATCAGTAAATGAAGGTCCCGAAAGCTTTACTCCATCCAAGTCGTTAAGGCTGACTCTACTTTGAGGAGGCAGCTCTTCCCCAGTCATCTTCTGAGTGCCTTCCAACCTGGGGGGCTCATCTTCCAGCACTATATCAGACAATGTTCTGCTGTTATTCATAAGGTTTTCACTGGCTAATGCTTTTCAGAAGTACACTGCCAGGTCCTTCTTCCTAGTCTGTCTTAGTCTGGAAGTTCAGCTGAAACCTGTCCTCCATGGGTGACCCTGCTGGTATCTGAATACCGGTGGCATAGCTTCCAGCATCCCAGCCTTTGAAATGTGTTGGCAAAGAATATTGAATATACTTTATATCTTTTTTTTTTTTTTTTTATGGACTGCCAAAAGAACGAACAAATCTGTCTTGGACGAACTGCGGCCAGAATGCTCCTTAGAGCCAAGGATGGCGAGACTGCGTCTTACATACTTTGGACATGTTGTCAGAAGGGATCAGTCCCTGGAGAAGGACATCATGCTTGGCAGAGTACAGGGTCAGCAGAAAAGAGGAAGACCCTCAACGAGGTGGATTGACACAGTGACTGCAACAATGAGCTCAAGCATAACGATTGTAAGGATGGTGCAGGACCGGGCAGTGTTTGGTTCTGTTATGCATAGGGTTGCTATGAGTCGGAACCGACTTGACAGCACCTAGAGACTTGCCCTGGTTACATTGGACAGGTCATCAGGAAAACCAATCACCAGAAAAGGATACCATATTTGGTAAAGTGGAGGGTCAGCAAAAATGAGAAAAACCCTCTATGAGATGGATTGACAAGGTGGCTGCAACAATGAGCTCAAACATACCAATGATCATGAACTTGATGCAGAAGACAAGGCAATGTTTCTTTCTGTTATACATAAGGTTACCATGAGTAGGAGTGTATTCGGCAACTAACAATAACAACAATAGTTGCCTTGGGCTATGTTGAGAAGTTTGAAGCGAAGTCAGGGCCCAGATGGAAATGCAGTGATCAATCACTTATGAATTCGACAGGCGTGATGTTATTAGTCCAAGGCAGCTACATTTTCATTTAACTATGTAAAAATTTCCATTTAGAGTAGCAGAAGAAAAATAAAATTAATTTGAGGATGATACACACATATTATGAGTACAGAAAAATTATTTAAAACTTTAACATAAGACAAAAATGTGAGTGGCATAGCATTTCAGTAATCTTTGGGGAAATTTTAACAGGACCAGCCAAGAATTGTTTAGAAAAATGGACTTTGTTTGACTCACTGCTAAATAAAAGTCTCATACTTAATAAAGTCACCCACAACTTGTAGATTTTTTGACCCGTAGTGGTGCAATTATTTCCTGCCTGGTAGACAAGATCACCGTAAGGTTACAGTTTACTGCCCAATGGGATATTAAACAATTTTGTATCTAAATCAGCAAATTAACATATTCCTTTTTTAAATTGACTATAAATGCCTTACAGTCTTAATGGCTCCTTCATTAATTAACACGATGAATGAAATACTTGTTATGTATTCAGACTGTGTTTGTATGAGGGTCTTTTTTTTTTCTTTTGAAAGTTTCATTTTACCTCAAACAAGGCATCAAATTGTGCCTAGATAATTGTGTTTCTTTGAACCTCACAAACTTCACTTTACGAGCTCTTGCAAATGCTTAAGTTGTTAATTATTTAATAATACAAATTTTCAGCTGAAGCATAATCATTGACTGAAAAAAGTACTGTTTCCTTGCTCCTAAGGAAAGCCTAATTGTTGAGATGTTATAATATACATCTAATAGAAATTAAGTCATAGATTTTAGTGAATGATTTTATGAAATTTACCAGATATGTTAGAAGCACCCTATCTGTGGATTAGTAAGTAGACTAAAAAGTTGAAAATAATGTGTGTGTGTTTTTTTTGTTTGTTTTTTCTAAAATGATTTAGACACTATAATGTCAGAAATATATATGTTTATTTTAAATTAATTTACTTATTTTTTATTGCACTTTAGATGAAGGTTTACAGAAAAAAACTAGCTTCTCATTAAACAGTACGCAGATTGTTTTATGATGTTAACAACCCCATGACATATCAAAAATCTCCCTTCTCAACTTCCCTATTAATAGCTTTCCTGTCCCCTCCTGCCTTCTAGTCCTGGCCCCTGGGCTGGTATGCCCTTTTAGTCTTGTTTTGTTTCATGGACCTGTCCAATTTTTGGCTAAAGGGTGAGCCTCAGGAGTGACTTCATTACTGCACTAAAAGGGTGTCTGGGGGCCATACTCTCGGGATTTCTCCACTCTGTCAGGCCAGTAAGTCTGGTCTTTTTTTGTGAGTTAGACTTTTGTTCTTCATTCTTCTCTAGTTCTGTTCAGGACCCTGTATTGTGATCCCTGTCAGAGTAGCCAGGCAGCATCTAGTTGTACTGGACTCAGTCTGGTAGAGGCTGTGGGAGCTGTGGCCCATTAGTCTTTCGGACTAATCTTTCTCTTGTGTCTTTAGTTTTCTTCATTTCCGCTTGTTCCTGAAGGGGTGAGGCCAGTGGAGTATCTTAGATGGCCACTCATAGGCTTTTAAGACCCTAGAACTACTCACCAAAGTAGAATGTAGAGCATTTTCTTTATAAACTATATTATGCTAATTGATCTGGATGTTCCCCAAGACCATGGTGCCTATAGCCCTCAGCCCAGCCATTTGGTCCCTCAGGGAGTTTGGATTTGTCCATGGAGCTTCCATGTAGTGTCAGAAATGTATTTGACCTGCTTTTGAAGGTATATGAGCTTTCTTTTCATTTGCTACCCAAACTGTAATTGGGTATTTTAAAAAATTTTGTTATTGTTATAGCCAATAGTTCTACTCTACACAATGGTTCTCAAACTTTGTTATACAACAGAATCACTTGGGAGTCCCTTGTGGTACAAACGCTTAAGCTCTTGACTACTAATCAAAAGGTTGTTGGTTTGAGGCTATCCAGAGGTGCCTCATAAGACAGGCCTAGTGATGTGCTTCCAAAAAGTCCCAGCCTTGAAATCCCTAAGAAGCAGTCTGACTCTGCACATATGGGGCCACCATGAGTTGGAATCAACTCAGTGCAACTAACAACAGCAACAGAGTCACTTGAAGGACTTCAAAAGATCTGACACCTAGGTTTCATTTCCAGAAATTCTTATTTAATTGATCTGTCGCATGACCTGGACATTGGGATTTTTAAAAGCTAAGGACAGAACAGCAAAAAAGGAAAACATAAATCTACAGGCACAAAGATTGTCGATGCAAAATTACTTCCACTAATGAGAAACTGAAAATAATAATAAAGCAATATACAAAATAAATAAATAAAGCCCCTCAGGTGAGAACCAAGTTTGAATATCATTTCTAACCTTCACGATCGCCAAGGTCTCCCTCAGGAACTTATTAAAAATAAAGATTCCTGGTTCCCACCCCTTAGAGGCTCTGATTCCTGTGATTTGAAGTGGGAATAAAGATTCCCCAATTAGTTCTGATGGTCAACCAGGTCTGAGAACCATTGGCTAAGAGTTAACTTTAATAATGCATTGGCAATACAATTACACAGATCAGAAATTTCTGCCTTCTAATACCCAGCTCTAACTATTTCCTTCTCTGGCTTTCCCCTATTCACATGTTTCAGATTTAGCTTTTAATATTTTAGAAGGAAAAGTTGTTTTGGGAAAGAATGAGGTTCAGTATAATAGAGAGGAGTCAAGGTATTTTCACCAGGGCAAATACAAATAATTCAATGACTAAAGTGTGATAGTGTTATCTTCTTAAAGGTATGCCATTTTCACTGACAAATATTTGTTAATTAGGGAAACAAATTTTATCACAGGCAGAGTGATAGTCATTTCTCAGTGTTCTAAAATTAAATCTGCCAAAAATACCAAAGCCTGAAAAACTTTGGCCCCAATACACCATCATGATGCAAAATGGGGCTGCTATTGCCTTCACGCTAGATAATTTTAAATATCTCCCTGAAATGCACATAAATGTTCCATCAAAGGAACCTGCTGCCTCCCTTAAGTTCAGCACTAAAAAGTACGCTCCAGCTGGTAAAGGGTGAGCTCCTCCTAGCTTTCTCTTTGCCTACTCAACTACTTATCTCAAAGAAGATAGACATAACATTTTACTTTCAGAAACATTAAACATTGACTGAACTTTTTCTGGAGCCCTGGTGGCACAGTGGTTAAGAGTTATGGCTGCTAACCACAAATTCAGCAGTTCAAATCTACTCGCAGCTCCTTGTAAACCCTATGGGACAGTTCTATTCTGAATTTGAGGTTGACAAAGTTAAATTGAATTGCAAAGACTAAGTTAATCATCCTAGGTCCAGAAAAGATTATTTCCTTGATTATAAGACAGTTTTTTTCCCCCTCTAATAACTGACTAAACATATCTTAAGGGATTAATTTTTATTATAAGCCTTTTTTTTTTTATTTATACAATAGTACGCAATACATAGTATGGGATTATATAAGTATAAATTATATTTGTACAAGTGTAAATGGAAAAAATAATAATAAACACATATTTACTCTTTAACAAACTTTCTAAAATCTTATCTGAAATCATATTTTTGTAGATTTTTCAAAGATTAAAATTTTAGAGATAAAATTGAGGCTTAGAGCACATCTACCAGAGATCCTATTCTACTCTCTCTATTCCCAGATATAACTACTACCATGAATCCCAGGCATATTTTTATATTTTTACTGCCTATATAGGCATGCACACCCAAACACACACACATGTATGTATGTACATGTGCATGTACAAATATATTGCATTGTTTTACAGGCTTCTAAATTTTCTATAAATGTTATCATACAGCAAGCGTATTACACAACTTGTTCTTGTCTTTTAAAATTATGTTTTTGAAATTTGTATGTGTGATTCACAAGTATCTAGTTTACTCATTTTAATTGCTGAATCAAATTCCATTTTAAGAACATTTTGAAGATGCTGACAAATAATCCTTGAATATTTGAAAATAATGCAAGTTTTCACGTATTACAGTGCTGCGTGATGTACATTTTCATATAATCAAACTTACTGATTTTGCTATGTCCATATTCCATACCTTTACTAATGTTTGTTCTAATTGTTATACCAGTTTCTCATATTAACATGTTAAGAATTGTCTGTGATAATTATGGATTTCTTATTTTTTCCTTGAATTCCTATTATGTTTTATTTTTTAAAGACTGTGATTATTAAGTGCCTATTTTTTTTTAATAAAGGACTAATATAAATTGTAGGAGGATTTTTTCATTTATTATTTTGCACTGAGTTTTGTTACCGCTTTTTGCCTTAAAATTTATTTTTTATTATTAATGTTATCTTACTGGTTTTATTTTAGTTGGTCTTTGTATGGTATGTCTTTGTTCCACCCCTTTATCTCTCTTCCTCTCTGTGTGTGTGTATGTGTGTATAACAGAATTCCTATACTCAGCTGAAAGCATTGGTAAAAAACAAAGCTCCAGGAATTGGCAAAATACCAACTGAGATGTTTCAACACATGGGTGCAGCTCTGGAAGTGCTCACTCATCTATGCCAAGAAATTTGGAAGACAGCTACCTGGCCAACCAACTGGAAGAGATCGGTATTTGTACCCATTCCAGAGAAAGATAGCCCAACAGGATGCGGAAATCGTCAAACAGTATCATTACTATCCCACGCAAGTCAAATTTTGCTGAAGATCATTCAAAAGCAATCGCAGCAGTACATCCACAGGGAGCCGCCAGAAACCCAAGCCGCATTCAGAGGAGGCCGATGAGGGAGGCACGTCATCGCGGATGTCAGGTGGGTCATGTGTGAAAGCAGGGAACACCAGAAAAGTGTTTACCTGTGTTTTATTGACTATGCAAAGGTATTCGACTGTGTGGATCATAACAAATTACGGGTAACATTGTGAAGAATGGGAATTCCAGAACACTTAACTGTGCTCATGAGGAACCTGTATATAGATGAAGAGGTAGTCATTCAAACCGAACAAGGGGAAGCTGCGTGAATTAAAGACAGGGAAGGTGAGTGTCAGTGCTGTTTCCTTTTACGATACTTATTTAATCTGAATGCTGAGCTAATAATCTGAAAAAGTGGATTATATGAAGAAAGTGGCATCAGGATTGAAGGCTGACTCATGAACAACCTGTGATATGCAGATCGCACAACCTTGCTTGCTGAAAGTGAAAAGGGCTTGATGAAGAGCAAAGATCACAGCCTTCAGTATAAACTCCAAGAAAACAAAAATCCTCACAACTGGACCAATAAGCAACATTATAATAAACAGAGAAAAGATTGAAGATGTAAAGGATTTCATTTTACTTGGATCCACAATCAACGCCCATGGAAGCGGCAGTCAGATCACCAGATGCGTTGCATTAGACGAATCTACTGCAAAAGATCTCTTTAAAGTGTTAAAAAGCAAAGGTGTCATTTTAAGAACTAAGGTGCTCCTGACCCACGCCGTGGTGTTTTCAATTGCCTCACGTGTATGCAGATGCTGGGCAATGAATAAGGAAAATTGAAGAATTGTCTTTGAATCATGGTATGGGCAAAAAACGTTGAATACATCATGGACTGCGCCAGAAGAACAAACAAATCTGTGTTGGAAGAAGTACAGCCGGAATGCTCGTCAGAAGTGAGGATGGTAAGACTACGTCTCACATACTTTGGGCATGTTATCGTGGGACCGGTCCCTGGAGAAAAGTAATGCTTGGTAGAGCAGAGGATTAGTGAAAAAGAAGATCCTCAACAAGATGGGCTAACTTAGTGGCTGCAACAACAAGCTCAAGCATAACAAGGATTATGAAGATGGTGCAAGACAGGGCAGTGTTTAATTCTGTTGTACGTAGGGGTCGCTATCAGCCGGAACTGACGCAACAGCACCTAGCAACATAGGTGTATTATAGGCATATTTTGTAAATTCAGTAATTTTTTTTCTGTCTTTTAATAGATGATCTCAATGCATTTCCATTTATTAAAAAAAAAAACTTAATGCATTTCCATTTATAGAGACTCCAATATACTTGAACTTATTTCTGCATGTTATGGTGGATTTTCTTTTACTATCCTTTTTCATTGTTCCCTGTTATTTGTTTTCTCTTTCCCTGTTTTTTATTGGGTGGATTGTTTTTTTAGCCTTCATATGTCTGAAAATTTCTCTCTCCCTCTCCTTTAATTCTAGGCTGAGAGTTATTTTCCCTCTACTATGAAGATTTTGATTTACTGAAATTCTCCTTAAAGGAGTCCTGGTGGCACAGTGGTTAAGTGCTCAGCTGCTAACCAAAAGGTCAGCAGTTGGAATCCACCAGCAACTCCATGGGAGAAAAATGTAGCAGTCTGCTTCCGTGAAGATTTACAGCCTTGGAAACCCTGTGGGGCAGTTCTGCTCTGTCCTATATGGTTGCTATGAGTCGAAATCGACTGGATGGCAACAAGTTTGGTTTGGAATTCTCTTCAATGGTTATTGAGAAAAAAGTCAGCTGTCTAATTAATATTCCTTTGTACACATTTAGGTCTTTAATTTTGATCTGTGGTTTCACTCCAATATGTCTGGGCATAAATTGAATATTATTTATCCTGTTTGAGATTTGACATGATTTTTTCAGAGGGTTTATGTCTTTCATCAGTTCTGGAATATTCTCAGGCTTTATTCCCTGAAGAATTGCTTTCTCTCAATTAGTGTGATGCTGCACCTTCTCATTTTATCCTCCATGAGTTCTTTTTTTATTATTATTCATTTATTTTTCTTGTGCTTTAGGTGAAAGTTTACAGCTCAAGTTATTTTCTCATACACACATTGATACTCACATTGTTATGTGATACTAGTTGCTATCTCTATGATGTGACCACACATTCCTCCTTTCCACCCTGGATTTCCCATGTCCATTCAACCAGCTCCTATCCCTTTTTGCCTTCTCATCTCCCCTCCGGACAGGAGCTGTCCGTTCAGTCTCATGTATCTACTTCAACTAAAAGCACACTCTTCATGAATATCATTTTATATCTTATAGTTCAATCTATTCTTTGTTTGAAGAGTTGGCTTTGGGAATGGTTTTAGTTCTGAGTTAACAGAGTCTGGGGACCATTTCTTCTGGGGTTCCTTCTGTCTCAGTCAGATCATTAAGTCTGGCCTTTTTACTAGAATTTGAGCTCTGCACCCCACTTTTCTTCTGCTCTATCAGGGGCTCTCTGTTGTGTTCCCTGTCAGGGCAGTCATTGGTGGTAGATGGGCACCATTTTGTTCTTCTGGTCTCAGGCTGATGGAGTCTCTGGTTTTTCTCTTGGGCTAATATTTCCCTTGTGTCTTTGGTGTTCTTCATTCAGCTTTGCTCCAGGTGGATTGGAACCAATTGATGCACCTTAGATGGTGACTTGCTAGCTTTTAAGATGCCAGGCACCACTCATCAAAGTGGGATGCAAAACATTTTCTTAATAAACTTTGTTATGCCAATTGTCCCCTGAAACCATGGTCCCCAGACCCCCGCCCCTGCTACACTGTCCCTTGAAGCGTTTGGTTGTGTTCAGGAAACTTCTTAGAGCTTTGGTTTAGTCCAGTGGTGCTGACTTCCTCTGTGGTGTATGTTGTCCTTCCCTTCACCTAAGATTATTCTTGTCTACTATTTAGTTAGTGAATTCCCGTCTCCCTCCCTCCCCACCCTTGTAACCATCAAAGAATGTTTTCTTCTGTGTTTAAACCTTTTCTTGAGTTCTTATAATAGTGGTCTCATACAATATTTGTCCTTTTGCAACAGACTAATTTCACTCAGCATAATGCCTTCCAGATTCATCATTGTTCTTTACCATTGAATAGCATTTCATTGTGTGATAAATGACATCCTTGTCTGGTTCCCATTCTCAATGGGAATGTTTTCAGACTCTCTCCAATTTAGGAGGATGTCGGCTGTTGTCCTTGTATAGACACCCTTTATTATGTTGAGGAGTTTCCCTTCTATTCCTATTCTGCTAAGGGTTTTTATCATGAGTGGATGTTGGACTTTGTCAAATGCTTTTTCTGCATCAATTGATAAGACCGTGTGGTTCTTGTCTTTTGTTTTATTTATGTGATAGATTATACTGATTGTTTTTCTACTGTTGAACCATCCCTGCATACTTGGTATGAATCCCACTTGGTCATGGTGAATTATTTTTTGTTACGTTGTTGAATTCTACTGACTATGACTTTGTTGAAGATTTTTGCATTTATGTTCATGAGGGATATTGGTCTGTAATTTTTTTTTTTTTGTGGTGTCTTTACCTGGTTTTTGTATAAGAGTTATGCTGGCTTCATGGAATGAGTCTGGGAGTGTTCCATCCTTTTCTGTCCTCTGAAATGCCTTTAGTAGTAGTGGTGTTAACTCTTCTCTGAAAGTTTGGTAGAATTCTCCAGTGAAGCCGTCAGGGCCAGGGCATTTTTTCACTGGGAGTTTTCTAATTACTTTTTCAATCTCTTCTTTTGTTATAGTTTTATTTAGTTTTTCTACCTCTGTGCTAGTTTAGGTAAGTAGTGTGTTTCTAGAAATTTGTCCATTTTCTCTAAGTTTTCAAATTTGTTGGAGTACAACTTTTCATAGTATTCTGTTATGATTCTTTTAATTTCAGTTGAGTCTGTTGTGATATCACCCATCTCATTTCTTATTTGGGTTATTTGATTCCTTTACTATTTTTCTTTTGTCATTTTTGGGCAATGGTTTATCGATTTTGTTGATCTTTTCAGAGAACCAAATTTTGGTCTTAACTCTTTCAATTGTTTTTCTATTCTCTATTTCATTTAATTCAGCTCTAATTTTAATTATTTCCTTTCTTCTGGTGCCCAAGGGCTTCTTTTGCTGCACTCTTTCCACTTGTTTGAGTTATAGGGTCAGAGTTTTGATTTTTCCTCTTTCTTCTTGAATGTGTGCATTTATTGTTCCTTTACTCATTTGATTCTGTGAATTTCTTTATTCCATCCTTAATTTCTTCTATAACCCAATAGTTTTTGAGCAAAGTGTTGTTCAGTTTCCACTTATTTGATTTTTTTTTCTTGCTTTTTCTTTTGTTGATTTCTACTTTTATGGCTTTATGGTCAGAAAAGATGCTTTGTAATATTTCAATGTTTTGGATTCTGTTAGGTCTTGGGCCTAATACGTGCTCTATTCTGGAGAATGTTCCATGCGTGTTGGAAGGGAAACTGATGCTGGGTGCAAAGTTCTGTATACTTCTAGGAGATCAAGTTTGTTGATTATGGTATTTAGATCTTCTGTGTCTTTATTGAGCTTCTTCTGAATGTTCTGTTGTTTACCAAAAGTGGTGTGTTGAAGTCTCCTACTATTACTGTGGAGCTGCCTGTTTTTCTTTTCATTGCATTTAGAGTTTGTTTTATGTATTTTGGAGCCCTGTTGTTGGGCATGTAAATATTTATTATGGTTATGACCCCCTGGTGTACTGACCCTTTAATCATTATATAGTGTCCTCCCTTAACTTTGTGGTGGATTTTACTTTAAAGTCTATTTTTTCAGAGATTGATATTGCCACTCCTGGTCTTTTTTGATTGTTGTTTGCTTGTTATATTTTTTTCCATCCTTTGAGTTTTAGTTTGTTTGTATCTTTAAGTCTAAGGTGACTTTCTTTTGGGATTGACCTTATGGGGAATTCAATGAGCATCTTGGAGAGATATCTTCTCATCTTTCATGATATCAGGAAAGTTTGCTGCCAACAGATCTTCTACAATTCTCTCTGTATTCTCTGTTACTCCCACCTGTTCTAGTACTTCAGTCACTCATAGGTTATTCTTCTTGATAGAGTCCCACATAATTATTGGGTTTCTTCCTTTTTTTAAAGTTCTTTTATCTGATTTTTCCTCAAATAAGTTGATGTCAAGTGCTTTATCTTCAATCTCCCTAATTCTGACTTCCATTGCCTCAATTCTGCTCCTATGACTTTCTACTGAGTTGTCTATTTTTGAAATTTTATTGTTAATCTTTTGGATTTCTATTTGCTGTCTCTCTGTTGATTCTTGCAGCCTGTTAAATTTGTCATAAGTTCCTCTACTGCTTTGTCTGTGTGTTCCTTGGCTTGGCCTGCTTTTTTGCCTGATCTCCTTCCTGATGTCTCGAGGAGCTCTGTGTGTTAATCTTTTGAATTCTATCTCTGGTAATTCCAAGAAGTTATCTTCCTCTGGGAGGTTTCTTGGATATTTGTTTTGGCGACTTGCTGAAGCCATCATGGTCTGCCTATTTATGTTGTTTGATATTGGCTGTTGTCGCCGAGCCATCAGTAAGTTACTATATTTACTTATTTTATGTTTGCTTACTGTGTCATACCTACTTGTTTTGTTTTGATATGCCCAAATAGGCTGGTCATATGAGCTAGCTTGATTATTGGTGTCTTTGAAGCTCTCAGGTCCTGTCTCCAAGTGGCTAGATCTGTTGCTAGGTATGTGATCCTGAGAGTCCATTTACTTTTATTGTGTGGTTTCAGCTCAGGTGTTCAGGTTTTTGGTCACCAAGTATATGGTGCAGGCTCTTACCTACAGTCCTAGATGGGCAGGGGTGATTGGAATAGGCACAGACATCTGGCTGCCGTAGGGGGTCACGTGTTGATCAAGACAGGGAACTGTCTGCTGCCACTGTCTGGGTGGAAGGTATGTTCCTGTTCTGTAGAGCTTGTAGGCAGGTGGGTTTTACAGCTGGACTATGGGCACCTAATGCTATTGGATGTAAGGATTGGGAGTCACCACTTATCATTGTACCTCTGTCATGGTGGGCTCAGTGGAGTGGGTGGAGCCACCAGTCCTTAGGCCCCTGATGTGGTTAGGTGAGTACTCTGCTTAATGAGCAGGATGGTGTCAAATATCATGAACCTACCACTTCCACTATCATACTGTGCTAATGAGGGCCTACACTATTAAAATGGGCCCACAAAGTTCTGTGGAGGTGTTAAAGGTTTTCAAAGCCTGTGGGCCCCTTATGCCTGTGCCTAGGCAAAGGGGCTGTGCCCACCCTGAGTTCTAAGCTTAGGGGAACTGGCAGATTATTTTTTCCTGTTTGTCAATTTGTTTCCTCTCCAAAGCCAGGAGAATGGCTCAGGGCAGGCGAGGGGTCCAACTTCTGGCCCAGGGAATGCAGCAATCACTTAAGCTGGACCGGGACCTGCAGCAGAGTGGGGAGGGGGCAGGTGAATAGGGAAGAGGTACTTCTCATAAGGGCTGTTTTTTGTTTGTTTGTTTATTGGGTTTTTTTTTTTTTTGATCCAAGTGGTAAGTTAGATGCTTGTACTTATCTTTTGCCAATTGAGCACCATTTCTCACTGGTTCTAGAGGCTTGAGTAGACTCTCTGCCACTTGATCTCTCCCAGTGTGGAAAAAGCATCCTGAGCACAACTGCTTGCCTCACCCGGCACATGCCAGCCAGTCCAGGCTGCCAGGTGCCAGTGCCAGCCAGATCAGGTTTGGCAACTCCTCGCTGTTTCTGAACAATCTCTGCCTCCCCCTGCCACTCAGTCCAATTCCTTAACTTTGCCTTTGATGTCCAGGGCTCCTATATTGTCATATATAATGAATTCACTTGTTTTTTGGGTTCTTTGTTGAAGAGGGACCACAGGAACATCTGACTACTCTGCCATCTTGGCCCTGACTTCTAACCTTTGACTTCTAACCTTTCTTTCATTTTTCCCCACTTGTCTCTGTGATATATTTTGGGTGGTTTCCAGAGTTACTAATTTTTATTCCACTAATTCTCCTTTCTGGAATATCTAATTTGATATTTATCCTATCGATTTACTATTTAATCTTTATTATCTCTATTTTTACAGGTTTCAAATCTGTCATTTTTTGAGCAGTGCATTGTTCTTACCTTGCTGTTGTTAGTGCCATCAAGTCAGTAGTGACCCCATGCACAACAGAACAAAATACTTCCTGGTCCTGAGCCATCCCCATGATCAGAGGCAGACTATATCATTGTGATCCATAGAATTTTCATTGGCTGATTTTCAGAAGTAGATCACCAGGGTTTTCTTCCTACTCTGTTTTAGTGTGGAAAACTCACTGAAATCTGTTCATCATCATAGCAACACTCAAGCCTCCACTGAGCTGGAAATTAAATCCGAGTCTCCCATGGGAAAGGCAAGAATTCTACCATTGAGCCACCAATGCTTCATGTTCTTGCCTAACCCATTGCTGTTGAGCCGATTCCAACTCATAGTGACCCTATAGGACAGAGTAGAACTGCCCCATGGGGTTTACAAGGAGCAGCTGGTGGATTCAAACTGCTGACCTTTAGGTTAGTAGCCAAATTCTTAACCAATGTCCCACCAGGGCTCTGTTCTTGCCTTAGGAGTGCATTATTTTCTTTCCGTTCTTTTATTATTTCTTATTTTCTGTTCCCTTTCATAGTGTTATATTTTTCTAAAATTCTTGGCGCTGGAGCCCTCCTGTTAATTTTGTCAGTAGATCCTTGATTTTGGTGTATTTTTTAGTGTTAATTCATCTGTAACTAGAATAGACTTTTCTGTAGGAATTACTTGGAAGTCTTAGTTGTGGGGCCAGTGCATCAGAGCACCTTGTCACTTTGTCACAAGCCCAAGATAAAATATGTTAATTTGTCTGAAGATTCTTAAGTTACAAGGTTACTACAAATTTCTACCAAACTCACAGCAGGTCTAAAAGTTTTATTTTTCAGGAGAAAGTTTTTTATTTTTTTTTCCTACCTAAAGCAAAAGTAAAAGTATTTTGAACTTCATAGTTACTTCCCTGACCGTGAAGTTTTTCTTTATGTGTGTGTGGGTGAGTATTCAGTGCTGTCAAGTCAATTCTAACTCATAGCAACTCATGTGACAGGGTACAACTTCCCCATAGGGTTTTCTTGGCTGTAATCTTTACAGAAGCAGATCTCCAGGTCTTTCTCCTGTGGAGTGGCTGGGTGGATTCAAATCATCAAACTTTCTCTTTTTAAGTTCATCTTTCATAAAAACTTGAAGACCATGGCATCCCACCTTCACCCTTGACCTCTCCTGGGTGTGAAAACATAACTCCCTAGGAGATCAGGGCAGATAAACCACACCATAGCAGACATGGTATGAGTTCATATGTTGGTGTTGGTGTCATTGTTAGGTACCATCGAGTTGGTTCCAACTCATAGCAACCCTGTGTACAACAGAACAAAATAATGCCAGGTCCTGCGCCATCCTCACAATTGTTGCTATGTTTGAGCCCATTGTTGCAGCCACTGTGTTAATCCATCTCATCAAAGTTCTTCCCCTTTTTCACTGACCCTCTACTTTACCAAGCATGACATGTTCCTCCAGGGACTGGTCCCTCCTGATACCATGTGCAAAGTATTTAAGATGAAGTCTCACCATCTTCACTTCCAAGGAGCACACTCACTGTCCTTCTTCCAAGCAGACTTGTTTGTTCTTCTGGAGTCCATGGTATATTCAATATTCTTCACCAATGCCATAATTCAAAGGCATTAACTCTTCTTTGGTCTTCCTTATTTATTCATTTTCTGGCTTTCGTATGCATATGAAAAAAAAAATATGAGGCAATTGAAAATACCATGGCTTGAATCAGGCACACCTGTAGTCTTTGATTGTCATCAGCAAGTACTTTAAGTCCTCTTCATTTTCAGCAAGCAAGGCCGTGTTAATGAGTATTCCACCAATTCTGATGCCACATTCTTCTTCATATAGTCCAGCATCTCAGGTTATCTGCTTTGCATACAGATTGAAAAAGTATGGTGAAAGAATACAAGCCTGACAACCACCTTTCCTGATTTTAAACCACGCAAGCTCCCCTCATTCTGTTCGAATGACTGCCTCTTGGTCTATGTACAAGTTCCCTAGGAGTACAATTAATTGTCCTGGAATTCCCATTCTTCACAATGTTATCCATCATTTGTTATGATCCACACAGTTGAATGCCTTTGCATAGTGAATAATACACAGGTAAACATCTTTCTGGTATCCTCTGCTTTCAGTCATGACCCATCTGACATTGGCAATGGTACCCCTTGTTCCACATCCTCTTCTGAATCCAGCTTGAATTTCTGAGTTCCCTGTCAATATACTGTTGCAACAGTTTTTGAATGATCTTCAGCAAAATTTTACTTATGTGTGATATTAATGATGTTGTTTGACAATTTCCGCATTATGTTGGATCACCTTTCTTTGGAATGGGTACAAATATACATCTCTTCCAGTCAGTTGGTCAGGTAGCTGTCTTCCAGATTTCTTGGCATGGATGAGTGCTGCATCCATTTGTTGAAACATCTCAACGGGCATTTCATCAATTCTTGGAGCCTTGTTTTTTTGTTTTTTTTTTTTTTTTGGCCGATGCCTTCAGAGCAGCTTGAACTTCTTCCTTCAATACCATCAGTTCTTCATCATATGCTACCTCCTGAAATGATTGGACATCAACCAATTCTTTTTGGTACGACTCTATACATTCCTTGCATCTCCTTTTGATGCTTCCTGTGTCATTCAATACTTTGCCTATAGAATTCTTCAGTATTGCAAATTGAGGCTTTAATTTTTATTTCAGTTCTTTCAGCTTGAGGAATGCTAAACATATCCTTCCCTTTTGATTTCCTATCTCCAGGCCCTTGCACATTTCATTATAATAATTTAATTTGTCTTCTTGAGCTGCCCTTTGAAATCTGATGAACTCTTTTACTTCTTCATTTCTTCCTTTCAGTTTAGCTACTCTTGTTCAAAAGCAAGTTTCTGAGTCTCTTTTGACATCCATTTTGGTCTTTTCTTTCTTTCCTGTCTTTTTCATAACCTTTTGCTTTCTTCATGTATGATGCCCTTGATGTTATCCCACAACTCGTATTTGGTATTAGTGTTCAATGTGTCAAATCTATTCTTGAGATGGTCTCCAAATTCAGGTGCAATATACTCATGGTCATATTTTGTTCTCGTGGGCTTGTTTTAATTTTCATCAGCTCATGTGAGCAACTGATGGTCTGTTCCACAGTCAGCCCCTGGGATCTTTCTGACTGACAGTATTGAGCTTCTCCATCTTCTCTTTTCACAGATGTAGTTGATTTGATTCAGATGTTTTCCATCTGGTGATGTCCATGTGTATAGTGGTTGCTTGTGTTGTTGAAAAAAGGTATTTGCAACGAATAAGTTGTTGATCTTGCAAAATTTTATCATGTGAGCTCTGGCATTGTTTCTATCATCAAGGCCATGTTTTCCAACTACTCATCCTCCTTTTTTGCTTCTAATTTTGCATCTTAAGCACCAGTAATTATCAATGTATCTTGATTGCATCCTTGATCAATTTCAGACTGCAGAAATTGTTTTAAAAATCTTCAATTTCCTCATCTTTGGCATTAGTGGAGCCCTGCCGACACAGTGGTTAAGAGTTCTGGCTGCTAACCAAAAGTTTGGCCGTTCAAATCCACCAGCCACTCCTTGGAAACTCTATGGGGTAGTTCTACTCTGTCTATAGGGTCACTATGAGTCAGAATTGACTTGATGGCAATGGGTTTTAGGCTGGCATTAGTGGTTGGTGCATAAATTTGAATAATAGTTGTATTAACTGGTCTTCTTTGTAGGTATATGGATGTTGTCCTATCACTGACAGTGTTTGTACTTCAGGATAGGTCTTGAAATGTTCTTTTTGATGGTGAATGCAACACCATTCCTCTTCAATTTTTCATTCCCAGCATTGTAGATCATGTGATTGTCTGATTCAAAATGGCCAATACCAGTCCATTTCAGCTCACTAATGCCTAAGGATATTGATGTTTTTGTGTTCCATTTCATTTTGATGGCTTCCAATTTTCCTAGATTCATACTTTGTATATTCCACATTCTGATTATTAATCGATGTTTTCAGCTGTTTCTTTTCATTTTGAGTTGTGCCACATCAGCAAATAAAGGTCTTGAAAATTTACTCCATCTTCATCATTAAGGTCAACTTTACTTTGAGAATGCAGCTGTTTCCCGGCTGTATTTTGAATGCCTCCCTATCTGAGGGGCTCATCTTCTGGCACTATATCAGACAATGTTCTACTGCTATTCATAAGGTTTTCACTGGTCAGTTTTTTCAGAAGCAGATCACCTGGTCCTTTTTCCTAGTCTGTTTTAGTCTGGAAGCTCTGCTGACACCTGTCCACGTTGAAGACCCTGCTGGTGTTTGAAATACCAGTGGCATACCTTCCAGCATCACAGCCACCACAGTATGACAAACTGACAGACCCATGGTTGATCAGCTCACATCCTTTCCCGTCGCCCCCCCCCCCTTTTTTTTGAGCACCTAGCAATGAATTGTACATTTGCAAAGCTGTTATATATCTAGAATTTCTAGGTGATGGAAACTTTGGTCTTGTTAAATTATCTTAGATGCATCTGAACAAAACCTAAATCAAATCTCTGTGCTTAGAATTCTTTATAGTGAGAATGAATCACTTTTATGAAAATAATGAAGTCTTTTAGAAGTTCTACTCTCTCTTACCCATTTCTCTCTTAAGTGACAAGTGTGTTGGTGCCTCTGTCATCCTAAGCTCCTTTTCAAATTTTCTTCCTTTTCTTCAATGCCTTACTGCTCTGTTTACCAGAAATGGCCACAGAACTGGATTCTCTCATTGCCTTGTCTACAGCTATAGGACTAGGGAGCTCCAGGAGTCCCCCATCCCCAGCAGGTCCTATGTATACTCAACCCCATGTGAATACTACTTCCTCCATGTGAGAACGTGGCTATACCCTTCATCCCAACTACCTTCCATTGCCCACAAATTCCTTGGCTGTGTCCTGGAACTGACACTCTGTTTTCAAGTATTATTCATTAATTTATATATATATATATATATATATGAAAATTTTTTAACTGGTAAAAGAAGATAAAATTGGTCTTGTTAATCCAGTTTTCTTTCTTGTTCTATTTGTTATGATTTTTAATGACTAGCTACATTGGTTTGGATACTTTCACCTGCCAGAGGCCCTAACTAAAAGCAGCTTTTATGAATCAGAAACAACAGGAGGTTCAGAGATAGAGCTGACTGTGGGTGGGTTTGTTTAGTGACCCATTGATGTCAGCAGGACTTAGGATATTTTTGTCTCCACTTTACCATCCTTAGCAGCAACTTTATACTCAAGTAGATTTCCTTATGATGATTATAAAATGACTTCCAGCAGTCATTGGCACAACATGTTTCATTCTATATCCAGAGCAAGAGAGAGAGATCTCCCACAGTAAATTTTGTCTTTGAATTCAGCTGGACCTGTATAGGTGCTCGCCCATCCTAGGACAGATATCAGTGGTAAGACATGCCATGTTGTGAGTGTCTTAGAATAGATATGACCCTTTCCCTAGAGCTGCTGATTAGGTTGTCCTGGGTTGAGCCATGTGGGGCAGGCTACCTTAACAAAATTCAGGGTCTTTTAGAAAGCGAACAGTGAGATGTTTGTAAAAGGTCAGTGACGTCCACCACACTAGCTTACACTTCTTCAGTAACTGAGTAGAGTTTATTTCAGAGAGGTAATGTAGCACTGTGGTTGAGCATGAGCAGCTCTGGATCCAAGTAGATATCAATTCAAATCGAAGTTACGACATTGACCAGCTGTGTGGCCTTGGGAGAATTTCTTAACTTTTATGCCTTAGTGTAAAGTGGGGATTTATTAAACCTATTTCAAAGGATTAAAGAGTGTGAATGGTGCTAGACACATAGTAAGCTCTTGGAAAGATTGTTATCATTAGTTGCTGTGGAGTTAATTTCCGACTCATGGTGATTCCAAGTGTTCAGAGTAAAACCATGGTCCATATGCCCTGCAAAGCTGTGACCTTTTGGAAGCAGATCACCAGGCCTTTCTTCTGAGGTGCCTCTGGGTGGGTTTGAACTACCAACCTTTTCATTAGTAGTCCAGTGCTTAACCATTTGCGCCACCCCGGTACTCCTTTGAGAAGGTTAAATATTATCTTAGTTAAATGTAGCTATGTTGTTATAAGGAGTCCCTGGGTGGTGCTAATGGTTGCTTACCAAAAGGTTGAAGGTTCAAGTCCACCCAGAAGTGCCTTGGAAGAAAGGCCTGGTGATCTACTTCTGAGAAATCAGCCATGGAAAACCCTATAAAGCAGTGTTCAATTCTGACATATATCAACACAACTGCAATTTTTTCTTTTTCTCGTTTTTATTCTGTTATAAAAATATATTCCAAAGTGTTATATTCAAATTAAGAAGCTAAAAATGGTTCAATAACATGACAACAGAAAAATAAAATAAACAGAAAAAAACAGATTAAATACTGACTATGGTTTTTTTTTTTTATGGATGAAGGCAAAAATTAATGAAATGGGAGAGCAAAAAGTGATAGTCTTTTTATGGTTTTTTTTTTATGGATGAAAGCAAAAATTAATGAAATGGGAGAGCAAAAAGTGATAGTCTTATGTAAAAAATAAAAAGTTACTTGTTTGAAATAAATTAAAATAAGGTAAACTTTGACAAGTCACTTTAAAATGAAAAGAAAAACACAAAAATTCTGAAATAATAAAAGTGATAGAAATAACAGAAGTACAAAATGATTTTTTTTTCTTTATCTCTGTGTAACTATGGGAATAAAATTGCAAGTCTATATGAAATGAATGGTTTCTAAGAAAACATACTATCAAAATTAACTCAGAGATAGAAAAAAATGAATGGTCTAATGACTATACGATCATGTGATTTATGTAAATACAAAATAGTAAATGTGGTTAAAATCCAAGATATAGTAAAGGAGGAAGGAAAACTTGGGCACAGCTCTGATGCAGGGAGAGATATGGGGCTGAAGGGTGGAGAGCTGGTCGAAAGGGACTTTATCAACTTCATTTGTAATATATTTAAGAGGCAAAATTGCAATCAATATGACAAATTGTTGGCTGCTCTTGCTGTGGGAAGGTTGGGGCTGCGGATATCTTGATTGTTCCTTTTCTGTTACCCCAACTCCAACTCCATGCAGAGTTTAAAAAAAAAAAAAAAAGCCATATAACTTCCTACCGAAGAAAAGCAAGCCAGCTGCCGTCAAGTCAGTTCTGACCCTTGGGTGTACGACTGTGCTCCACAGGATTTGCAGCGGCTGACTTTTCAAAAGTAGATAGTCAGGTCTTTCTTCTGAGGCACTTCTGGAGTGGACTTGAACTTCCAACCAAGCATGTTAACCATCTGCACTCCCAAGGTACTTGAGTTTCTACAGATACGTTGAGAAACACTTGGTAAAATTCAAACATCTCTGCATGACAAACACTAAACATCTTTTCATGATAAACACTCATCAACCTGGTAATAGAAGTAGACATCTTAAAGAAACATGAAGAAACCATCATCTTGATAGGAATATTTCCAACAAATTAAGGACAATTTCTAATTTGAAAGGGCAGAGTCTAATTTCACCACTGCAAATTTGGCTTTGATTTTTCAAAAATTCTCAACACCACTCTTGTAGCTATGGTTTCTGCTGTCATGTGCTCCAGTAACATAGTGAAGTTGATGGTAAAGTAAAATGATTATAACAGGTGTGAGTTGTTAATAAGAACTATAATTCAAAGATGAAACCTAAAACAATGAAAGTTTCCACAATGATTATTAAAATATTATGCATTGAAGTATTAATTGTCATTGTCACAGCTGCTGTGATTAAGAGCTAAAGAATAATTTTATGGTAATAAACTGATGAATGAAAAAAGTCAGTGAATATTTGGGAAGTGGGTATCTAGAAATTTGTCAAAGGATATGGCTTTCTAAAAAAGGATTTCATAACAAAAAAGGCATAGCAACAACAGCAACAGAAGCTACAACTGTTATTTCGTGTATACAGTCTAGGCAATGTATTGTTTTAATTCTCACAAAAAATATATGAAAACTTTCCTTTATTGTTCCCATTTTACAGATAAAGCTATTGAGATACAGAAAAGTTAAATAATTTGCCCCAGGCCACATAGATAATACGTAGCAGATCTTGAGTTCAAATCCAGGCCTCTTTCATTCTAATCAAAGAAAAATTTGTATGGAATTGTTATACTTCATGTCTCCTGAAATAAGTACTATTTCAGCAGACATGACAGTAAACACTTGGAATGCCCAGGCAAGATGCTTTGAGAAGCTTCATGTCATGTATCGAATTATGTCCTCCCAAAAATGTGTCTATCAGTTTGGCTGGGCCATGATTCCCGATATTGGATGATATTCCTATATGTTGTAAATTCTGCCTGGGTGACTTTAATGAGGGAGGATGGGTGGCAGTTGTGTTAGTGAGGCAGGACTCAACCTACAAGATTGGATTGTGTCTTGAGGCAATCTCTTGAGATATAAAAGAGAAGCCAGCGGAGAGACAGGGGAACCTCGTACCACCAAGAAAGCAGTGCCAGGAGCAGAGTGCATCCTTTGAACCCAAGGTCCCTGCGTGAGGAAGCTCCTATTCTAGTCCAAGGGAAGGTTGATGAGAAGGCCGACAGAGACAGAAAGTCTTCCCCTGGAGCTACTGCCCTGAATTTGGACTTTTGGCCTACTTTACTGTGAGGAAATAAATTTCTCCTTGTTAATGCCATCCACTTGTGGTATTCCTGTTATAGCAGCACTAGATAACTAAGACACTTCAGTCTGAAGAAGAGAGTACTGGGACTGGTAGAGAAACAAAGCTCGGATTTAATAGAACATGTTTCTTCATGCAGTGGGGACTCTGCGAAACCTACAGGCTGTGTGTCAGAGAGCTAGAGGTTTTAAAGTAAGACGTCTTTTTGGAAAGGGCATTTCTATGATCTACAGGTAAAGTTTTTTCTGCTTTGCCATGAATTCGACAAAGGCCAGCTAACCCTGAGCCTGAAATCATAAAATCACAGGAAATCTAAATTGTGTGCTCCTGAGGAGCCCTGTCTGTGCAATTAGCAATGACACTTCGTGAGTAGTTAGGCTATAAAAGTGCAAATTCTGGATCTGTTAAATATTAGAATAGAAAATTGTCTTTCCCCAACTGCAGGTTCAAAAATAGCTCTTCAGGTGGTAGTTTATGCTAAGGAGAAATCACCCAGAATTCCAATTTGTAAAAACCAAATGTCATTGCAACTGCTTTCAAGACTATTTTTCCTACTGCGATCAAGATGTTTTGAAAAATTCTATGACAGGTGTTTGGGTTCCTCCTCACTTCTCCACTCCAGATTCCAAAAGTTGACAAATATACACAGAAGGCATGAATTCAAATATGTCCTTCATTTTGATGAAGGTGAGTTGGAGAATGCATCTTGAATCCAGTGAAAAATGAGACTCTTTCTATTCCCAACCTGAACTGGACCTAAAAGGCAGAGTGTCCTGCCAAGTGAGCTGGCCACCCTCAGCATAGGCAGACCAAAAAACTGTATCTTGTGTACAGGCTACCCTTAGAGAAGAGGCTGGAGAAGCCAGGGACACTGACCAAGGGCCTTGCTTCAATAAAGGAGCAAGGAGAGAAAATCAGATGCTGACTCTCCTCTACTCATGAGAAAGTACAATTCCTGTTTTGTAAAATGAGGTAGGAACACAGACAGTGGGAGAATATGAAAATCCAGTTATAAAGCAAACATATGAACTAGTAATACAATTAAATGTTGTCCTTCCCCATGTTTGTATGTAAGCCTCTTGTATGCATGGTCTCCTACTATTCATTGTGGGTAATATACAGAAGTAGAAAATGGTGCCTCCTGCTGCTAACGATCTTTATCTCTAGAAAGACAGAAAAAGTAATGTGTATGTAGACATGTAACTCAATACTTAAATAATAAAACAACAATCCATATCACAATATATCTGGTGTCATCAAAAAGTGTATAAATTCCACTACATTCATATAGTAAGGATGTTTATGAATTAGATGGAGGAAGATATCATTAGTGACTGGAGAACTTAGGGGGTATTTATGGGGTAAGTGCTTCCCTAGAGAAATCTATTCTTGAAGGGCAGTCAGGGTTGTGATAAATGGAGACTGGCATTGTTAGGAAGGCAGGGTCATGAGGTGTTTGTTGGAGGAGCAGTGAATGGTTTATGTAGGTTAGACAGTGAGTAATGGAAGAAAGGCTGAGGAGCAAGTTGGAATTAGGTATTACGGAATGCAGAACTAGGGAGTCTTTGTAGATAAATAACAAGAATGAAACAATTTTAAATTACAAGTGGCTCCAGATTGGATGATCAGGCAGCTAGGGTGAGAAGAATTCTGGAAGAATGTCTCTTTATGGTCTGGAGGCAGACTCTTCCCTCAGGAAGCCTCTAGTTTTGCTCTGAGGCCTTCAGCTAATTGGATGAGGCATACTCACATTATATAGGGAATCTGCTTTACTTAAGGCCAGTTATTTAAATACTAATCATATGCAAACACTTCTTAGCAACATAGCAACATTTTATCAAACAACTGGACACCATAGCCTAACCAAGTTGACACATAAAATTAACCATCACAGTGTGTGATCATAAATACACAACTATTTCTGTGAGTTTGTGAAATAGTGAAAATAATATTTCTCTCACTGGGTTGTGCTGAAAAATAATGTAATATACCTGGAATAAAGTGTTACTCAACAGTTATTCAGAAAATGAAGATTGCTGGATTTCTTTTCCACATATGCTTTGATTTATTGATACATGACCTTGAACAGCTCATCTATAAAACTCCTGCATATTTAGATTTTTCAGTTAGGTTTAAATCATCAAACTTACAATGAATTCTTATTATATGTCTGACACAGTGTTAGGCTCTGAATATGTGGGCCAGAGTAAAATAGGGCCTCTGCTTTTTAAAAAAAAAAAAAATAGGAGCTTAAAATCCAGTAGTGGAGGCATATGTGGGAACAGAAAGCAGAGTAGCGAGGTCCCCGGAATATAGATGGGGGGACAAAGTTGAAAAGCAGCACAGATGTGAGGTATCTAATATCTTACTCGGGGATGAGGATGCACAGTAGAATGGTGGGTACAGTTTCCCAGAGAGATAGGGTGGTAGATGCTTGAGAGAAGATGAAGAATGACTATACACTTTTCAGACAGATAAATAGGATAGGTTGAAACTTACCACCCACACTTTCATATTCTGTGCTACATGCCTGCAAAATACAACAATAAGAAGAAAAGCAAAAAGCATCATAAATAACCATATATTCCAGTGAGTCTGGGCCATTGCAGCAAAACCCACCATCCTAACACCAACTAAACAAATAATTTCTTTTATAAGGATCAGCACAAAGCTGGTTCCTTTGAGGTGGAGGTTAAAGATGTCCCAAATGTTCATCTTTTCTAAACTACTATACTGTTCCATTGTCTCTAGCATCAACGTCTCCCTCTTGCCTCAGTACTCTCCCTCCCATTTTTGGGTTCCCTAAATCACTACAATGTCTCACAGAACTCATGAACTATATAAAGGAAATGTCTGTTATATTCATTCCATTTCTTGGTAACCACCTAAAAATATCTGTCCTCCTAGGGTAAGTTCTTTCCCCATTGCCTCTTCCCTTTCCCCCATGAATCACCCTTAAGTTTCTTGCATCTGTAAGACCCATGCAGGGAAGCTGTTTCAACAGATTCAACAAGGCTTCTTGTATTGTTGCTTTGTTTTGCAGGAGCAAGGTTACATGGGGTGTCAAGTAGAAGGGACTCCCTTGATTACCATATCTATCATGACCTGTGTAAGGGGCATACTCATTGGACAAATATTGTGACCACCAGAAAGCCATCCCAGCATGGCTTGCATAAGCAGCGCACTGGTTGCTTCCTCTGGAGTTTTCCGTTGGGTATTTAGAGGGGGAGAGGGGCAGTTTCCTTTCTCAGGGTAAACAAAACTCACTGCAAATTTTATCCAGTCCGACATACTGCCTGTTCCCTCTGGGTTAACCTGCTGTGTAACTGAGTCTTGTATCAACTTTCGTGACTGTTCCATAGTGAGTTGTGGGTCTTGCGTCAACCCAAACATACTCAACCATTCTGCAGCGTTCAAAACTAAAGACACTGTCCCTAAATCAGTCACTTTCACAATCCATTTTAGTAATGGCTCCTCAAGAAGCTGACGATACCAATCTACGAACTGAAGCAACTCCTTTTCAGTATACCCCAGGTTTCTGTAGTTTCTTGGCTTTGTTTTCCCTCCTGGACTACCTTCTCAGTGACCAACGGTCCTAGAAGAACTTCCTGTTGTTCCGACACAATTCTTCTGACACAACTTTTCCTTTCCGGGTCTCCCTGAGACTAGTGGTTATAGCTCTGACCAGACTGGATCTGGCCTTGGTTCAGTAATAAAATTGGTCCCTACATTATTTTACCCTGCCGTTGCAGCTATTACCTATAACAGAAACTGAGGAATTGTGTATCTGGCCCTTTCCTTACCACTCTGTGTTTCCATAGGCATCCAACTAGCCAATTCCCCAGGAGTTAGATCCACCCTTCCTAAATCCCATGAATAGTTTTTGCCTTGGATAACTGATTGCAACATAACAGCTGCTTCAATCCATGTTTTTTTTTTTTTTTTTCAATCCCAACTAGGAAGAAAGGTTTCTCGTTCTCCCATTTATCCCCTTTTTTCCAAAGCCACATATTTCAGTAAGTATGGGCCATTACAGTGAAACCCACCATTCTGACGTTAATTAAATGAGTACCTTCTTTTATAAAGTTCAGCAAAAAGCTGGTCCCTATGAGGTGAAAGTTAAAGATGTCCCAAATGTCCAATTTTTCCAAACTGCTGCACCAATCCATCATCTCTGATATCAACTACTCCCTCTCCTCTCAGTACTCTTCCTCCTGTCTTTGGGTTCCTTAATTCACTGCAATGAACCATATGAAAGAAATAATGCACATCTATTTTGAGGCTGGCAAGTTCCAAATCCATGGGCAGGCATAGACTTCTCCCAGCCCACATGGCTGCAGGGGTTGATGAACCCAAACCACCAGTTCAGACCACAGGCTGCTGGTTCACAAGGCTGCAGAAGCTGGCAAATCAGGTCAGAAGATAGGCTTCCAGACCATGGGGCTGTGGAGGCCCATGAATTCCTGAATCAGCAGGTTTGACAGCAGGCCTCTGACTTGAGTCCCAAGAACTGGAGGCTAATTGATCACAAACCAGGCACAGGATCCAAATGCAGAGAGAGAGAACCCTGCCAGGTCAACCACACATATATCTTAGATGTAGGCCACACCCCAGGAAGGGCATAACTTGAGTAAGGGTGGGACTTCAGTCACACCCTCCTTGCAAGGCTGTGACCCAAGACACACCCTAAGCCAATCCTGCCTCATCAACTTGTAGAGTTCAGGATCCACTACATATAAAATGAAGGACAATCAATCATGCTTTAACCAAACCCAGAACACCCACCAAACAAGGCCAAACAATCATTGTTTAATCAAGTTGACATATAACTCCAACTATCACAGGTTCCATGTACCTTATTTGCATAGTCTCACTCAATCATCGTGTGTGAGTCACAAAGACCATTGCTAGAAGGGCCATATTAAGTAATTCATTACACTGTACATCAATACTGAGTATTAACTGGGCCAGATACTCTTTTAGATGCTCTACATACATTCTTATCATATTTTCATTTAAAGATAAAGAAATTTATTCTGAGAGGTAAAGTGAGTTAACAAATGTTACATAGATAGTAAATAATAGAACAAGTATTTTAATTGATGCTTTATGATTCTAAGTCCACAGTTCTTTTCACAGTTTTATATCACATTTATTATGGTGTACTAATGAGAAATTTTCTGTGAAAGGTCTTGAAAGTCTATAATGAACCTTATTTTATTTTGTAACACATGGATTTTGCTTATGTTAATGCTGGCTTATCAGTTAGAGGAATGGTGCCAAATCGGGAACTCATTGTGGGTCTCTGCTGTTGGCAGATTGGGCACTCAGCAGTGGCTGTAGCGAAATCGGCTTTGATGAGTGGAAGTCCACGTTGCTGAGCCCCTGCGTAACCTCCTTCCCTGTGCCATGGCCACTTTTTTTCATGAACACATTGGGCAATGACAAGAGTGTTTGTGGAAAGAGGATGACTGGTTTTCACAGAACATGTCATCCTCTCCACTTGATTCCTAAAATCCTCCTCTGCTGAGGTGGATGGCAGGGCTTTGCTCCAAAATCTTAAGAGTCTGTGCTGTGATTCACCAATAGGGGCCTACCAGAAACTCCAAACAACATCTCTATCTGCCACTGACACTTCAAGCACCATTGAACCTGCTGGATCGTATGCCCCAAGTGGCACAGCAGATTGCATAGTAGCCTGAACCTGTTGCAGACCGTTCTCCTGTTCTGGTCCCCACTAAAAACTAGCAGCTTTTCAAGTTGCTTTATGAATAGACCAGAGTAGCAAATGCAAATGAGGAATATGTTGTCTCCAAAATACAAAGAGGCTCACCAGGCATTGTGCCTCTTTTTTTAGTTGTTAAAATGGCCAGATTCATTAATTTATCCTTTACTTTAGAAGGAATATCTCAACATCCCTTCCCCCACCCCCTCCCACCCAAAACAAAGAAGCAACTGGTAGTTCAAAATATGGCCTTGGTGATAGAAAAGGTGCCAGAAATCGCATGATAGAATTTTGCAAGACCAACAATTTTTTGTGTCAAATACCTTTTTCAACAACACGAACAGGGGCTATACATGTGCACCACACCAGATGGGGAATACATAGGAACCGAATCAACTACATCTGTGGAAAGAAACTAGGGAAAAGGTCAAAATTGTCAGTCAGGACAAGGCCAGGGGATGACTATGGAACAGACCATCAGTTGCTCATATGCAAGTTAAAGTTGAAGCAGAAAAAAATTAAAACAAACCTGTGAGAGCCAAAGGACGGCCTTGAGTATACCCCACCTGAATTTGCAGACCATCTCAAGAATAGATTTAACACATCGAATTCTAATGACTGAAGACCATTCAAGTTGTGGGATGCCGTCAAGGACATCATACTGAAGAAAGCAAAGGGTCATTAAAAAGACCGGAAAGAAACGAAAGACTAAAATTAATGTCAGAAGAGACTCTGAAACTTGCTTTTGAATGTAGAGTAGCTAAAGCAGAAGGAAGAAATGATGAAGTAAAAGAGCTGAACAGAAGATTTCAAATGGCAGCTTGAGAAGACAAAATAAAGTATTATAATGAAATATGCGAAGACCTGGAGATAGAAAACCAAAAGGGAAGAACAGGCTCAGTATTTCTCAAGCTGAAAGAACTGAAGAAAAAATTCAAGACTTGAGTCGCAGTATTGAAGAATTCTATGGGGAAAATATTAAACGGCGCAAGAAGCATCCAAAGAAGACAGAAGGTGTCGTGGATTGAGTTGTGTCCCCCCAAAATATCTGTCAACTTGGCTAGGTCACGATTCCCATTGTTGTATGATTGTCTGCCATTTTGTCATCTGATGTGATTCTCTGTGCATTGTGAATTAGCTGCAGTTATATTGATGAGATCTACAAAATCAGATAGTGTTTTAAGCCAATCTCTTTTGGTATAAAAAAGAGAGAAGTGAGCAGAGAGACGGGGGGACCTCACACTACCAAGAAAGCAGTACTGAGACCAGAGCATGTCCTTTGGACCCGGGATTCCTGTGCAGAGAAGCTCCTAGTCCACGGGAAGATTGATGACAAGGACCTTCCCCTAGAGTCAACAAAGAAAGCCTTGCCGTGGAGCTGACACCCTGAATTTGGACTTCTAGCCTACTAGACTGTGAAAGAATAAACTTCTGTTAGTTAAAGCCATCCACTTGTGGTATTTGTTACAGCTGCACTAGATGGCTAAGACAGAAGGAATACATAGTCACTGTATCAAAAAGAATTGGTTAATGTTCGACCATTTCAGGAGGTAACATATGATCAAGGACTGATAATACTGAAGGAAGAAGTCCAAAGATATAATTTACATTTCAAAAATTCACCTATCATAAGTGTATAATTCAATGATTTTAGTTAGCTTGAGTTGTCCACTCATTATCTCAATCCATTTTTAGACATTTTCATCACTCCAGAAAATTCCCCATGCCCATTTGCTGTCAATCTCCAATCCTGCCTTCAGCCAAAGCAGCCACTGACCTCCTTTCTGCATCTATAAATTTGCCTGTTATTGATATTTCATGTAAATGTAACCATATAATATGTACTCTTTTATGGAAGAATTTTTTCACTTATCTTCATTAAGCTTCTTGTATTTGTGAATCATTGTTTCATCAAATCTGTGGTATTTTCATCCATCATTTCTTCAAATAATTACTCTTCCCCTTTCTCTCTTCTCTCCTTCTGGGGGTCTCATTACATTTATGTTGGTACATTTAATGTTGCTTCACACATCTCTGAGACATTGTTCTTTTTTTTATTTTTTATTTTCCTCTGTGCTTTTTATACTGAATAATTTCTATTAATCTGTCTCTAAGTTTATTGGTTTTCTCTTTTGCTATCTCAAATTTGGATACAAGCCCTTTTCACAATTTTTTTTTTTTTTTCTAATTCATGTTAGTTTGCATTTCGGCTCCAGAATTTCCATTTCGTTCTTTACTATAATTCCTGTTTCTTTATTGGAGTCCTGGTGTAACAGTAATTAAAAGCTTGGCTGCTAATCGAAAGGTTGACAGTTTGAATCATCAGCCATGCCTTGGAAACACTATGGGGCAGTTCTACTTGGTCCTATAGGGTCACTATGAGTTGGAATTGGCTTGATGGCAACAGATTTTTTTCTGTTTTTCTGAATGCCTTTATTGAGATTTTTTTTTAATTTTTATTGCACTTTAAGTGAAAGTTTGCAAGTCAAGTCAGTCTCTCACACAAAAACTTACGCTTTGTTACATACTCCCAATTGCTCTCCCCTTAATGACACAGCCTGCTCCCTCCCTCCACTCTCTCTTTTCATGCCCATATCGTCAGCTCCTAACCCCCTCTACCGTCTCATCTCCCCTCCAGGCAGGAGATGCCAACATAGTCTCAAGTGTCCACCTGATTCAAGAAGCTCACTCCTCACCAGCACCCCTCTCCAACCCATTTTCCAGTCCAATCCCTGTCTGAAGAGTTGGCTTTGGGAATGGTTCCTGTCCTGGGCCAACAGAAGGTCTGGGGGCCATGACCACTGGGGTCCTTCTAGTCTCAGTCAGACCATTAAGTCTGGCCTTTTTACGAGAATTTGGGGTCTGCATCCCACTGCTCTCCTGCTCCCTCAGGGGTTCTTTCTTGTGTTCCCTGTCAGGGCAGTCATCAGTTGTAGCCGGGCACCATCTAGTTCTTCTGGTCTCAGGATGATGTAGTCGCTGGTTCATGTGGCCCTTTCTGTCTCTTGGGCTCGTAATTACCTTGTGTCCTTGGTGTTCTTCATTCTCCTTTGAAACAGGTGGTTTGAGACCAATTGATGCATCTCAGATGGCTGCTTGCTAACATTTAAGACCCCAGACGCCACTCTCCAAAGTGCGATGCAGAATGTTCTCTTAATAGATTTTATTATGCCAATTGACTTAAATGTCCCCTGAAACCATGGTCCCCAAACCCCTCACCCTGCTACGCAGGCCTTCAAAGCATCCAGTTTATTCAGGAAACTTCTTTGCTTTTGGTTTAGACCAGTTGCGCTGACCTCACCTATATTGTGTGTTATCTTTCCTGTCACCTAAAATAGTTCTTATCTACTATCTAATTAGTGAATACCCCTCTCCCACCCTCCCTCCCTCCCCTGTCTCATAACCATCAAAGAATGTTTTCTTCTCTGTTTAAACTCTTTCTTGAGTTCTTATAATGTTGATCTTATACAATATTTGTCCTTTTGCAACTGACTAATTTCACTCAGCATAATGTCTTCCAGATTCCTCCATGTTATGAAATGTTTCACAGATTCATTCCTGTTCTTTCTCGATGGGTAGTATTCCATTGTGTGAATATACTATAATCTTTTTATCCATTCATCCATTGATGGGCACCTTGGTTGCTTCCATCTTTCTGCTATTGTAAATAGTGCTGCAATGAACATGGCTGTGCATATCTCTGTTCGTGTAAAGGCTCGTATTTCTCTAGGATATATTCCAAGGAGTGCGATTGCTGGATCATATGGTAGTTCTATTTCTAGCCTTTTAAGGAAGCACCAAATCCATTTCTAAAGTGGTTGTACAATTTGACATTCCCATCAGCAGTATATAAGTGTTCCAATCTCTCCACAGCCTCTCCAACATTTATTATTTTGTGTTTTTTTGGATTAATGCCAGCCTTGTTGGAGTGAGATGAAATCTCATTGTAGTTTTGATTTGCAATTCTCTAATGGCTAATGATCGTGAGCATTTCCACATGTATCTGTTAGCAATGCGAATGACTTCTTTCATGAAGTGTCTATTCATATCTTTGCTCATTTTTTAATTGGGTTATTTGTCTTTTTATAGTTGAGTTTTTGCAGTATCATGTAGATTTTAGAGTTCAGGCGCTGATCACAAATGTCATAGCTAAAAACATTTTCCCAGTCTGTAGGTAGTCTTTTTACTCTTTTGTCGAAGTCTTTGGATGAGCATAGGTGTTTGATTTTTAGGAGCTCCCAGTTATCTAGTTTTTCTTCTGCATTGTTAGTAATGCTTTGTATAATCTTTATGCCATGTATTAGGGCTCCTAACATTGTCCCTATTTTTTCTTCCATGATCTTTATCATTTTAGATTTTATATTTAGGTCTGATCCATTTTGAGTTCCTTTTTGTGCACGGAGTGAAGTATGGGTATTTTTTCATTTTTTTGCAGATGGATATCCAGTTATGCCAGCACCATTTGTTAAAAAGACTATCTTTTCCCCATTTAACTGTTTTGGGGCCTTTGTCAAATATCAACTGCTCATATGTGGATGGATTTATGTCTGGATTCTCCATTCTGTTCAATTGGTCTATGCATGTGTTGTCGCAACAGTACCAGGCTGTTTTGAGTACTCTGGCAGTACAATAGGTTCTAAAATCAGGTAGAGTAAGGCCTCCCCTTTGTTCTGCTTTTTCAGTAATGCTTTACTTCCCCGGGACCTGTTTTCCTTCCATATGAAGTTGGTGATTTGTTTCTCCATCTCATTAAAGAATGAGAAATTGCATTAAACGTATAGATCGTTTTTGGTAGAATAGATATTTTTACAATGTCAAGTCTTTCTATCCATGAGCAAGATATGTTTTTCCACATACATAGGTCTCTTTTGGTTTCTTGCAGAAGTGTTTTATAGTTTTCTTTGTGTAAGTCTTTTACATCTCTGGAAAGATTTATTCCTAAGTATTTATTTTCTAGGGGGCTACTGTAAACGGTATTGATTTGGTGATTTCCCTTTCGATGTTCTTTTTGTTGGTCTAAAGGAATCCAACTGATTTTTGTATGTTTATCTGGAATCCAGATACTCTGCTGAACTCTTCTATTAGTTTCAGTAGTTTTCTTGAGGATTCCTTACGGTTTTCTGTGTATAAGATCCTGTCATTTGCAAATAGAGAAAATTTTACTTCTTCCTTACCAATCTGGATGCCCTTTATTTCTTTATCTAGCCTAATTGCTCTGGCTAGGACCTCCAGCACGAAGTTGAATAAGAGTGGTGATAAAGGGCATCCTTGTCTGGTTCCCGATCTCAATGGGAATGTGTTCAGGCTCTCTCCATTTAGGGTGATGTTGGCTGTTGGCTTTGTATAAATGCCCTTTATTATGTTAAGGAATTTTCCGTATATTCCTATCCTGCTGAGAGTTTTTCTGAGGAATGGGTGTTGAACTTTGTCAAATGCCTTTTCTGCATCAATTGATAAAGTCATGTGATTCTTGTCTTTCATTTTATTTATATGATGGATTACATGAATTGTTTTTCTAATGTTGAACCATCCCTGCATACCTGGTATGAATCCTAATTGGTCATGGTGAATTACTTTTTGGATATGTTGTTGAATTCTATCGGCTACAATTTTGTTGAGGATTTTTGCATCTACGTTCATGAGAGATATAGGTCTGTAATTTTCTTTTTTTGTGGTGTCTTTACCAGGTTTTGTTATCAGGGATATGCAGGCTTCATAGAATGAATTTGGGGGTATTCTGTCCTTTTCTATGCTCTGAAATACCTTTAGTAGTAGTGGTGTTAACTCTTCTCTGAAAGGTTGGTAGAACTCTGCAGTGTAGGCTTCCTGGCCAGGGCTTTTTTTTTTTGTTGGGAATTTTTTTATTACCTTTTCCAAATCTTCTTTTGTTATGGGTCTATTTAGTTGTTCTTCATTAGTTTTTGTTACTTCAGGTAGGTAGGGCTTTTGTAGGAATTCATCCATTCCTTCTAGGTTTTCAAATTTGTTAGAGTACAATTTTTCATAGTAATCTGATATGATTCTTTTCAGTTTGACCTGTTGTAATACCTCCTATCTCATTTCTTATTTGGGTTATTTGCTTCCTCTCCTGTTTTTCTTTTGTCAGTTTGGACAATGGTTTAAAATTTTCGTTGATTTTTTCAAAGAAGCAGCTTTTGGTCTTGTTAACTCTTTAAACTTTTTTTCTGTTTTGTATTTCATTTAGTTCTGCTCTGATTTTTATTATTTGTTTTCTTCCGGTGCTTGAGAGTTTCTTTTGTTGCTCTGTTTCCATTTGCTCAAGTTGTAGGGATAATTCTTGGATTTTGGCCCTTTCTTCTTTTTGGATGTGTGCATTTATTGATATAAATTGACCTCTGAGCACTGCTTTCGCTGTGTCCCAAAGGTTCTGATAGGAGGTGTTTTCATTCTCATTGGATTCTATGAATTTCTTCAGTCCATCTTTAGTGTCTTCTATAACCCAGTCTTTTGAGCAGAATATTGTTCAGTTCCCAAGTGTTTGACTTCTTTTCCCTGCTTTTTCTGTTATTGATTTCTACTTTTATGCCCTTATCGTCAGAGAAGATGCTTTATTTCAGTGTTTTGGATTCTGCTAAGGCTTGCCTTATGATCTAATATGTGGTCTATTCTAGGGAATGTTCCATGTGCACTAGAAAAGAAAGTATACTTGGCTGCTGTTGAGTGGAGTGTTCTGTATATGCCTATGAGGTCAAGTTGGTTGATTGTGGCATTTAGATCTTCCGTGTCTTTTCTGAGCTTCTTTCTGGATGTCCCGTCCTTCACCGAAAGTGCTGTGTTGAAGCCTCCTACTATTATTGTGGAGCTGTCTATCTCACTTTTCAATGCTGATAGAGTTTGTTTTATGTATCTTGCAGCCCTGTCATTGGGTACATAAATATTTAATATGGTTATATCTTTGTGATATATTGTCCCTTTAATCATTATGTAGTGTCCCTCCTTATCCTTTATGATGGATTTAACTTTAAAGTCTATTTTGTCGGAAATTAATTTTGCCACTCCTGCAGTTTTTTGATTGTTGTTTGCTTGATATATTTTTTTTCCATCCTTTGAGTTTTAGTTTGTGTCTCTAAGTCTAAGGTGTGTCTCTTGTAGGCAGCATATAGACGGAACCTGTTTTTAATCCATTCTGCCACTCTCTGTCTCTTTATTGGTGCATTTAGTCCGTTTACATTCAGTGTAATTATGGATAGGTATGAATTTAGTGCTATCATTTTGACGTCTTTTTGTTTGTGTTGTTGAGTTTCTTTTTCCCACTTAATTTTATTTCCTGAGCAGATTATCTTTATATATTGTCCTTTCCTCATATTTGTTGTTGATTTTGTTTCTGCTGAGTCTGTATTTTTTTTCTTGTATTTTATTTTAATGTATAGGGTAATTTGTCTCCTTTGTGGTTACCTTATTATTTACCCTTATTTTTCTAAATTTAAACCTAACTTTTATTTTATTTTTTTTGTATTGCCGTATCTTCCTCTCCATATGGAAGATCTATGATTACACTTCTTAGTTCCTCTTTATTGTCTTAATGTTTTCTTCTATTACATAATAACATCGCTGTTACCCTGTTTTGAGTCTTTTTTTTAATCTTGATTTGTTTTTTTTTATTTTCCTGTCTGGGTTGAATTCTTAGTGCTCTGCCCAGTGTTCTATTCTTGGGTTGACACCTGATATTATTGATTTTCTAACCAAAGAACTCCCTGTAGTATTTCTTGTAGCTTTGGTTTGGTTTTTACGAATTCCCTAAACTTCTGTTTACCTGGAAATGTCCTAATTTTACCTTCATATTTGAGAGACAGTTTTGCTGGATATATGATTCTCAGATGGAACTTATTTTCCTTCAGTTTTTTATATGTCATCCCATTGCCTTCTTGCCTGCACGGTTTCTGCCGAGTAGTCCGAGCTTATTCTTATTGGCTCTCCTTTGTACGTGACATTTCATTTATCCTCAGCTGCTCTTAAAAGTCTGTCTTTACCTTTGGTTTTTGCAAGGTTTATTATAATACGTCTTGGTGACTTTCTTTTAACATCTACCTTATGTGGAGTTTGATGAGCATCTTGGATAGATATCTTCTCATCTTTCACGATATCAGGGAAGTTTTCTGCCAAGGAATCTTCAACTATTCTCTCTGTATTCTCTGTTATCCCTCCCTGTTCTGGTACTCCAATCACTTTTAGGTTATTTCTTTTGATAGAGTCCCACATGACTCTTAAGGTTTCTTCATTTTTTTAAATTATTTTATCTGATTTCTCTTCAAATATAATAGTGCCAAGTGATTTATCTTCAAGTTCAGAAATTCTGCCTTCTACTTGCTGAATTCTGCTCCTCTGACTTTCTATTGAGTTGTCTACTTCTATAATTTTATTGTTAATCTTCTGAATTTCTGGTTGCTGTATGTCTATGGATTTTTCCAGCTTATTAAATTTTTCATTATGTTCCTTAATAACCTTTCTAATTTCTTCAATTGCTTTATCTGTGTGTTCCTTGGCTTGTTATGCATATTGCCTCATTTCCTTCCTGATGTCTTGAAAGGTTCTGTGCATTAATCTTTTGTATTCTGCCTCTGGTATTTCCAGGAAGGCACTTTCATCTAGAAGATCCCTTGATTCTTTGTTTTGAGAGCTTGTTGAGGCGATCATGCTCTGTTTCTTTATATGACTTGGTATTGACTGTTGTCTCCAAGTGATCTATAAGTTATTGTATTAGTTTATTTTATGTCTGTTTACTGTGTCATTACTTCTTGCTTTGTTTTGTTTTGATATGCCTAAATGTGTTGCTTGAGTGAGCTAGCTTGATTATTTTCACCTTTGGAGCTCTGGCGTCCTGTTCCCAGATGGCTAAAGCTGTTATCAGGTATATCAGTCTAGGAGTCCATTCACTTTCTTGTATAAATTCAGCTCAGGTGTCCAGGTCACTGATCATCCAGTTTGTGGTATGGGCTCTGCCCTACAGTCTTAGAGGGGTAGGGGTGATTTGTGTAGGTATCTGGTTGCAGCAGGGGGTCACATTCTGAACAAGGCAGGGGGCTGAGAATCATCTCCCATGTGTCTCTGAGGAAACCGCATCCCTGTTCCCTAGAGCGTACAGGTGGGTGGGTTCCACAGCTGGACGTGGGCACCCAATGTTTTTGGTTGTAAGCACTGGGAGGCACCAGTTATCCTTGGACCCCTTTCATGGCTGGGTGACCTAAATGGAGCTTCCAGTCCTTAGGCCCCTGATGTGGGTAGGTGAAGACCCTGTTTAATAGGCAAAGCAATGTCAAAAATCAAATGCCCACCTCTCCGCCACACAGCTGAAACAGTTGAAGTCTGCCAACCAGGGCCTATTCTCCTAAAATAGGCCCACACAGGTCCATGCAGCAGGGAAAGGTACTCAAAGTCCATGGACTGTTTATGCCTAGACAGGAGCCGCTTCTGTCCCGAGCTTACCTGGTTAGTGGAGCTGGCAAATTATCTCTTCCCCCAATTGCAAATTTATTCCTTCTCCAAGGCTGGGAGGATGGCTCTAGGTGCTCATCAGGGCCTATCTCAGGCCCAGGGAAGTGAGCCGCTGAAGCTGGATTGGGGGTGGGGGGCATCGTAGAATATACCCAAGTACTTAGCTTTTGCCTATAGCGCCATTCTTCTCTGGTTCTGGAGGTGTGAGTAGGCTGTGTGGCCAGCTGCATCTCCCTGAAGAAACTGCAACCGAATGCTAGTACCAGCCTGCCACCGCCGCTCCCTGGAATGGTGTCTGAGGGCTCCCTGTGATTCAGTTCCGGTAACTTCTATCTGCTTCTGAACCATCTCTTCGTCCCCCTCCCCCTCAGTTTGTTTTCTAAGCTTGCCTTTGATGCTTGGGGCTCCTAGCTTGTCATAAATTTACTCGTTTCACTTGTTATTTGGTCTTTGTTTTAACAAGGGCTCACCAAAAGCATCTGTCTATTCCACCATCTTGGTTCTGCCTCCAAGAATCTTTATTTTTTATTCATTATTATCATAGTTCCTTTTATTTCCTTAAACTTGATTTCCTTTTCTTCTATGAGCATTAATAATAACTACTTTGAAGTTTTTGATAACCAAATCCAACATTTGGTTGTCCTTAGACATTCAGCCATTTCAAGAGGTAGCATATGATCAGGAGCCAATGGTACTGAAGGAAGAAGTCCAAGCTGCACTGAAGGCATTGGCAAAAAACAAGGCTCCAGGAATTGATGTAATATCGATTGAGATGTTTCAACAAACCTATGCAGTGCTGGAAGTGCTCGGTCATCTATGTCAAGAAATCTGGAAGGCACCTACATGGCCAACTGATTGGAAGGGATCCATATTTATGCCTATTCCCGAGAAATGTGATCCAACCTAATGTGGAAATTATTGATCAATATCATTAATATCACATGAAAGCAAAATTTTGCTGAAGATCATTCAAAAGCAGCTGTAGCAATATATCAACAGGGAACTGTCAGAAATTCAGGCTGGATTCAGAAGAGGATATGGAACCAGGGATATCATTGCTGATGTTAGATGGACCTGGGCTGAAAGCAGAGATACCAGAGGAATGTTTACCTGTGTTTTATTGACTATGCAAAGGCATCTGACTGTGTGAATCATAACAAAATGTGGATAACATAGCAAAGAATGGGAATTCCAGGACACTCAATTATGCTCATGAGGAGCCTGTTCATAGGTTAAGAGGCAGTTGTTCAGACAAAACAAGGGGATACTGATTGGTTTAAAGTCAGGAAAGGTGTGCGTCAGGGTTGTATCCTTATTCAATCTGTATGCTGAGCCAATAATTATTTAAGAAGCTGGACTGTACAAAGAAGAACTGGGCATCAGGATTGGAAGAAGACTCATTAATAACCCACGGTATGCAGATGACACAACCTTGCTTGCTAAAACTGAAGAGGACTTGAAGCACTTACTGAGGAAGATCAAAGACCATAGCCTTCAGTATGGATTACACCTCAACATAAAGAAGAAGAAGAAAAAAAAACCTCACAACTGGACCAATAAGCAACATCACGATAAATGGAGAAAATATTGACATTATCAAGGATTTCATTTCACTTGGATCCACAATCAACACCCATGGAAGCAGCAGTCAAGAAGTCAAAAGATGCATTGCACTGGGCAAATGTGCTGCAAAGGACCTCTTTAAATCTGAAAAACAAAGATGTGACCTTGAAGACTAAGGTGCTCCTGACCCAAGCCATGGTATTTTCAATTGCATCATATGCATGTGAAAGCTGGACAATGAATAATGAAGACCGAAGAAGAATTGAAGCCTTTGAATTGTGCTGTTGGCAAAGAATATTGAATATACCATGGACTGCCAAAAGAATGAATAAATCTATCCTGGAGAAAGTACAACTAGAATGCTTCTTAGAAGCAGGGATGGTGAGACTGCATCTGACATACTTTGGACATGCTGTCAGGAGGGATCAGTCCCTGGAGAAGGACAGCATGCTTAGTTAAGTACAGGGTCAGTGAAAAAGAGGAAGACCCTCAATGAGGTGGATTGGCACAGTAGCTGCAACAATGGCCTCAAGCATAACTACAACTGTGAGCATGGTGCAGGATCAGGCTGTTTCGTTCTATAGTACATAGGGTCACTATGTGTAGGTACCAACTCAAAAGCACCCAACAACAACAACAGGGACAACAACAACAACAGAGACAGTTTGTAGTAATTGCTATTTTTCGTGGGCCACACTCTTGTTTCTTTGCCTACCTCAAAACTTTTGTTAAAAATAACACTTTAGATAATATTTTTTTGAAACTCTAGATTATAATAGTTTTTACTGGAAAATTATTGTTAATGTTATTTGTTTAGTAACTTACTTGAGTTAATATGTTTCTTCTGTGCTCTGTGCTCACTGATATTTCTGCTTCGATGATTTTTTTGTTTTTGATCGTTATCTATTTATTTATTTTGATTTTTGTTTTTAAGCCTTGTTTCCTAGGAGTTGTCCCTGGGTCAGCCTTGCTCAGTGGTGAGTGAGAAGTTATGCTTAAATACTTTTAGCCAGTAAGTTTTCCATCCTCTGCTGGTGGATGAGTGTTTGGGTAGGGAAGCACATTCAAAGTTCAGTCTATTTTCAAGCCTGGGTAAGTTTCATTTTCCTTGGGTCCCTAAGGTGTCTCTTATGCACACATGAATAGCCTCAGGGTTATCCAGGAGTGTGTGAATAGCTTCAGCTTTCTGGTCTCTGCAGCCTAACTGTACAGCCTGAACCTGTAATACATGTGCCCCAACTGTTACCATGACCTCAGGCACATAGAGGCAATATTTGGCCCCCCTGCATTTGTCCACCTCTTCAAATTTACTTCCACTGACGATTCCATTGGCTGTGGGCATTGCTCACTACTCTGAACCAGGTGAAATCCCTTTGACCACGGCAGAGAAACTGCCAGTCCTCACAGCCAGCCCTACCCTAGCAGAACCTCCATAGTGACTGAACTGAGAGTGAGGTACGGGAGCATCCCTAGGCCAGCATGTCACACATCACCACTATTCATACTCAAAATTGAGCAGTTCATCTCCATAACATTGTAATGGCTGTTTCTGGGTATCTTATTTACCTTTTATTTTGTTTGGGGGAAAAACATTTAGTAATCTCACTCAGCCTTAGCTGCTCTTATTATTATTTTTGCACCTTGTCTGTAAGGTTAAAATTATCTCAAATTAAAATAATTAATAAATTAGTTATAGCATTCCTTCCTGCTTTATTTGTCATGAAATCCTAGAACTGATAGCCAACTCAGTTAAAAATTCTGTATAATATTCATTCTCTGTAGGTATGAATCTGGTAGAATTCTTTGGAACACTGACTCTGCTAGTCATTAAATCTGACAATCTGGATTATATGAAGAAGAAAGTGGCAACAGGATTAGTGAAAGACTCATTAAGAACCTGCGATATGCAGATGACACAACCTTGCTTGCTGAATGCAAAAATTGTGGATAACATTGTGAAGAATGGGAATTCCAGAACATTAATTGTGCTCACGAGGAGCCTGTCCATAGATCAAGAGGCAGTCGTTTGAACAGAGCAAGGGAATACTGCATGGTTTAAAGTCAGAAAAGGTGCACTTCAGTGTTTTATCCTTTCCCCATATTTTTTCGATCTGCATGCTGAGTAAGTAATCCAAGAAGCTGGACTGTATGAAGAAGAATGTGACATCAGAATTGGAGGAAGACTCATTAACATCCTGTGATATGCAGAAGACACAACCTTACTTGCTGAAAACGAAGAGGACTTGAAGAATTTACTGATGAGGATCGAAGACCACAGCCGTCAGTATGGATTATACCTCAACATAAAGGAAACAAAAATCCTCACAAGAGGAGCAATAAGCAATAAACGGAGAAAATATTGACATTATCAAGTGTTTCATTTTACTTGGATCCGTAATCAACATCCATGGAAGCAACAGTCAGTAAATCGAACAACATATTGCATTGGAGAAATCTGCTGCTGCTGCTGCTGCAAAAAGACCTGTTTAAATTGTTAAAAATCAAACATGTCACTTTGAGGACTAAGGTGTGCCTGACCCAAGCCATGCTATTTTCAATTGTCTCATATGCACATGAAAACTGGACAATATTGTCTTCCAACCCATTAACAACATGGAATATATTTCCGCTTATTTAGGTCTTCTCTAATTTCTTACAACAATATTTTATAGTTTTCAGAGTATAAACCTTACATGTTTTTTGTTAAATTTATTCCTAAGTATTTTATTCTTTTTTAAAACTTTTTTAAATTGTGGTAAAAATATGTAACATAAAATTTGTCATTTTAACCATTTTTTTTAATAACTTTTATTAAGCTTCAAGTGAACGTTTACAAATCCAATCAGTCTGTCACATATAACTTTACATACATCTCACCCCCTACTCCCACTTGCTCTCCCCCTCTTGAGTCAGCCCTTTCAGTCTCTCCTTTCTTGACAATTTTGCCGGCTTCCCTCTCTCTCTATCCTCCCATCCCCCCTCCAGACAAGAGTTGCCAACACAATCTCAAGTGTCCACCTGATATAATTAGCTCACTCTTCATCAGCGTCTCTCTCCCTCCCGCTGACCAGTCCCTTTCATGTCTGATGAGTTGTCTTCGGGGATGGTTCCTGTCCTGTGCCAACAGAAGGTCTGGGGAGCATGGCCGCCGGGATTCCTCTAGTCTCAGTCAGACCATTAAGTATGATCTTTTTATGAGAATTTGGGGTCTGCATCCCACTGATCTCCTGCTCCCTCAGAGGTCCTCTGCTGTGCTCCCTGTCAGGGCAGTCATCGATTGTGGCCGGGCACCAACTAGTTCTTCTGGTCTCAGGATGATGTAAGTCTCAGGTTCATGTGGCCCTTTCTGTCTCTTGGGCTCTTAGTTGTCGTGTGGCCTTGGTGTTCTTCATTTTCCTTTGCTCCAAGTGGGTTGAGACCAATTGATGCATCTTAGATGGCCGCTTGTTAGCATTTAAGACCCCAGACGCCACATTTCAAAGTGGGGTGCAGAATGATTTCATAATAGAATTATTTTGCCAATTGACTTAGAAGTCCCCGCAAACCATGTTTCCCAGACCCCCGCCCTTGCTCCACTTACCTTTGAAGCATTCATTTTATCCCGGAAACTTCTTTGCTTTTGGTCCAGTCCAATTGAGCTGACCTTCCATGTATTGAGTGTTGTCTTTCCCTTCACCTAAAGCAGTTCTTATCTACTGATTAATCAATAAAAAACCCTCTCCCACCCTCCCTCCCTCCCCCCCTCGTAACCACAAAAGTATGTGTTCTTCTCAGTTTATACTATTTCTCAAGATCTTATAATAGTGGTCTTATACAGTATTTGTCCTTTTGCCTCTGACTAATTTTGCTCAGCATAATGCCTTCCAGGTTCCTCCATGTTATGAAATGTTTCACAGATTCGTCACTGTTCTTTATCGATGCGTAGTATTCCATTGTGTGACTATACCACAATTTATTTACCCATTCATCCGTTGATGGACACCTTGGTTGCTTCCAACTTTTTGCTATTGTAAACAGAGCTGCAATAAACATGGGTGTGCATATATCTGTTTGTGTGAAGGCTCTTGTTTCTCTAGGGTATATTTCCAGGAGTGGGATTTCTGGGTTGTATGGTAGTTCTATTTCTAACTGTTTAAGATAACGCCAGAGAGATTTCCAAAGTGGTTGTACCATTTTACATTCCCACCAGCAGTGTATGAGAGTTCCAATCTCTCCGCAGCCTCTCCAACATTTATTGTTTTGTGTTTTTTGGATTAATGCCAGCCTTGCTGGTGTGAGATGGAATCTCATCGTAGTTTTAATTTGCATTTCTCTAATGGCTAATGATTGAGAGCATTTTCTCATGTATCTGTTGGCTGCCTGAATATCTTCTTTAGTGAAATGTGTTTTCATATCCTTTGCCCGCTTTTTGATTGGGTTGTTTGTCTTTTTGTGGTTGAGTTTTGACAGAATCCTGTAGATTTTAGAGATCAGGCGCTGGTCGGAGATGTCATAGCTGAAAATTCTTTCCCAGTCTGTAGGTGGTCTTTTTACTCTTTTGATGAAGTCTTTAGATGAGCATAGGTGTTTGATTTTTAGGAGCTCCCAGTTATCGGGTTTCTCTTCATCATTTTTGGTAATGTTTTGTATTCTGTTTATGCCTTGTATTAGGGCTCCTAGGGTTGTCCCAATTTTTTCTTCCATGATCTTTATCGTTTTAGTCTTTATGTTTAGGTCTTTGATCCACTTGGAGTTAGTTTTTGTGCATGGTGTAAGGTATGGGTCCTGTTTCATTTTTTTGCAACTGGTTATCCAGTTATGCCAGCACCATTTGTTAAAAAGGCTATCTTTTCCCCAATTAATTGACACTGGTCTTTTGTCAAATATCGGCTGCTCATACGTGGATGGATCTATGTCTGGGTTCTCAATTCTGTTCCATTGGTCTATGTGCCTGTTGTTGTACCAGTACCGGGCTGTTTTGACTACTGTGGCTGTATAATGGGTTCTGAAATCAGGTAGAGTGAGGCCTCCCACTTTCTTCTTCTTTTTCAGTAGTGCTTTGCTTATCCGAGGCTTCTTTCCCTTCCATATGAAATTGGTGATTTGTTTCTCTATCCCCTTAAAATATGACATTGGAATTTGGATCGGAAGTGCATTAAATGTATAGATGGTTTTTGGTAGAATAGACATTTTTGCTATGTTAAGTTCTCCTATACATGAGCAGGGTATGTTTTTCCACTTAAGTATGTCCTTTTGAATTTCTTGTAGTAGAGCTTTGTAGTTTTCTTTGTATAGGTCTTTTACATCCTTGGTAAGATTTATTCCTAAGTATCTTATCTTCTTGGGGGCTACTGTGAATGGTATTGATTTGGTTATTTCCTCTTCGGTGTTCTTTTTGTTGATGTAGAGGAATCCAAGTGATTTTTGTATGTTTATTTTATAACCTGAGACTCTGCCAAACTCTTCTATTTCAGTAGTTTTCTGGAGGATTCCTTAGGGTTTTCTGTGTATATAACCATGTCATCTGCAAATAGTGATAACTTTACTTCCACCTTGCCAATCCAGACACCTTTTATTTCTTTGTCTAGCCTAATTGCCCTGGCTAGGACTTCTAGCACGATGTTGAATAAGAGCGGTGATAAAGGGCATCCTTGTCTGGTTCCCGTTCTCAAGGGAAATGCTTTCAGGTTCTCTCCATTTAGAGTGATATTGGCTGTTGGCTTTGCATAGATGCCCTTTATTATGTTGAGGAATTTTCCTTCAATTCCTATTTTGGTAAGAGTTTTTATCATAAATGGGTGTTGGACTTTGTCAAATGCCTTTTCTGCACCAATTGATAAGATCATGTGGTTTATATCTTTTGTTTTATTTATGTGATGGATTACATTAATGGTTTTTCTGATATTAAACCAGCCTTGCATACCTGGTATAAATCCCACTGAATCATGGTGAATTATTTTTTTGATGTGTTGTTGGATTCTATTGGCTATAATTTTGTTGAGGATTTTTGCATCTATGTTCATGAGGGATATAGGTCTGTAATTTTCTTTTTTTGTAATATCTTTACCTGGTTTTGGTATCAGGGAGATGGTGGCTTCATAGAATGAGTTGGGTAGTATGCCGTCATTTCCTATGCTTTGGAATACCTTCAGAAGTAGTGGTGTTAACTCTTCTCTGAAAGTTTGGTAGAACTCTGCAGTGAAGCCGTCCGGGCCAGGGCTTTTTTTTTGTTAGGAGTTTTTTGATTACCGTTTCAATCTCTTTTTTGGTTATGGATCTATTTAGTTGTTCTACTTCTGAATGTGTTAGTTTAGGTAGGTAGTGTTTTTCCAGGAATTCATCCATTTCTTCTAGGTTTGCAAATTTGTTAGAGTACAATTTTTCATAATAATCTGAAATAATTCTTTTAATTTCATTTGGTTCTGTTGTGATGTGGTCCTTCTCGTTTCTTATTTGGGTTATTTGTTTCCTTTCCTGTATTTTTTAGTCAGTCTAGCCAATGGTTTATCAATTTTGTTAATTTTTTCAAAGAACCAGCTTTTGGCTTTGTTAATTCTTTCAATTGTTTTTCTGTTCTGTAATTCATTTAGTTCAGCTCTAATTTTTATTATTTGTTTTCTTCTGGTGCCTGATGGATTCTTTTGTTGCTCACTTTCTATTTGTTCAAGTTGTAGGGACAGTTCTCTGATTTTGGCTCTTTCTTCTTTTTGTATGTGTGCATTTATCGATATAAATTGGCCTCTGAGCACTGCTTTTGCTGTGTCCCAGAGGTTTTGATAGGAAGTATTTTCATTCTCATTGCTTTCTATGAATTTCCTTATTCCCTCCTTGATGTCCTCTATAACCCAGTCTTTTTTCAGGAGGGTATTGTTCATTTTCCAAGTATTTGATTTCTTTTCCCTAGTTTTGCTGTTATTGATCTCTAGTTTTATTGCCTTGTGGTCTGAGAAGATGCTTTGTAATATTTCGATGTTTTGGACTCTGCAAAGGTTTGTTTTATGACCTAATATGTGGTCTATTCTAGAGAATGTTCCATGTGCGCTAGAAAAAAAAGTATACTTTGCAGCCGTTGGGTGGAGTTCTGTGTAAGTCAATGAGGTCAAGTTGGTTGATTGTTGTAATTAGATCTTCCGTGTCTCTATTGAGCTTTTTACTGGATGTCCTGTCCTTCTCTGAAAGTGGTGTGTTGAAGTCTCCTGCTATAATTGTGGAGGTATCTATCTCACTTCTCAATTCTGTTAAAATTTGATTTATGTATCTTGCAGCCCTGTCATTGGGTGCATAAATATTTAATATGGTTATGTCTTCCTGATCAATTGTCCCTTTTATCATTATATAGTGTCCTTCTTTATCCTTTGTGGTGGATTTAAGTCTAAAGTCTATTTTGTCAGAAATTAATATTGCTACTCCTGCTCTTTTTTGCTTATTGTTTGCTTGATATATTTTTTTCCATCCTTTGAGTTTTAGTTTGTTTGTGTCTCTAAGTCTAAGGTGTGTCTCTTGTAGGCAGCATATAGATGGATCGTGTTTCTTTATCCAGTCTGTGACTCTCTGTCTCCTTATTGGTGCATTTAGTCCATTTACATTCAGAGTAATTATAGATAAATAAGTTTTTAGTGCTGTCATTTTGATGCCTTTTTATGTGTGTTGTTGACAATTTCATTTTTCCACATACTTTTTTGTGCTGAGGCGTTTTTCTTAGTAAATTGTGAGATCCTCATTTTCATAGTGTTTGACTTTATGTTAGTTGAGTCGTTACGTTTTTCTTGGCTTTTATCTTGAGTTATAGAGTTGTTATACCTTTTTGTGGTTACCTTGTTATTTACCCCTATTTTTCTAAGTAAAAAACCTAACTTGTATTGTTCTATATCGCCTTGTATCACTCTCCATATGGCAGTTCAATGCCTCCTATATTTAGTCCCTCTTTTTGATTATTGTGGTCTTTTACCTATTGACTTCCATGATTCCCTGTTATGTGTATTTTTTTTTTAATTAATCTTAATTTGTTCGTGTTTGTGATTTCCCTATTTGAGTTGATATCAGGACGTTCTGTTTTGTGACCTTGTGTTGTGCTGATATCTGATATTATTGGTTCTCTGACCAAACAATATCCTTTAGTATTTCTTGTAGCTTTGGTTTGGTTTTTGCAAATTCTCTAAACTTGTGTTTATCTGTAAATATCTTAATTTCACCTTCATATTTCAGAGAGAGTTTTGCTGGATATATGATCCTTGGCTGGCAGTTTTTCTCCTTCAGTGTTCTGTATATGTCGTCCCATTCCCTTCTTGCCTGCATGGTTTCTGCTGAGTAGTCTGAACTTATTGATTCTCCCTTGAAGGAAACCTTTCTTTTCTCCCTGGCTGCTTTTAAAATTTTCTGTTTATCTTTGGTTTTGGCGAGTTTGGTGATAATATGTCTTGGTGTTTTTCTCTTTGGATCAATCTTAAATGGGGTTCGATGAGCATCTTGGATAGATATCCTTTCATCTTTCATGATGTCAGGGAAGTTTTGTGTCAGGAGTTCTTCAACTATTTTCTCTGTGTTTTCTGTCCCCCCTCCCTGTTCTGGGACTCCAATCACCCGCAGGTTATCCTTCTTGATAGAGTCCCACATGATTCTTAGGGTTTCTTCATTTTTTTTAATTCTTTTATCTGATTTTTTTTCAGCTATGTTGGTGTTGATTCCCTGGTCCTCCAGATGTCCCAATCTCATTCTAATTGCTCGAGTCTGCTCCTCTGACTTCCTATTGCGTTGTCTAATTCTGTAATTTTATTGTTAATCTTTTGGATTTCTACATGCTGTCTCTCTATGGATTCTTGCAACTTATTAATTTTTCCACTATGTTCTTGAATAATCTTTTTGAGTTCTTCAACAGTTTTATCAGTGTGTTCCTTGGCTTTTTCTGCGTTTGCCTTATTTTATTTGTGATGTCTTGAAGCATTCTGTAAATTAGTTTTTTATGTTCTGTATCTGATAATTCCAGGATTGTATCTTCATTTGGGAAAGATTTTGATTCTTTTGTTTGGGGGGTTGGAGAAGCTGTCATGGTCTGCTTCTTTAAGTGGTTTGATATGGATTGCTGTCTCTGAGCCATCACTGGGAAACTAGTTTTTCCAGAAAATCTGCTAAAAAAAATGCAGTCAGATCCCTATCAGAGTTCTCCCTCTGGCTCAGGCTATTCGGATGTTAATGAAGCCCCCTGGGGAGGGTGGGGGAGGGAACAGAGAGATAGGAGAGTAGCACCTCATAATATAGCCAGAGTTGCTTGTCTTGCTTGGAGTGACTATTATATCTGAGATTCCCGCGGGACACGTCGCCTATGTGTGCTGGCTGTGTGGAGATTGCCCCCGGGGGGTCTGGCCTGCTGGAGTCACGGTCAGATCCTCCGCTTCCAGCCCCATGCCCCGCGTCAAGGCTCCCCTACTGGGACGGTGCACTCTCGACTCCAAAATCAGTCGCTGCCTCCCGGGGACTTCTCGTCCCTCCAGCCGCGTAGCCGTGCCGCCTCTGTGAACTGGTTGGGCCCCCTCCCGGGGTTAGTTCAGGGGGATGGAGCAGCTCCCCATGCTTGTGCCGTGACTGAGTGTCCCAGCTGGGATGCTGTTCTCCCCCCCCCAATACCAGTCACTGCCTCCCGGGGACTTCTCCTACTGGCGTGGGACCGCGCGAACCAGCTCGGCCCCCTCCGGGGATTAGTTCAGGGGAGTGGAGCAGCTCTCTGTGCTTGTGCCGTACCTGACTGGTATGCTGGCTCCAGGCTCTGAAAACAATCGCTGCTTCCCCGTATTAGTTCGTTCTCCGTCTCTAAATCTGTGTTTGTTGTGCAGGGTTCATAGATTGTTATGTACGTGATCGATTCACTTGTTTTTCCGTGTCTTTGTTGTAAGAGGGATCCGAGGTAGCGTCTGCCTAGTCCGCCATCTTGGCCCCGCCCCTTAACCATTTTTAAAATGTATAATTCAGTGACATTAATTACATTCCTCATGTTATGCAACACTCACCACTATTTCCAAGCCTTTTTCTTCACCCCAAACAGAAACTCAATACCCCTTTGGCAGAAACTCCTCACTCTTGCCTCTCCCTGGTAACCACTAATAAACTTTTGTCTAAATGTATTTTCCTATTCAGCTATGAATCGGAATCGACTTGATGGCACTGGGTTTATTCTACATAATTCATACAGGAAGAATCATACAATATTTGTTTTCACAATGGTGGCATCATTTTATATTTCCATTAGGCATTGACAAGTGTTCCTGTTCCTCCACATCCTTGCCAACGTTTTTTATTTTCCTTTTTTTTGATAATAGCCATCCTAGACGTTGTTAACTGGTACCTCACTGGGCATTTGATTCACATTTCTCTAACCACTAATGAGGAGTTCCTGGGTGGCACGGAGGTAAGCACTGGACTACTGATTAAATGCTCATCGGAAGTAAGGACTGGTGATCTGCTCCTGAAAGGTCACCGTCTTGAAAATGGAGCAGCTCTCTACACACATGGGTCACCGTGCGTCAGGGTCAGCCGGACAGCAGCTAACAACAACAGTAATAATGACTAAAGATTGTGGACGTTTTCGCATGTGCTTGTTGGTCTTTGTATATCTTCTTTGAGGAATTGTCTATCAAATTCATTGCTCGCTCTTTGGTTGGGTTGTTTGTCTTCTTGTTGAGCTGTAGAAGTTCCTTATATATTCTGGATATTAAACCCTAATCGGATAGATGGTTTCCAAAGATTTTCTCTCATCTGTAAGTTGTCTGTTCACTTTCTTGATAATGTCCTTTGATCCACAAAAAGTTTTTAATTTTGGTGAAGTCCAATATATCTAGATTTTTCTTTTGTTGCTTGTGCTTTTGGTATCATATCTAAGAATCCACCGTCAGAAATAAGGTCCTAAAACCGTACCCTGATATTTTCTCCTAAGAGTGTTTGGTTTTAGGTTGTTGATCCATTTTGAATTATTTTTCATACATGGTATGAGGTAGCGGTCCAAATTCATTCTCTTTCATGTGGAAATCCAGTTGTTCCAGCACCATTTGTTGAAGAGATGATTCTTTCCCATTTAATGAACTTGGTTCCCTTGCTGAAAATCAACTGGACATTCATACATGGATTTATTTATGGATTCTCAATTATAGTCCATTGGTCTTTATGCTTATCCTTATAGCAACACCACACTGTTTGGATTATTGTAGCTTTGTAGTAAGTTTTGAAATCAGATAATGTGAGTGCTCTTACTTTGTTCTTTTGTTTTGTCTGTTTGGATTGCCTTGCAATTCCTTGTGAATTTGAGGATTAATTTTTTCATTTCTGCAAAGAAAAGGCTATTGGAATTTTGACAAGGATTTCGTTCTATAGATCACTTTGGATAGACTTGACATCTTAACAAAATTAAGTCTTCCAATCCGTGAACACAGTATGTCTTTCCATTTATGCTTGCTTTTTTGTCTGTTTGTTTTTTCCTTTTGCTGCTTTCAATGGTACAGAAACCCCACAGTGCTGTATTCTTTACCTGGCTTCCCCCCCTGCAGTGTTGTATTGCAGTGTTGTATTGCTGCACTCCCCTCCCTCAGCTTTGCATTTGAATCCTGCTTTTGTTTGGAGGTTATACTTAAACACCATTGCCCCTGCGTAATATGATTAAGAATGTTGCTGATTTAACTTGTATGAACTCCGTACTTGTCAACCCTTATAAAATTAACCCGCCCACCTGCCCTTGGCGAGCAGTCTTGGCAGCAAAACAGCTCCTACTGCTCCATTTCCTTGTGCAAAGAAATAAAGGTGCCTTTCTTGTTCTCCCACCTTGGTCTCTCGTTTTCTGGCCAATACAAGTCATGCTGAGTAAGAACCTAGGGTTTCCACCCTGTAACATCAAGATTTCTTCTTTGTTTTCCTTTCCAACGTTTTTACTATGATGTGTATGAGACTGAAACATTTACACTTTTCTTACTTGGGTTAGCTTGAACATGTAGATTAATGTTTTTCATCAAATTGTCAGTCATTTTTAAAAATACATTTTCTGCTCCTTTCTCTCTTTCCTATCATTCTGGTGCTTCTGTTATGCATTTTTTTGATTAATGGTGTTATCGCGATTTCACAAGCTAGACCACGTGCCACAAACAGCCAATTCTTGAGACGGGGTGAGGCGGGTAGAAAGAGCTTTATTAGTACATCGATATAGGGGACAGAAGGGAATGATCTCCTCCTAAATCTGTCTGTCTCAAGAAACTGGAGGCCAGCTGGAGTTTTAAAGGGAAAAGGGTCCATGGGTTTTAGGAATTTGTGGAATGTCCATTCTCTTTCTGTGTGGTTTAGGTGATCACATCTCAAACATGTTGACCTTTTCCTGCCATTATCCCATCAGCCCAGGGAGTGACTGGTACCATCCTGGTGAGCATCATCCTGTTTGACAGATTTAGATCAGTACCACTTGTTTTTCCACGGTCCTAGGGGAAACACTGGTTAACATTTAACTTTTAGAGGAGCTAACAGCAAAATCATACTTGGAGACAGAGACAGGCTAGGGAAGGGAAAGAAAAGAAAGAAAAAAAAAAAGAATAAAAGCTGGTGCAGCTACTGTTCAAGATATGGTTGAGCAGCCTGTTTCAACGGTGTCCCACATTTCTCTGAGGCTCTGTTCAATTTTCTTCATTCTTTTTCTTCTGTGCTTTAGATTATGTGGTCTCTATTCATTTTTTAATTCATCTATTTTTTTTTATTCATCTACAAATTCACTGATTCTTGCTTCCGTCAGCTCAAGTTTGTTGAGCCCATCCAGTGATTTTTTTTATTTCAGTTATGCTTTTCCACTCGAACATTTTCTTTTTTTATAATCTCTGTCTCTTTACTTTTATTCTCTGTTTGATAAGACATTGTCATCGTACCTCCTTTCACTATTTTAAGCGTGGTTTCTTTGTTTAAATATATTTATAATGGCTTCTTTGAAGTCATTAAGTCCGATATCTGGGCTTTTTCATGGGAAGTTTCTGTTGCCTCCCTCCCCTCTCCCAGCCCCATGTATGAGTCAAAGTTTCTTAATTCTTTGCATGTTTTATTTTTGTTGTTGTTGCTAAAAACAAGAGATTTTAGGTAACTCTGGATACTTACTACCTTCAAATCAACCCTCTGGAACTTGTTACTTTGTTTTTTGTTTGTGTACTAGTTTAATTACCCAGCTGCACTATTTTAATGACTTTTATTTATCCCTCTGTGTAAAGCCTCATGTCGCTTCACAGAAGACATAGACAGCCTTGGGCATATACATAGTCACCCTAGCATGACAGTATTTTCAGCATAACTCTTGTTGACTGTCTCTTGCCCTCATCTCTCTGTTAAGCTGCTGCCTTTCTTGGTATTTGTGGGACAAGGAATTTGGTTTGGCCTTTTGATTCTCATTTCTGAAAAAAATTGGAGCAATAAAGATGCCTTTGCTTTCCAAAACAGCTCTTTAAGTAAGGATTACACAGACCTCACACACACGGCAAACTAACTTCAGGAAGGGAGGAGGGCCTAATGCAGTCATGTATACTCATGATTGGATAGATTATAATTATGTATTGAGGGCGAGGTCATGCATATTCATTGACACTCCAATAACTAGGGGACCCAGGACCTTGGAGCACTCTCTTTGGGGCCTCCTGGATTGTTGAGAACATCCATCCACAAGAGAGGAATAGGTACCTCCCAGGAGACAGGGAGGCCCGGTGTCCAGATCTCTTCTAAAACTTGCTCGATGTTGTCTCTTTGCTTGTATCCTTTCTTTTTATAGTAAATGGGTAATTGTAAGTATGGATAATAGTCTCTGTGAATTTTGCGAGCCATTATAAAGGATTAAGGAACATGCAGGGGAAATGAGACAGCAGGGCCTGGCAGTACAGAGTTGTTTTGTGCAGACTCAGTTCTGGGTGGCTGGGTAATAGAGAAAGGCTTCATGGGCATTTGGTGAAAAAGCATAGAGTCCTTCTAACTTGTGACCTAGTCCCAAGGGATGAGAGAGAGAGAAAGAGGCAAGCTCCTGAGCCTATGGTTGCTTCCTGATAACCTGGGCTCAGGTGGCCAGGGATGTTTTGACCTGGCTCAGGATAGCCTGGGATGAGATATGATCTAACTATTGGTGGTTAAGGTCAGAGAGAGAGGGGAATTGCCATGGAAGTGGTTGACAAGGAGGAGAAGAAATGTAGGAAAGTAGGCCTGAATGCACTTTCATTTGGGAATAGAATTCATGCTGATCCTTGCCACACAATTAGTGAGAAAGATGCGGTTTGCCCACCTTGCCCCTAGGAGTGCAGTTTGTAGCCTTGCAGTCCTTCCAATATTGAACCCAGCCATTAAAAAAAAAAAAAAATTGCAAAGTGATTATTATTTTTGACAATGTCCTGGGGCATAAATTGATGCACAGTCTTATCCAATCAAATCCTGGTCCTTTTCCAGTGTTTGAGTTGTGTTCTGACCTCAAGCGGGGCTTTTCTGAGCTGCCTCTTTCCCGGTTCTCTTTGGTAAACTAGCAGACCTATGGTTTATCTTTTTGCTCTCATGGAGCTCTCAGCCTCCTCTTAACTAGTTAACATCAAAATTTTAATGTTTTTGAGAGCATATTTAAGCTTAAACTTCCCCATACCCTGTTCCAAATAATGTCAGTCCCTTTGAAGAGAGCTTCAGAACTCTCTTATGGCCTGCCTCTCCACCTAGCAAAATCTTCGAACTTCTGCTCTGGATTTGGAGGCTGAGACAGTGGTCCACTTCTTTCAGAGTGACACTGTTCTTTGTGAGAACTGTTTTGGACTTGGGTGACCTCCGGTATTCTCTTTTTGTCTCTTATCTTGTCAGTGTGGAACCTCAGCTCTCAAAGTGTATTAGGGCCTGGATGATCAGGACTCCAGCACTCTTAACCCAACATGCCCAGGGTAGAGCATCTACCCTGTGTGAGGGGATTGGAGGTAGGAAGAAGAACTCTGACCTCTTGGCCACACTTGCTTGGAATTTAGGCTCTGTGGCATGGAGCTGGGACAATGAGAAAGGCTGTCAGCTTGCCCCGCCCAGGAAGACATAGCAGACTTTGACTGAAAACTAGCAGGAGGGGAAGCCCTATCTTCTTGGCCACGTCTGTTCAGAGTGGAGCTTCCATCCTACTGAGTTAGCGGATGGTGGAAGAACAGACACTTGTTGTTGTTACTGAGAATTAATAGACTTTCTTGAATAAATGTTCTTCTCACTTGCTGCTGACCTGAGGACAATTTGCCATTTCCAGGGACTTATAATATTTAAAAAAAAAGATTTTTCCCCAGTTGTGGCTGATTCACTGGGGAGAAGGCCCGTGGAGTTCCTCACAGAGTTATTCTGTAAGCTGTGTCTTGCAAATAAGCATTTTGAGATTATAAAGTCCACTGAGAGAGAGGGAAGGAAAAAAAAAAGCAATAGTTCAACATCTGTTTGCTATAACCAAAGCGAACCCAACCCAGTGCCGTCGAGTCAATTCTGACTCATAGCGACCCTATAGGACAAAGTAGGACCGTCCCATAGAGTTTCCAAGGAGCGCCTGGCAGTTTCGAACTGCCAACCCTTTGGTTAGCAGCCGTAGCACTTAACCACTACACCACCAGGGTTTCCTCTGTTTGCTATACCTACTACAAAATGGTACAGTTAATTTAGTCAATTGTCTTTATTCCCCTGATCTCCAAGTTTCTTCAACAAAAGGCTCTTTTTTGCCCAAGTACTGAACACAATTATGAGATTCTTGTAATAGATGCTATGAATAATAAGCACTCACTAAATGAGAAGCAAATCCATGCATGAGTTCAGGTGAAGGGCAACAGGTAAGCTCTGTAAACAGCTAACATAAATTATTCAACGAAAATCTGCATGCTTTGTGGAAACCTGAGTTTGGTGGGGAAGCATCCTTTAAAGAAATATAGGACTGAGGATTCCAGAAAAAGTTAGCAAAGTGATTTAAGAGCCTTGTAAAAATTGAAATCATACTGCATTTTTACATTTTGATGATGTGAGCATCCTAGCTCACATTTAATTCAGATTCATATGTCTATTTCTTTTAATATTTTCATTTTTATTTATAATCTACTGTGGTCTTCAAGTGGATTGCTTCCTTACAAACATCTTACTACAGATTGAAGTACAGAGAATGTTATAACAATCATCCTCGTAACCACCATCCAGAATTATCTGGCTTAGATCTTTAAAAAAGAAATATACCATTATAGATACAGTTTACAATGCTTCTGTTTCTGTCTCCAGTTCAATTTCTCTCCCTAGAAAAAAAGCAGTATTGTTAAGGTTGATATAGACCCATTCTCTCCGTACACATCTGCATACGTAGATACACAGGCATGAACATGCATGTATATTCATACATATACAAATGAGCACATACATATATGTACATTGACTCACCATGTATAGGTTTGCTTCAATGTTGCTTTTTTATAAATGTGTTTCCCAAGTTTCTGTCTAAAATCCCGTCTTTCTCTCTTCCTAAATGAAAGAGAAGTCAAAGATGGCTCCTAGGAAGTGGCATGCATGACAGGGCAATGCTGATGCCACCCTTGTAGGTGGAGGCTGTAGGGAAAGGCCACATTCGGGAGAAGATATTGAGCCTGTTTTTGAGTGTGACGTGCCTCTGAGACAGCCATCACGTAATGATTTATATACACATGCCTAAGAGGACTCTGGTGTCTCAATTTTGGAAACAAAAGAGTCAGTCAGTATGAAAATAATTAAAGTGAATGGAAACACTCAGGGATGGAAGTTTCTTAGCCTCAAAAATGTTTATACCAGAAATCTATAGCAAATGAAGTACTAACAGCAGCATTAGAAACATTAGCAATGAAAAGAAGCAAATAAAGGATGGCCTCTATCTCAGCTAAAGATCAACATACACCATGCTGGAGAGAGTAGTTGCGGCAGTAAAACAAGAAGCACAAACTAAGAAGGTAAGTACTGGATCCTCCCCCCACTCCCCCACCCCCTAAAAGAAAAACTCATTGCCTTCTAGTCGATTCCAACTCATAGTACAGAGTAGAACTGCCCCAAAGGGTTTCTAATGAGTGGTTGGTGGATTTGAACTGCCAAGCTTTTGGTTAGCGTCTGAGTGCTTAATTACTGCACCACCAGGGGGTCATCATTTACAGGCAATACAATTATCTTCCAGAGAAAACCCAGAGGAGCAAGTTTAATAGGATGGAAAAGAACTAGTTTAATAGGATGTTAGATATACAGCAATATATAACATGCCATAGTTTTCCTCTAGCCCAAAAGTAATAAATTTGAGAATTTACTGTGGAAAAAGTAGACTATATTTCATGTAGCAATGAAAACTCTATGATAACTGAGAATGATTTTAACCATATGTTTTAAAAGTTGTGTGAAAAGTTATGAAACTACACCAAAAGATGTATAATGAGGCATAAATAAATCCAGCCACATACTATGCATTTGTTTTAGAAGGGAGATTTTCCTCAAAATAATATATTCACCAGTGTTTTTTTTTAATTTAACTCTAATAAAAATCCCAACTGACCGTTCTTAAAAACTGTCCCAAAAATTAACATAGAAAAGGAAATTAACACACATTTATTTAAGAAAAGTTTATAAAAGAAAATGAGATAAAGAAATTTGCTTTTCCAGATAGGAAAATATATTAAAAAATAATTATAATTGAAGTAGTGCAGATATTTGTGCCAGAATAGTGAGTCTGGAAACCCATATAAAATATATGAAGATATGATTTCATATATGAAGATATATGATTTCATTGACATTGAAATTAGTGAGGGGAGAAGTGGACAATTCAATAAATGGAGCTGGAATAATTAATTACATTACTACAAAAAAATGAATAAATTGGACTTACATGTTTTTATAATAAAACCCAGGGCTGTTGAGTCGATTCCGACTCATAGCGACCCTATAAGACAGAGTAAAACTGCCCCATAGAGTTTCCAAGGAGCGCCTGGCGGATTCGAACTGCCGACCCTTTGGTTAGCAGCTGTAGCACTTAACCACTACGGCACCAGGGTTTCCTTTTGTTTTTATAATATGTATATACAAATCTTTTGAAATCTCTATAAGTGTGACAAAATCTCAGCAAGAAAATGCAGACAAAACATGAACAAACCATTAACAGCAGGAATACAAATGGCAAGTAAAGCAAATAAAATGACCATTAATAAGCAAATAAATCTTGAAACAAAAATTAGTTAATGCTTGGCCTATCAGAATGGCAATAGATTTTACTGCTACCCAAAATTGGTGAGAATGTTGATAAAGAGCATTCTCATATATCGTTGGTCAGGGTGTAAAATGACAACATATTATAGGATGACAATTTGGCAATATATATCAAGATGATCGATTGATCAATAATCACACAGGTGTGTGCGTGTGTGTGTGTTGTGCGTCTGTTATCATAGAAACTCGAGGTATCATATCAAGTGTTTCTCAAGATGTTAACTTTTATATTTCCGCTGTGTGTAATGAGCACTGGGGATATCCATGCCTTTTGTATGACACACATTCAGGGAGGTGCAATGCTCACACTTGGTGATGCATGTGAGAACAACAAGACAGGATGAGGGATCTATTTACCCCATCCATTGCCTGCGTTTTTAAAGGCATATACTTTTTAAGTGGAATGAAGACTGGAATTTCCCAGGGGCATATAAAAAATAAGCTGAGTCCTCGGTAATAATGAAGCTCTACTATTCAGGTATGTTTACCAAAACACAATTTGCAATTTAAAAAAATTAGAACAACCTAGATATCTATCTGTAGTATGTGTTTAAATCATGTTAAATCCATATTACAAAATGTTATGCAGTCATTAAAAAGAAAGCTGAAGCTAGGAAGTGACAGAGAATAGTTTCTAAGAATGTTAAGTGAAAAAAAGCAATTTTAGAAAAAATATATAGCTCCATTTATACTTAAACAGGTAAATGCATATGTATATTAAATTGATATTTACAATGAGAAACGAGAAGGCCATCATTGACTATGAGCAGTGTCACCTGGTAGAAATCATGACCACAGAGGAGGCTGGGACTGAAGAAGAACATTCTGCATGTTTCTGTGTTATTTGACTATTTTCATTAGAATATATATTCTCAACCATTAATTGCCTAAGAGGAAAGGGTGTTATTTGTATAACAGAATTTAAAGGAAGAAAAATCTCTTCTTCCATCGTAACTAAAAACATTTGGGTAAACGTGTGAACTATGTTAGGCTAACGTGTCCACAGTGTGTTCTTTGACATGCTAAAAATAATTAAAACTCAAAGAAATTAAAACATCAGGTTTATTCTGATCAGTTATTCTATATGCATATAGGGAGGCCATTTTGATTCTAAAAAAAAAAACAGCAAATGGCTCAGAAGTAGACTGGTTACTTTGAAGCTATAAAGATAAGAGGAGGGAGAGGAATAGAATATCAATCAATGGCTAATCTTAAGTAACTGATTGAGCCCTGCCCTCCCTCTTTTACTGAGGTCAGCTGGTATCAGGTCACAAGGTGCTCTCTGCCTTGGCTGCTAAAAACTTGGCCCTCTACCTACTTGTAATCATGAGACCTTTTAAAATTTAAATTGAGTAAGACCTCTGTCTCTTTATTAAATCACAAGGTAATGGTGTTGTTATTGACTGCTTTCTTTGAACAGGAAAGAAATAAATTTAACCAAGCAATTTTGGGTGAAAAGAATAGGCCAGTGAAGCTGCAGGCAAGATCAATTTTGGGTCAGATATTGTTTTAGGTTTGTGGTAAGAAAAAAACTCTTAAAATCAGAGTAAGATGTTTGATATTAATTTTTTTTAATAATGGCATCAAACTAGAAATCAGTAACATATAGAAAACAGAAAAATCTCTAAACAAGCAGAAATCAAACAAAACACTTCTAATACAAGGGTCAAGTGGAAGACTCGGGAAATTAGAAAAAAAATGCATAGAACTAATTGAAAAAGAAAATGCCATGTATCAAACTATGTGGGATGTGCATAAAGCAGTGCTGAGAGGAAATTTATAGACTTAGCTTAGAAAAGAGACAAAGTCTCCAAATCGGTAATTAAGTAAAGTTTCTACTTCAAAAAACTAGAAACATAAGAGCAAAATAAAATATCAAGCCGAAGGAAGGATATACTATGATAAAAGCAGAAACCATGAAATCGAAAATGGGAAAACAATAGAGAAAAATCAATGAAACAAAAAGCTGGGTTTATTTACTTGTTTTGAAAAAAAAAATTGATAAGTCTTTATCAAGACTGACAGAAACAAAAAGAGAGAAGAAACATATCACCAGTATTAGAAACGATAGAGGGAATATTACTATGGATTGGGTAGCCATCAAAAAGATAAAAAAAGAATGATACAAACATATTTACAATCATAAATATGACAATTTAGAAGCAATAGGCCAATTCCTTGAAAACCACAAACTGCTAAAACTCAACTGTTCTTCTCTTCATCCCCACTTTCCAGATCTCACATCAATTTTTTCATTGGTTGGTTCTAATGCAGAGCCATATCAGAAAGGGGATCCTGGGAAATGCAGCACCTGGATCCTTGCTGTCGCATTTATGTCACCAGGAGTCAAGCTCTCTCTTCTAATAAATTGTAAACAGGCAGAAATCTTCAGTATACATTAAACAGCAGTCCATGCTATCCTTCTCTTGCCTTCTTTTTTTGTAACTGGCATGGCCTTGTGGGAATAGAGTGACTCAGGCCTTGTTATGCTAAACTCTCTGGGGAGAAATTTACCAGGACTGTGTTTGCAGTTGAAGGAGGTGCTGTCACAGACAAATGGAAGCCTCCTCCCTCACCACAGAGGCAAGACTGTGTATGGCCACATCCTACACCGCTTCAAGGGATGAAAGAACGCGGTCTTCTAAACTCAGACTTAAAAACCAGTTACCAAGAAGTCAACTCCGACTTGTGGCAACCCCATGTGTATCAGAGCAGAACTGGGCTCCGCAGGGTTCTCAATGGCTAAAATGTTTCAGAAGTAGATCACCAGGCCTTTTTTTCTGTTTGCACCTGACTGCTTAAACTGTTTATACCACCCAGGGACTCCAAAATTCAGATTAAAAAAAAAAAAACCTGTTGTCCTCTAGTCCATTCCTACTCAAAGAAACCATATAGGACAGAGCAGAACTGCCCCACAGGGTTTCCAAGATTGTAGTCTTTATGGAAGCAGACCGCCACATCTTTCTCCCACAGAGCGGCTGGTGGGTTCAAACCTCTGACCTTTTGGTTAGCAGCTGAGCACTTAACCACTGTACCACCAGTATTCCTTAAAAGTCATTACCCCAAAAAAAAAAATCCCAAACCAGATGCCCTCCCGTTGATTCCCACTTATAGAGACCTTATAGGACAAAGCAGAACTGCCCCACAGTGTTTCCAGGAGCCCTGGTGGTACAGTGGTTAGGAGCTTGGCTGTTAACCAAAAGGTTGGCAGTTCGAATCCACCAGCTGCTCCTTGGAAATCCTCTAAGGCAGTTCTACTCTGACCTATAGGGTCCCTATGAGTCAGAACTGACTCCATGGCACATAACAACAACAACACACGGTTTCCAAGGAGGGACTTGTGGATTCGAACTGCCCACCTTTTGGTCAGTGTCTGAGCTCTTAACCACTGTGCCACCAGGGCTCCACAAAAACAAGTTAGCCCAGGAATATTTACTGGACTTACCTTGGCACTCCAATTAGGATGCAACTATGATTCAGGGGATAAAATAATTCCCACATTCCTAGTGTCAGAGTGAGAAATTGATTGCAGCTATCTTGCTTTGATTTTGGGGTTTTCTTACTCAGGAAACCAAATATCCAATTTAAAGACATCTCTTGGAAACCCTGGTGGCATAATGGTTAAGTGCTACGGCTGCTAACCAAAAGGTCAGCAGTTCGAATCTGACAGGCACTCCTTGGAAACTCTATGGGGCAGTTCTACTCTGTCCTATAGGGTCTCTATGAGTCGGAATTGACTCAATGGCGCTGGGGTTTTTTGGTTCTGTTCACAATTAATCCTCTCTCAGGGGCTTTTCTTTCACCCAAAGTTGCAAACCCTTTCCTTCCTGTTGGAAGCTTGGCTTGCTAAATTTGAATTACAAAAGATGTGGCTGGGAGTGGAGAGGCAGAGACCTTTTATGATCTGTTATCAGTTGATCTCAGGAAAAGGAGGTGCGGATGGCAGGGCTCAATCAATCATGTTAAGATTAGTCAGTGGCTGACCCCCATTTCTCCCTCCTCTTCTCTTTATGGGTCGGAATCAACAGGTTTTTTTTTTTGTGTGTGTGTCTTCTCTTTATTGGGGCCCTGGTGATGCAGTGGTTAAGCACTCAACTGCTAACCAAAAAAGGTCAACAGTTCGAATCCACCAGCCACTCCTTGGAAACCTTGTGGGGCAGTTCTACGGCCCTATAAAGGGTCACTATAAGTCAGAATCGATTCGGTGGCAATGGGTTTGGTTTGTTTTCTTCTCTTTATAAGCCTCATTGTACCATTTCCTTTTTCTGGAATCAGAATGGCCTTCCTATATGTTTATAGACTATAACTGCTCAGAATAAACCTTATGCTCCAATTTCACTGAGTTTTGATTATTTATAATACCAGTGGAAAGTCGCAAATCCCCTTTATCGGTATCTTGCTTATACTCTTCAACTCAAAATGAGCATCATTTTAGAACATAACATTATTTTCATCCTTTGCATTATCATTATATAACTCCTGAAATTATATTTCATGATTCTCTCTGGGTCATTAAGAATCTCTACGAATCATTATCCTCAGACTCTTTATATTGTCTCCTCATTCTCAATTATTTTGCTTAGAGGTATCTAGAAAAAACATGTGCAGCATAAAGTATGAAGAGATTGGAAAAGTTATTGTGTTAAAGTGAGTAAATTTGAGGATAGCCTTAGATTTTTTCATATTGTTTCTCCATTATATTTTTAAAAAGGAGAATAAAAAGATGTGTTCTATATTTGCATTACAAGAAGGTGAAAAAATGCATTGTTTAAAAAACAAAGAAGCATTCTCCATCAGTAAGCTTTCTACTCTTGTGTGTTTTGTTTTCACTCAAAGCACTGCTGATTGCAAAAGGAATTTCCACATACTGTTAATTAAGCAAGAACAATTTTCCCGTTATGAATCTCTAATAGCACAGCTTATATTATTCTCAGCCCAAGTGCAAATTCTCCCCGATTTATCAAAGGCCTTGGACAGTAAACCAATATGTTGAATTGGGGGAGAAATACATAGCCACGCCTTTCTTCTCTGAGTTTGAAGTCAGTTGAGATATAGGACACAAGAGAGACACCTTGAGATCAAAACATCAGTCTTATTACTGATAACTTACTGACAAAAAGAGAGTGATAAACGTCTTCATATAATTGGGCTTAAACATGCACTCAAGCACAGTACAGAGAGAGAACTGCAGGCTCTTGCTGAAGGTGGGGATAGACTGGCTCTGGGAGAGATGGGCCCGAAGAAGGTCCTGAGCTACTTTCTCAATTCACCCATCAGATAAATCTTCATCTTCCTTGAGGGAAGGGAGTGGGAAAGGATAAGTTGAGGTTTTCTCCGGTAGAGAGTAGTGAGAATCCACTACCTGTGTGAAAACATCAGGAACAAGAATCACCTCTTTGCCAGTGGAGGTTTCCACATTGCTATGACGCTGAACGGGTTTCCAAACTAAGGTGAACTAGGAAGAAAGCCCCGGTGGCCTGCTTCTAAAAATCAGACAAAGAAAATCCTGTGGATCACAATGGTATGATCTACAACTGATCATAGAAATTGCACAGAACCAGGCAGAATTTAGTGTCATCGTGCATGGGGACTCTGTGAGTCAGGGGATGACTCCATAGCAAATAATAATAACAACAACGAACAGGCATGAGAGGCCTAAGAATCATCTATGGTATATGTTATCACACCAGTTGCCATCAAGTTGATTCTAACTCATGGAGACCCCATGTGTGTCAAAGTGGAACAACTGCATTCCATAGGGTTTTCAGCGGCTGATTTTTCAGAAGTAGATTGCCAGACCTTCTTCCAAGACACCTCTGGGTAGATATGAACCACCCATCTTTCGGCTACTAGTTGAGTGCTTAAATGTTTGCACCACCCAGGAACTACCTGCCCTACTCCAGCCTAACACCAACAGAAAATCCACCCCTGGTCCTTGAGGTTAAGTGGGTCCTAGTCATTATGAGTTGGAATCGACTCGATAGCAATGAGTTTGGTTTTGGGGAGCAAGGTTGATCTTCCAGACCTGACCAGGTCTTATGGGAGCAGGAAGTGCTCGCACTCTCCTGCCAGATGGTGTCCAAAGGCCAAACAGGTTGCTGATCACCTATTCCCTGCCCAGTGGAAGCAGGTGGTGTTCAGATTCCCCAGTACGGAAGTGTCAGCAGGATCCAGAGGAAAGATGAGCCTCCACTTTACCCAGCAGCAACAAGATTAATCAAGGCAGTGGGAGAGAAAACTAGTCACCACTAGACTTCACACCCTCACCCTACCCATCCCTCACTCTTCAGTGACAGCAGGGCCTAGTTGACAGCTGAGTCTCCACTCCTACCTAGAATTGATGAGACTGAACAAAGCGATGCAAGGGGAGGCTAGTAAATACTTTAATTTCCTCCACTCCCAGTGTCAGCAAGGCCCAGTGGGAGCAGAAGGTCCACATCCACTTGACAGCACATAAGTCAAACCAGGTGTAAAACAGGGCTAGTTGAATTTCAGTTCCTCCCATCTGGTATTAGAGGGGCCCAGTGAAGAACTGAGCCTCCATCCCACACAGTACCCACAAAGCTGAACAGGGAGTGTTAGGCAGGGCAGTTGACATTCCACTTCTGCCCTTCAGTGGTGGTGTTGATGGAGCCCAGTAAAAGAAGCTGGGCTTCTAACCTATCACTTGAGTTCATGTGTAAATTGTTGCTCCACTTTTCTGTGGTGGTTTTCACAGGTACCAGGAGAAAGCTGAATATATACATTGAGCCAGCACTCAGGCTGTACCTGAATAAGATGACTGCTTTATATATATATATTAAGTTTGTGGTACTGTGGTGGCTTGCATGTTGATGTGATACTGGAAGCTATTTCACCAATATTTCAAATATCATCATGGTCACCTGTGGTTGACAGGTTTGAGTGGAGCTTCCAGACAAACCAGGAAGAAGGGCATGGTGATCTACTTCTGAAAAAAAAATGGCTAGTGAAACCTTATGGATAGCAGCAGGACATTGTCTGATACAGTGGTGAAAGATGAGCTCCTCAAGTTAGGAGCCACTCAAATTACTACTGGAGGAAAGTTGCCTCCACAAAGTAGAGTCAACCTCAATGATGTAGATGGAATAATGCTTTCAAGCCCTTCATTTGCTGATGTGGCACTACTCAAAGTAAGAAGAAGCAGCTGCAAACATTCATTGATAATGAGGAAGTAGAATGTATGAAGTATGAATCAAGGAATATTGAAAGATGTCAAATACAAATGGAACACTTGAAGGTCAACATCCTAGGCATTAGTGAGCTGAAATAGGCTGATACTGGCCATTTTCAATCAGACAATCATATGGTCTTCTACACTGGGAAGGACAAATTGAAGAGGAATGGCATCACATTCATTGTCAAAAAGAATATTTCAAGATATATCTCAAAATACAACACTGCCAGTGATAGGATAATATCCACATACCTACAAGGAAGAGTAGTTAATATAACTATTGTTCAAATTTACGCACCAACCACCAATGTCAAAAGTGAAGAAACTGAATATTTTTCCAACTTCTGAAGTCTAAAATTGATCAAGATGCATTGATAATTACTGGTGATTAGAATGCAAAAGTTAGACACAAACGAAGAAAGATCAGCAATCGGAAAATATGGCCTTGGTGATAGAAACATACAGGAGATCGCATGATAGAATTTTGCAAGGGCAACAACATACTCGCTGGAAATACCTTTTTTCAACAATACAAACAGCAACTACACACATGGACCTCGCTGGAAAGAGCACACAGAAATAAAAATCAGTTACACCTGGGGAGAGAGAGGATAGAGAAGCTCAATATTACCAATCAGAACAAAGCCAGGAGCCTACTTCAGAACAGACCATCAATTGCTCCTATGCAAGTTTAAATTGAAGCTGAAGAAGATTTTAAAAAGTTCACGAGAGTCAAAAAAAGACCTTGACTATATCCCACCTGAATTTAGAAACCATCTCAAGAATAAATTTGACACATTGAACACTAATGACTGAAGATCAGAAAAGTTGTGGAATGATATCAAGGACCTCATATACGAAGAGAGCAAAAGATCATTAAAAAAACAGGAAAGGAAGAGAAGCCCAAAATGGATGTCAGAAGAGATTCTGAAACTTGCTCTTGAACACAGAGTAGCTAAAGGAAAAGGAAGAAATGATGAAGTAAAACCTGAACAGAAGATTTCAAAGGACAGCTCGAGAAGACAAAGTATTATAGAAAACCAAAAGGGAAGAATATGCTCAGCATTTCTTAAGATGAGAGAACTGAAGAAAAAATTCAAGCCTCGACTTAAAATATTGAAGGATTCTTGGGCAAAATGTTGAACAATCGAAAGTATCAAAAGCAGATGGAAGGAATATACGGAGTCATTGTACCAAAAAGAATTGGTTGACATTAAGTTATTTCAGGAGGTAGCAAGTGGTCAAGAACTGGTGGTACAAAATACTACGGAAGTCAGCACGACTTGACCAAGGCAAGGTCATGGAAGCTTCAGAGACACATCCAAACCCCCTGAGGGGACCAAATTACTAGGCTGAGGGCTCGGCACCGTGGTCTTGGGGGACATCTTGCTCAACTGGTATAACATAGTTTATAAAGAAAATGTTTTACATCCTACATTGGTGAGTAGTGCCTGGGATCTTAAAAGCTTGTGAACGACCATCAGAGACACCCCGCTGGTCTCACTCCATCTGGAGCAAGGGAGAATTAAGAAAATCAAAGACACAAGGGGAAGATTAGTCCAAAGTACTAATGGAGCACAGCTACCACAGCCTCTACCAGACTGAGTCCAGCACAACTAGATGGTGCCTGGCTACCACCACTGACAGCTTTGACAGGGATCACAATAGAGGGTCCCAGACAGAGATGGAGAAAAATGTAGAACAAAATTCTAACTCACAAAAACAGACCAGACTTACTGGTCTGACACAGACTTGAGAGAAACCCTGAGAGTAAGACTCCTGGCACCCTTTTAACTCAGTACTGAAATCATTCCCGATGTTCACTCTTCAGCCAAAGATTAGACAGGCGTACAAAACAAAATGAGACTCAGTGTGCACACCAGCCCAGGGTCAAGGACGAGAAGGCAGGAGGGGACAGGAAACCTGGTGATGCGGAAACCAAGGCTGAGAAGTGAAGACTGTTGACATGTCATGGGGTTGGCAACCAATGTCATAAAACAATATGTGTGTTAATTGTTTAATGAGAAACTAATAAGCTCTGTAAACCTTCATCTAAAGTACAATAAAAAAAAATAATAGTGAGAACACCAAATTCTGGCAAAGATGCAAATAAACGGGATTGCTCAAAAATTACTGGTAGGAAAGTAATTGTTACAGTCACCCTAGAGAATAGATAGGCATTTTCTTAGAAAACTAAACATGCAGTTACCATATAAGCTAGCAATTGTACTCTTGGCGTATATTCCAGAGAAATAAAAACTTATGTGCATGAAGAAATCTATACACAATTGTTCATAGTAGCTTTATTTGTAATACTTAAAAACTGTAAACAGCCCAGATGCCGTTCAACAGGTGAACAATTAAAAAAAAAAAAAGAAAAATGGTGGTTGATCCATACCATGGAACACTTATTGTTGCTGTTAGTTGTTAGTTGCCTAATCCTGTGCCATCTTCATGATCATCGCTTTGGTTGAGTCAGTTGTTTTAGCCACTGAGCAGTAAAAAGAAATGGACTATTGATACACACAACAACTGGGATGACTCTCCAGGGAATTATGCAGAGAAAAGCCATTTTAAAAAGTCATTTCAAAAAGATGACACAATGATATTTTGTTTACATAACATTTTTTAAATGACAAAATTTTATAAAAGGAGTAGAGATTAGTGGCTAGCAAGGTTAAGGCTGGACTTGGGGAGCAGTTGGCTATAAAAGACAACACAAAAGATTTTCTGGTGATAGAAATGTTCTGTACTTTACATAAACGTTAGTATTTAGTTGCGATATTGCACTATGGTTTTGAAAGATGATATCATTGGTGTACACCGGGTAAACAGAACTTAGGATCTCTTTGTATTATTTTTTACAATGACATGAGAATCTAAATTTAGTGAAAAATAAAAAAGTTTAACAAAAAACAAGCTTAAAGCAAAAGAAACACAATCTCTTTCATGGGGATTTTGTGCCTTTGTCCATTAGCAGGGATGTTTTTCCCAGAATCTTCTTTTAATTCCAATAATCTATACACTCTTATTGTTTCTACTTTGAAAAAGTCAGCTGACACAGGTGATGGGGCTACCTCAATGGATTTTATAGCCAAGGAAATGGTACTACTGCAGCATGGATACAAAGGATTCTTGTGATGATGGGGAGAATTTTCACATCTACAATGACCAGTGAGTATTGGATTCAAATAGTATATGGTACTCATACTATACTATTGTGGAACTGGGAAATGACTTCATCCTAGATAACCAGCGCTGCCAAAACAGAAATACCACAAGTGGTCTAAGGGTGCCAGCTCTGGAGGAAGGTCCTTGTCATCAATCTTCCCCTGGTCTAGGAGCTTCTTAGCACAGGGACCCCGGTCCAAAGGACAGGCTATTCACCTGGCTCATGTTTCGTGGTGGTATGGTCATCTTGTCTCTGTGCTTGCTTCTCTATTTTATATCTCAAAAGAGACTGGCTTAAGACATAACCTAATCTTTTAAATTGAGTCCTGCCTGGTTAACATAACTGCCTCTAATCCTACTGGGAATCATGGCCTAGTCAAGTTGCACACATTTTGGGGGGACACAATTCAATCCACAACAGGCTTCAAAGATACTTTTGTCTTTCCTTTAATATCAAAAATGAGAGAACTGCGGCATAAAAATAAAAAATTTATTTTTTTTTCAAAAAAATCGATTAACTTTTGTCCATATCAAAGAACTAGACATTGGTAAGCTCAGAACTAGAACCCAGGTTCAGGAATCTTAACTCAATATTCCTGTGTTTAAATGCTATCGAACTCGGGAAAGTGGGTCCTGTCCAGGGTGCTCAGACTTGACAATAATCTGGACACTGACATTTGAGAAAGTAACTTTATCGCAATGTGCAGAGCAAGGACCTGGGAGGAAGTGCCACAGATCTGACTCCCTGAGCTATGTAGAAGCAAGGCTTACATATGATTTGGGCAGCAAGATGGCAGCCACACAGGGGGAAAATTCTAGAAGGAATACTTAGGGAAGACATTGAAGAAATTATCGGGGCCAGGACACAGGAGGTGACGTGGTTCTTGCTGGACCTCTCGCCTTGGAGTGGGATCTGGGCGATGATTTCCCTTCTGATTCATTCCACCGGTTGCTGTGTCCTCTGTTGAGATGCCAACTAATGGTCACAGCTGCCCCTTCTGTGCATGCGGGAGGGTCAAATCTGGCTTGGGCTGGTTTAAGGCAGTCTTCTTCTGACTGATGGAAATTTACTGGCATCTGTAGGGTCAGGTTACATAAACTCTAATAGTTCACACTGATTTCCTTACTATCTGCCTTTTCATCCTCTCCACATTCTTGTTTTGGTAAGAGATCGAAGGATCTGAAAATGGTCCTCTCATCTCTACACATCTATGTTTTCACCATGTTTAAAATTCTGTGCAAAAGCCCAACATTATTCCCCCTGAAACTTTACTTGATCACCTAACTAGAAAATACCCCTCCCTCTTCCTACTGCCTTTCTTCTATCAGGTATGAAGATATATTTGTAGTCTTTTTATATGTTTTATATATGCTAAACCTTTTTTTTTTTAAACCAGTTGCCAAGGAGCCAGTTCTGACTCATGGGGCTACGCCACAAGACTGTTATTTTGAAACACAAAACGTAATACATTGCGAATTGTTTACTCTTTGCCATCAAGTCTATTCTGACTCACAGCAACCCTATAGGACAGAGTAGAACTGCCCCACAGGGTTTCCAAGAAGCTGCTGGTAGATTCCAGCTGCTGACCTTTGGGTTAGCAGCCTTAGTTCTTAATCACTGCACCACTAGGGCTCCACATTGTTTACAAAAGCACGTAAAATAAATATTTGTTGAATAATTGAATTATCATCAAAAGTTCATTATTTTGTTTCAGTTTCCTGTTCATTATGTTTGTCTTTCACTATTTTTCTAATTTACCAGGTTAACAAATTTTACTGCTTCTTGTGGTGCTATCTCATCAGTAACTTTGAAGTAACCTATGAACCAACGGAATGTGCCTTATGTTCCGTAATCTAGGTCACTACTGCGAAGGAACATGAATCTATCCCTCAGGAAACTGTGATGGAGTCCCAGGAATCATTGTGAACTAAACTCATCCTTGGATCATCTAGGATATACAGTTTTCAGTCTGGACATTTTTTTCAGCGGGTGCTTTTTTAAAAAAGAGAAAGTAAGTAATATTTACAGGGAGGTGAGTGAAGGTTTCTGTATGTGAAAATTTTTTTAGTAAACCCTACAATTTTTTTTAGTACAGTTACAAGTTCTGACTCTGATGAACTACTAAAAAATGTAATAATAGGTTTCTAAAGCAGGGCAATTAATTTTGTATTTCTGATGTATTATTTTAATACTGCCACTAAATAAATCCTAGTAGCTTTACTTTTTACTTTAAAAATAACTTAAAATAGATTACTGAATCTATCTTAACAAAAATAGTTATAAATGAGGAATAAAGATGATAAGTGCACTACTTTATTATTCAAAATGAAAGAGTTGGTAGGTAGAGGAAAAAGAATTTCTCATTTTCTCACTTACCTTCTTTCCCCCCACTCCTACTTCTACTCCTACTTCTCATACATCGATATTCACAGGCATTTAGCAGAAAATTAGCACGCAAAGTTCTCTTCCTAATGCAACTAACACCATCTGTACAATATGCAAAGAAGTGTAAGAGTCTTCAAAATGAAATTTTTTTTCCTATTTCCATGAGCCAAGAATACATAGCTCTATGTGGTTTCTTAGTATGACAAAACTTAATTTCTTGAAAGCAAGGATGTTGTGGACGTATGAATTCAAACAGGCAAACTATCCTGAGAAGCAAACTAAAAGATGATATGGTCCCACAAGAATTTTTTTTTTTCCTTTTGTTAAGTATAATTTATATAAGTACAATTTATCCTTTCATTTTTACCTTCTATGAGATTTGGCAAACACATACAGCTGTATAACCACCATCACACTCCATATACAGAGCAGTTTAATCACCCCAACCTTTACTTGTACCCTCTTCTAATCAATCCCTCTCCCCACCTCAAACCCCGGTCAACAACTGTTCTGTTTTCTATCACTATAAAACCCAAAACTGTTGCCATCGAGTGGATTCTGACTTAAGGTGACCCTATAGGACAGAGTAGAACTGTCCCATAGGGTTTCCAAGGAGTGGCCGGTGGATTTGAACTGCTGACCTTTTGGTTAGCAGCCTAGCTCTTAACCATTGTACCACTAGGGCTCCACTCTCACTGTAAAAAAAAAAAAAAATAGACTTGCCTTTTTCAGAATGTTATGTGAATGAAATCTTACCACACGTAGCTTTAGTATAAAGAATTCAAGATTCATCTATGAACTTGTGTATATTACAAGTTCTTTTTAACGCTGAGTAGCATTCTTTTGTATGGATTTACCATACTTTATTCACTAGTTGAAAGACATTTCCAACTTTTCTAGCTTTTGGCTGTTGTGAATACAGCCACTATAAGCATTTGCATATTGAGTAAACTTGTTTTTATTTCTCTTTGGAAAATACCTAGGCATAGATTGCTGGGACATACGGTAAGCATGTGTTTAACTTTATAAAAAACTTCCAAACTCTTTTTCAAAGTGGTTGTACCATTTTCTACTCACACCAGCAATGCTTGAGGATTCCAGTTGCTTCTTTTTCTTGCCAAGATTTGCAGCACTTGTTAGTGTTAGTATTTTTTTTTTCTGTTTGTTTTTGCCATTGCAGAAAGTGTGTAATGGTATCCTTCTAAAGCAAAGTGTAGTAGAGGATGGCTTTGATCCATCCACCTCTGAGTTATGGGCCCAGCATTCTTCCACTGCACCACACTCTACTTCCTAATGGTATCCTACTGTTGCTTTAGTATGCATTTCTTTAATGATAAATGATGCTCAGCTTGTTTTTGTATGCTTATTTGACATCCGTATATCTTATTTCATGAAGTGTCTGTTCAAATCTTCTTTACTTTTAATAACTAGATTGTTCTGTTCCCATTATTAAGTTTGGCAGTTGTATATATTCTGGATATAAGTTCTTTATTAGATATATGCTTTTCAAGTATCTTTGCTCAGTCTGCAACTTATTTTTATTCTCTTAACAATATCCTTCAAAGAGAAAAGGGTTTTAATTTTAATTAAGTCCAATTTAATTCCTTTCTAAATAATGCTTTTGATACTTATCTAATAAACTTTTGTCCAAACCTAGATACCAATTATTTTTAAGTTTCTTTTCTTTTAGAAGTTGTATAGTTTGGGGGTTTATATTTAGAGCTTCATGGATGTATGCCTTCTATTGTTTTGGGCTAATGTATATTCATGTATATTTTTCTTTATATATATTCAAATATTTCTATGACCCATTCTGCTTTCTCCTTCTAGAATTCCAATTACACATAAATTAAATAATTTCATATCATCCATAGCTCTTGAATGCTGTCCTTTACTTCTTTTAACTTCTTTTTCTGTTTGTGTTTCAATTTTTGTAATTTCTATTGACCTATTTTTATGTTCATTTTTTTCTTCTTTAGCTGTCTCATGTCTACTGATGATTTCCTCAACTGCATTCTTTATCTTTTTTACTGTTTTTATTTTCCCTTGGAATTTCCATTTGATTCTTTCTTTTAGTTTTCATCTCTCTGCTAATATATCCATACTATTCATGGATGTCTCCCACGTTTACCACTGGAGCTTTTAATATATTACCTATAGTTTCTTAAAATTTCCTGGCTGATAGTTTCAATATCTGGTTTATATCTGAATTTAGTTCTATTCATGAATTTTTCTATTGAGAGTGGTTTGCTTTTTCTTGTTCTCTTATGTGTCTCATAATTTTCACTTGAAAGCTGGATATCATGTGTAAGAGAATAAGGTAAATAGTATTTATGCCTGAAAGTGGGCAGACTTCTAGGTCTTATTGTTGGGGAGGAGGAGAGAATGAGTCAATTTAGTCACAATTTAAACTGGGTTTAGTTTTTTTTTTTTTTGCTATAATTACCTTCAAACTATCACTGACTTCAAATTCTTCTAGAGTTAACCTGCCTTTAGGGTGGGGGCTAATGTACTGCCTTCAGCCTTAGGGCTTCTTTGTGTACCTTCTCCTCAGAGAGGATCTCTCTCCACAATATCACACTTACTCCCTAGAGCAGAGTGCTAAAATTGTGGTACAGGATGTATTGGGCTGGCTCTCTGTTCTTGGGTCTTAGGGGTAGAGCTTTGTCAGTGCCCTTCATCCAGCAATAGGCAACGTATATTAGTATAGATTCAGGATGGCTTCCTACCTCTCCCCAGGTATAGAAGGTTTTATGTTTTCTGTTCCTCAAGCTGCAATAAGTCTACACCTGAGCCTTTAGGGCAATGGGTTTTCTTTGCCTTTCCCTCAGAGGCTTAAGGCTTTTCATTTGAAGGTGAGCCAAATACAGGTAGAGATTTCTGCCTTTCCTGCAACAGTACATGCTCCCCTTTCCCAGGCTTGTACCTCCAAAAGAAGCTTTCTCTGTTTTCCTCCTCTGCCCAAGTCTATGTTTTTGTGTGTGTGTGACCCAATGAAGATTCATGAAATGCCTATGAGTGGCTGTGAACTCCTCTTGTGGCTGAGACTCTCAAGGGTTCTATGCTTTCATGCTAATCTACTCTTGACCTTTCTAAAGTCATTAGAAATGTTAGTTGATGTCTTGCCTGCCTGTATGGCTCGTATGGCAGCCTTGTCAACCCCCTGTGCTCTGCTCAAGGTGATTTGATGCACACATCTCATCTACCTCTCTAGGCACCTCTGTTCTTTAAATTGCAGGCCCTTGGTTAAAAAAAAAAAAAAAAAAAAAATTTTTTTTTTTTTTTGTTACCCTTCCACCTCAGATCTCTGAGAGATTCAAGAAAAGTTATAATTTTGCCAATTATCTGGATTTTTCTTGTTATTAGGGTAAGATTGCCACTTTTTCCAGCTTTCTACACCCTAAAAAGAAGCCTGAAATTCCCCAATATATTTTAATAGAATGTAAGATTTCTATTAGAAACTTTAGATATCTAAAATTTAGATATCTTGTTAGATACCTTACTTGGAAATATGTGTGCCTGTGCATGTGTGTTTGATATGTATATGCATAGGTAGTTGTTTGTTTTTTATGGAAGAGTACAAGTAGGGCCTGAAATATATTTAGTGCCCATATTGTCTGTCACAATATTGTCTGTCTCAGACAGGACCAGTTCTAGTCATGTTTAATATTGTTTAAGCAAAAATTGAAAAACTGAAAGAGAAAAACCAGACTAGCTTGCAATGATCTGTGAGAAGCTATGTTTACACTTCGAAGTTTGGACCAGAACATGAGTCTAGGAAATTACCCTTTGTCTGGTCATTGATTTCAACAAATTATATTTGCACTCCAGACACATTGTTGAACATCACAGAAAAATGTTTGCCTAGAGGCCTCCATTCATTCATTCATTTGTGTAACAAAAGGGACCATAGGAAATCTTGCCTGGGTCAATATATATTCACTCTAGTCTACTCTCTGAAACATACCAAAGCTTACAAAAATAAAGTGCAAGAAGAAATTATCATCTCCAATGTTATTTGCAAATAACCACATCCCCAGACCTCATGCTTTGAAAATTATCTGCCAAATACTGAGGTTCCTCAACCATTCCTTTGGGGAATCTTCAGATATTATGATCTGGAAGTTTGTGCTGAGAAGCCATTGAGAACAATGTTTCTCATTGTTCATGAATACAAATGCAGGTATGTCTAGAGCAAAGCCGGTATCAACTCTGCTGATTACCACTAGCTGGCAAGAGCCCCTGCATGGTCATTGCTCAGAGTTTACAGAAATTTTTCCCTGTATGCTTTTTTAATGTAATAAATGGGAAAAAAAAATGAGAGTGTAAAAGTGCTATAAAAAGAGGGACATGATTAAAACCAATCTAAAAATATACATGAACAAAAACCAAAAGCAGCAAGAAAAGAAAAAGCAATTCAGGAGGTCAAAGAGCGATTTATGTAGCACCTGAGAACGATTGCACACGTGCACTCAGAAGAACTGCAAAATACAAGAACGACTGACTAATGGAGTGAATCCAAAAAATTAAAATGTATTGTTAGGTTATCAGTAATCAGTTCAACAATCAGTGATTACTGGTATATTTTTGCCTAATATTAATCCAAGAGCTTGCACTTAAAAAAAGGCGGGGGTGGGGAGGGGTAGGGAGGCTTCCAAATAGCATTTCAGAGCTCATCTTTTCTTTTTTTTTTGATGAGAGGATGGGCTTTCACATGGTTGAATCTTTAACCACACTGAATGAGGATGCCAAGGAAAAAGTGTATCCTTCCAACGCTTGAACAGGGGGCAGCATTTTCTAAACATATGCTGCACCGTGAGGTATGCCTCAAGCAGTAATCCTCAGTGGCTATAATGAGGTATAGCAGAGTGAGTGGGAAAGCTGAGAACACCCCCTTAAAGCATTGCGTTAAATATCACAGAAAGGCAGAGGAGGTGGAGCTGAAATTAGAAATCCTGCAGATAAACAATGTTTTAATTTTCTGTGACCTGGACACCTTATCTGTAAAACTGGCTTAAACTTAAAATGGAAAGAAGATGGAAGGAGTGGAAGAATACAAGTATGGGCTGCTGTTCAGAGTCAGCCAAGCAAGAAAAGCAAGTACTACATCGCCCGGCAGAGGCCCGGGCTACGTGGGTGTGCCACTGTTAGCCAAGCCGGCCTCATTTCACAGCCAAGCGCGGTGGGGGAGAAAGACTGAAGGGGAATGAGTCCCTTGGGCCGCACTATATCACATGGGGTTAAAAATGGATCAAGTACTGCAGATACCTCTAAGTCAAATCATTTTTGTCTCCCCCGCACCCCCCTCCCGCCCCGCCCCTGGCACTTGCTTGGAAGCAGTTATACTGGAAAGAAGAACACAAGATGAGTAAACATACACACACACACACACACACACACACACACACACACAAATACATACACAAACACACACAAAAGTAAAGGAATATAAGACGTTAAAAGCAGATGTAGAATATTATTTCGAAGAGTTACTATAGCAAAAGTGGCCTACGTAAAAAAAATTATGACTAAGATATGAAATCAAAGAAGAGAAATTTGGCCAATAGAATATAAAATGCAAGTTAGCAGGAAGAAATGTAAAATAAAACTAAAACTACTGCAGAAGTGAAAGTTGTATTGAAGACTCCGTCAGGGATGAGGAGACCAGGGTTAATTAATTTCATCGAAGGAAATGGAAAATGGGAAGGAAGAAGAGAGACAATATTTTATGAGAAGCTAATTGATAAAAAAAAAAGTCTGGCAAAGGAAAGCTGATTCCATGTGAAGAAACGGCATATGTTTTCAAACATAAAATACAATTTTCTTAAGTAAAGAATAGCTTCAGTCTGAATATTTAAAAGGCAGTCCGTGGATCAGGATGGTCAATGTAAAGACCCATTCCAGCAAAGTTACTGAACTTGAAAGTTTAATGAAATAAATACAAGAATCTTTTGGGCCCCTTGGCTAAAATCTGTTATCCACAAGGAAACTTCAAACTTCTCCACAGAATTCCTTAATAGCTGATGAAAGAACAATAACATCTATAAAGTGCAGAGGGGAAGAACAGAAAACACAAGAACGTCACTTCAATTCCTCAATTGGATGGCAGGAATGCTCTTTTTTATTTTCCATAGCCAGGCTCCTCTGCTTGTGGTACGTAATCAGGAGATGTGGGATGAGTCAGTAACTAGTCCTCTGGGCAGGATGCAAAATTAATCAGTGAAATAAAAAGGCAGCGTTGTTTCAGAATAACCATGGCAACAGCAGCAGCAAAAATTGGCCGTGGGTGGGAGCAGAGATCGTTTGCATATATATAGCACACACTGGAGTTCTCCCATAACTGACATGCTTCACCTCAGAGACAGGTCACCCAAGCACCCATCTAACCAACTGGCATCATTCAAGAGGCCCTGGTGAATCTATGCGTTCCGTACCTGCTCATGAGTTGGTCTGCTCCAGGGAAAAGACAACGTCGGCAATCCTTCACCAAATGGGCCTGCACGTGAATGACGATGGGGAGGAAGGGGAGAAGGATGCAGCAGAATTTGTATAAACACATTAAAAGTAGAAAAGAACAGATCAGTTTGTAAAAATAAAAAATAAGGGTGTGTTAAATACCTGTTATTTTCCTGGATATATAAGAGTTTAGGAGTTGGGTTGATTGGAGGTGAAGATTTAAATCATCGGGTTGATGACTTTTCTTTTCTCTCTCCCAAGACTTTACTAAAACCACACCAAACTCATTGCCGTCAATTCCTACTCCTAGCCACCCTATAGGACAGAGTAGAGCTACCCCATAGGGTTTCCAAGGAGTGAATGGCAGCTGAGCTCCTAACTACTGCCCTACCAGGGCTCCAAGAACTTACCAGGAGTTGACAAAGTAATAAAAAGGCTAAAGACAAAGAGGCAGAATGGCCCAGACATCAGAGGGAAATAACAATATATATTCAAAAGACAAAACTGAGACAGGGATTCATAACCAGTGGTCAGTAAGGACGAAAAAAATGTCTGCAGACAGGGGTGGTAATGGCTTTTCAGCTAACTAGGACTCTAACCAAAAAGAAAAAAAGCAATTGCCATCAAGTCAGCTCCAACTCATGGCCACCCCATGTGGGTCAGAGTAGAGCTGGGCTCCACAGTTTTTTCAATGGCTGAGTATTCAGAAGTAAATCACCAGACCTTTCTTCCCAGGCACCTCCAACCTTGGATTAGCAGTAGAGTATGTTAACCATTTGCAACACCTAGGGACTACAATTAGGCCTCTAAAAACAAAAACAGAACCATTTGCTGTCCAGTCCGTTTCAACTTAAGGCGATCCCATGTGTGTCAGAGTAGAACTGCTCTCCATAGCATTTTATGGCAGTGATCTTTTGAAAGTAGATCACCAGGCCTTTCTTCCAAGGTACCTCTGGGTAGTGTCGAACCACCACTTTCAGTAAGCAGCCAAAGTGTAACAATTTGGGCCACCAAATTAGGCCTCTAAAACCCAAAACCAAACCCATTGCCATCAATTCCGACTCATAGTGACCCTATAGGACAGAGTAGGACTGCCCCATAGGGTTTCCAAGGAGTGGATTTGAACTGCGAACATTTTGGTTAGCAAGAGTAGTTCACCATAGCTCTTAACTACTGCACCACCAGGGCTCTAGACACCTTAAATGCCAAGACTTGAGGCCAGTCACAAAAAAGACTAGGTTAAGACAAAGGACTGAAGGCAAATAAATGGATTAGAAATCAGTTAATTGCTAGGACACCTCTCACCATTACTACCCTATTAGCACCCTAGGAAGAAGGCAGGAGGTAGCTGGTTTCTGGTGTTTGGTGAATGAATCAGGGAAAGAGAATGTGAGGTCCAGTGACTTCTTACACGGATTTCCATTTAAGGACCCTATTCAGGCCTCTGCTTCATCCCTGGTCTCCACCACACCTCTGCTCTCCACCATGTCCCCATGGTCCAGCACACCTGGGGTCCTCTTGTCCCCACATTTCTTTTCCTGATTTCTTCAGAGAACCAACCTCCCATGTTTTGCCTTGCACAGATGTGAACACCTTTGGTTGGGATATAACCATCAGGCAGAAAATTGAAAGACTTCTCAGTTATAACTCAACAGATCTTAATATTTGAGGATTCCCCAGAGGAATGGTCAGCTCCCCTTCCAATAACTCTACAGTGAATCCTAAAATTTGATTTAAAAAAATATTTCTACATACCCACAGAGTTTTCGTTTAATCTTTTAATGCCTTATTCATAAATACGTAAAGACAACTAAAAGTTTATTCAGCTTGAGGAAACTTTGTATCTTAACGTTTGGTTCCCCAGGAAATGGATGGAGGTCTGCATGCAGAAGGTGTATTGAAGATTGGAATTCACAACTGTGAAATGGAAGGAAGGAAAAGGGTTGGGTAGACAGAGAAGCCAGACTTCAATACTTGGCAGTATAGCACTCAGCTGATCTCACAGGGAGTTTTTAAATTGAGAGGGACTTTCAGGGTTGTCCCAAATGTAGGTCAGGGGGCCTGTGATACCCACAGCAAGCAGTCATTTGAGGTGAGTTGCCCCAGGAGAGGGGTCATAACTTTGGGCAACACAGCTTCCTTCAGCTGAGGGCAATTCCCAGAGAGAAGCTCAGCCAGTAAACATCAGTAGCCAACGATCACAACAGCTAGGAAAATGAGCATCTCAGCCCTGAAAGTGGATCTAGGTAGTGTATCACAGTGTCCATACAGTTTACAATAAAAACAGAAAGACATAAATTAACAACAACAAAAAGTATTCTGCTAGCAACACAGAAAATACAGGAAACAACAAAAAACGTTGCTAGACTAAGAAAAAGAAAATTCTGCTTTCTTCCATCTTTGGAATAATTGTTGTTGTCTTGTGCCAACTCATGGCATCTCATGAGTAATCTTTATGGAAGCAGATTGCCGGGACTTTCCTTCTAAGTATTACTCAATGGGTTCCAACTTCCAACTTTTCTTTTTAATAACTCAGTTTCTGTTGAAATACACAAAGCAGAACACACACCAATTTGACAATTTCTACGTGTACAATTTAGTGACCTTGATTACATTCTTCAAGTTGTGCGATAATTCTTACCCTCCTTTTCTGAATTGCTCCTCCCCTATTGACATAAATTCAGTACCCCCTAAGCTTCCTATCTAACCTTTTGAGTTGCTGTTGTCAATTTGATCCAATATAGATAGTTCTTTAAAAGATCACAAGGCTCAAGGCAGTCATTCTTTATTAATCAAGCAAAACTATTGTTTAAGGAAGACTTCAGGGGATATTTTTGGTTTAAGGTTTAAAGATTGTCTCAGGGCAATAGTTTTGGAGATCCATCCAGCCCCAACGGCTCCATAATGTTTGGGTTCCATTAGAATTAGAATTTCTCTTCCACATTTTTTCCCTTTTGATCAGGATTCTTGTATAGATTTTTTTTTAATCAAAATGTTTAATAATTGTAGCTGGACACCATCTAGTTCTTCTGGTCTTATGGCAAAGGAGGCAGTTGTTCATGGAGGCAATTAGCAATGTGTTCCATTTCCTCCTCCTATTCCTGACTCTCCTTCCTTTATTGCTCCAGGTGAATAGAGACCAATTGTACTTTGGATGACCGCTGGCAAGCTTCTAAGATCATAGGCACGACACAATAAACTAGAAGATAGAACAGAAGTACTAAAAACAATATTGGGCCAGTTGATTGGAAAGTCTCATTAATCTAGGGCTCCAAACCTCCAAACCAAGAAACCAAATCCCATGAGGTGTTTGGCTGTACGTAAGCAGCCTCAGCAGCTGCTTTTTTTTTTTTAGAAAAAAATATATATCACACAACATTTGCCAGTTCAACATTTTACAGGTATACAACTTGGTGACATCAGTTACATTGATCAGCTGGGCAACCATTACCCTAATCAATGCGACTTGTCAATCACCATAAGCAGAAACTCAGTGCCTCCTGTCCTTGGTAACCACTGATAAACTATGATCTCTATACATTTGCCTGTTCTTGTCTTTCTATATAAGCGAGGCCATACAATATTTGTCCTTTTGTGATTGACTTATTTCACTCAGCATAATGTCTTCAAGCTCCATCTATGTTGTAGTATATATCTGTACTTCATTACTCTTTCTGGCTGAGTAGTATTTCATTTTATGTGTGTATCAAGCACTAAGTTTTGGTTACCAACCAAGTGAAAACCTTTTGCAACACCCAAGGACCTTCTTTGGACTTCTGAAGCCTTAAAACATTGGAAATGTTGACTTGATCATTTAATTTTCCACATTAAAAAACATTATGCTAGTATTTATTCAGGATGCTTGGGTTCGTGTCCCACCTCTAGTTCTAGAGAATTATTTCTATTTTGGATCCTGAATCTTGCCCCAGGAATCTTTTAAAAGTGTTCTAGGTAGATTTTCTTGCCAGTAATCTGCTCCATTGGAGTCCCTGGGTGGTGCTAGCAGTTAACACGCTTGGCTGTTAACCAAAATGTTGTAGATCTGAGTCCACCCAGAGGTGTCTCGGAAGATAGGCCTGGTGATCTCACTGAGAACCCTGTGAAGCACAGTTCTGCTCTAATATATGTGGGATTTGCCATGAATCGGAATTGACTCGAAGGCAGCTGTTTTTTTTTTTTTTTCTTTACTCTGCCCCATCATAGTCTTCCAGTTTGTTACTGTAAAATTCTCTTCTTTCTCAGCAGCCTTTGGAAGATATGTTTTTAGCTTAGAGATTTTCACAGGAGCCCCCTTTTATTCTTTTTAAGGCTTTAATCATAAAAATGCGTCCAAGATGTTGTTTACAGGGATGACATCTATTGCTGATTGCCCAGTATTATGATTTTAATTCTGTTCAGCTTCTATGGGACATCAATACAATGGCCTGTGTTCGGGGATTTGTTAACCCTTTGGTGACCCAATTATTTTCTGCTTTGAATTTTTTGTTGATACCATGTGTTTTCATTAATGGAAGCATGCTGACTGAATCACTGAATGTGTTTGAATTTTTGTAGGTGATATGAATTTTTTTTCTTTCTCTCACCCAAAAGCATACCTTAAGTGCTTAGTGGTATATATGAGCTTGTTATTGTTGTTGTATCCCATCAAGTCAATTCAGACTCATAGCGACCCTATAGGACAGAGTAGAACTGCCCCCATGGAGTTTTCAAGGAGGGCCTGGCAGATTTGAACTGCCGACCTTGGTTGCACCCTTAGCATTTAACCACTACGCCACCAGGGTTTCCGTATATGAACTACCACTGGTTATATCCCAGAGTCCCCACTGGGGTCTACTGGTACATACGTGTAACAAATAATAATTTTCAAAATTTCTATTTTTCCTACCAAAAAATCAGACGCCTCATACAATACCCTGTAAAAAGAGTACTTTGAGGCATGCTCCCATTTCTACTGTTTCAAACAGTCATAAAGACTCTTGCCTTGCGGCAGCGTTCACTGTCAGTGGGTACAGCAGCTTCTCAGTGATCCCCAGAGGCTGAAAAATTTCATGTTCATTATATGTACTCCCGGGCACAAAAGGGTTACATAGCTACAATCTTATACTTTTTCTCCAAAGGACTTAGATTTTAAGGAAACTTAAAATAATTTCTCTACTGGAATGTAATAATTGTTATTTCTCTATAAATTATTTGATTTTGAGTTTTGGAATTAACACATTTGATCTGTTCCTATAAGAAACTGTTTAGCTTTATCATAAGAAAAATAAAATCCAGCACTGGTGGTTGGCGGTAGTTATCGGCCACCATTGTGTCAGCACCCACCTCATGGTGATCCCGTGCAAAGCCGAATAAAACGCTGCCCAGTCCCGTGCCATCCCATGATCAGTTGCAGATTGAACCATTGTGTTCCATAGGGTCTTTACTGGCTGGTTTGCAAAAGTAGATCTCCAGGCCTTTCTTGTCAGTCTGTCTTAGCCTGGAAGATCTGAGGAAACCTGTTCAGCATTATAGCAACATGCAAGCCTCTACTGACAGACAGGTAGGGGTCCTGCATTAGTCAGGAATCTACCCTGCTCTCCTGCACAGAGGGCAAGAATTCTACCACTGAACCATCACTGTCCCCATACCACTTACCTAGTACTTATTATATTCCAGTCGTTGTTTTAAGGGCTTTACAAAGATTAACTGATTTAATCCTCAAATCAAATTTATGTGGTAGGAAAGACCATTATCCTCACATAATGAATGGGGAAACTTAGGCATGAAGAGGTAAACAACTTGTTCAGGTCACAACCTATAGTATGCAGTGAAGCCAGGATTTAAACTGGAGAGTGTGACTCTAGAGTCCTTCTTTATCACTCCATTATATTGCCTCTCATAACCACACATCACAAACGTTCACACTTGTTGATCTATTCCATACATTTTTACCCAACATTTCCTTCTATAGTTAAGAACTCAGTATGTATTGAAAATGAAGTGAATAATTTTTACCATGTGCACAAACATATTTTTACACATTTCTAAATTCCTTGTCATATTCTTACCTCACAGTTTGGAAAGTATTCATCACTGGTAACTTTAGGCAATTTGGCCAATTTCTAAGAGGACTCGAACTTGTTAACAGCCATCGTTAAAAGCCTTGGAGATTCCACTCTGTAGATGTGTCCATGTGTAGATGTATATGTGTGTGTGTGTGTATATATGTTTTTTTTTTTTCTAGCTAATACCTCAAATGCGTGATTGTTTAATATATACCACACTATATAGGTTTTATAGGGTCGCTATGAGTCAGAATTGACTTGATGGCACTGGGTTTGGTTTTTTTTTTGGTTATGTTTGCACAGAACAGGGCTTCCATTAGCAGTAGATATACTTATTTCTAACTTTGAAAATCAGTCCATGGAATTTCATTGTATAAATTCTTTCTGTTGGTCCTTTTCGTATTTTAGTACAGACATTACTATTATAAGGCCCATACTTCAAAGATAATTGGGCCTTCCTGTATTTGGCAATCTGGAAATATGTAGGGGTAAGAAGTGTTTCTTTAAATGTCTTAGTTTAATAAGTTATTAAAAACTGAGATTACTTGGTGCCAAGCGGTCTAATAACAGCTATCAAATGACACCTAACATGAATGTAGACAAGTCTCATTCACTTCAGCACAAGAATCTGAATGTTCCAACCTGATATCCTACTTTGCCATTTTAAAGCATGATTAAACTAGTAGAGATTTTCGATGACATTGGTGTATTTTAATCATCTGTTTCAAAAAGAATTGATTTTGAGTGGGGTGACCACACCAATAAGAAGGAAACCAATACCAAGAGGATATTTTATAATGTATTTATATTAAGAAATGCTTCTTGCTTATTTTTGTTTTTTGGTTTGTGTTTGGTTTTTGGGCTACAACATGAGAATTTCTTTCCATTTAAACTTTATCTGTTTTTTAAATCTGTAGGTAATTTTCAAGGTATGATGGAATTTTAATGGAAGCCTTGCATAAGTTAAATGAAGTGAAACCAGTAAAGATCTTAATTTGTCTATAGTACATTCAGATTATATAGTTAGGTTTGAAAATGAAATGTCTTATTTGTAATATATTTAATATTATACCAGACATATAAAAATAAAATTTTCTGTGTGAGAGCTTAAAGGAAATGGCATTTGATTTTTAATGAATGTTCTGCTAATGATTTTTGTCTTTCAGTCTCTGTAGTTTATCTCAATGTATTAACAAAAAAGTCTGTTCTCACTGTAAAAAAAAAACTTGGAGATTCCAAAACTTCTGTGTCAAGATCAATAATTCTTTTGAATGAAAGGTAAGATATGCAACTGATCTTCCCACTTCAGATTATCTAGTGATAACAACAGCAAAGCAAATATTTCAAAAAGCTGTGCTAAAATGCTTTTTTAAACTCAGGCTACAATCAACTAAAAACCTGTGTGATCTCTACCCTCTGAAGCAAATATGACAAAGTGCTTGTGTTGGCCATCTGTGGCAGTATGACCATTGCCACTTCTGAGGAACATCCATGGCAAGACTAGGTCACACCATTCAGTCTTAGAACAAGGCCAGTGGCCATCAACTCAAACCATCATGCCCTATCCCTTTATCATTGTGGCCTCCAATGGAGCAATCCTAAAGGCAGAAAGAGATACTTATCTGAACCAACTTGTATAGCTGTTTAAGTGATATTGGAAATCAATCAGTCAGTTACAAAGTAAGGTGGAAAAGAGCCATAGTTAAAGCTGTGAAAAATAGCTTATGGCAGACATCATTTTGGGCTCCAGTGAGCCCTTCACATGGGCTTGGTAATGGTGAACATTGGCAGTAGTCTGACCTTTTCTCTCATGCTTACAGAAGTCAAAATGCATGCACACACACACACACACAAAGTTTCCAGGTGACATTGGACAAGTTTAATCAGTTGTCAACATCACATAAAGATGTCCTCAGTCAATGCAATTCTTAAATTATCCAAAGCTTCTCATTGGTCTCATCGATCCATTTTACTATATCAAGCAAGCAGTGATGTTTCAATGATTTGTCATACCTGCACTGGTACGAAGCTAAAGGAAGCAGAGCCAATGTGGCACTGTAAACAGATGCACCATGCTGATCTTATGCAGCAAAGACCCCAAAAACTAAGTAAAACAGATACAAACATCAATCCTGGAACTCAAAGCATCAAATGAAGGGAAAAAGAACTAGATCAAACACCAAATGGAAAAAGAAACTGATGGAAAAAAGAGAATGAGGAGAGATACAAAGTGGAGGTCCTCTGCCACTAATACAGCACAGCTTTGCCATCTTGGAACGTAGCCAGCAATGACCCCAGACAAGGAGTATGGGAAGGCAACTTCACAGAGCTCCCAACAGGAGACAGAACACCCAGCACTCAGGGAAACATTCTTTCCCACCCCTCATCCTTCATCCCCCTATGCCACCTGCACACCTTCCCAACAGACCATGGCACACTGCCAGGCAGAAGGCCACAGACTTGCTGCCACTCCAGGTCCACCCTGCTTCCACCCACCAAATCTCACTGTACCATTTTTTTTCTTTTCCTTTCACCCTTCCTTCCACATAGCCCCATACACCAATTCCACCCCTTCCTAATGGGCCCTGCCTTGCAGCTTGGCTAGATAGCCTGCCACCACCCTGGGTCTACCCCACCTCCACCCACCAGCTCCTGCTGTGCTATCTCCTGCCTAGTCCAGTATGGCACCTCCCCCTCTTCAAACCTGCCCCCACTCACTGACCCCCACTCTGCCACCATTATTTTCTTTTCCTTTTATTTCTATTTTATACTTCTTACTTTCCTTTCTCCCTCCCATCTAGCCCTGTACACCATCTCCCCCTTTCCTGCTGGCCCCTGCCACTCTGCCACAGATAGAGTGCCACTACTGCACAGGACCACCACTGCCCCCCTGCTCACCATACCTCCACCTGTCTGCCCCCGAAGTGCAGCCATTTATTTTATTTCTTTTTTTAATTTTCCTTTCTTTTCTTTCTATCTCCCACGTAGCCACATATACCAACTCCCTCCCTTCCTGCCAGCCTCCCACATCCACCCAGCCCTCATGCACAGGTTACCCTTTTTTTCTTTTCTTTTCTTCTTTTTCTCTATTTTCTTCCCCCTACAACCTAATCCTGCATACCACATGCCCATTCCCACCAGCCTGCACCAAGCCCCCATAGCTAAAGCATCATCAGCACTCAGGCCCACACTGCCCCCCAGCCCCTGCTGCCACTTGACTAGCTACTGAATGGAGTGAAGCAAGTGCATACCTCTCCCTGTCTGACAACTTCGCCTATCTGGTGAGGGGTTGTGAATGCTCCCATACCACTGAACCGACATCAAAAGGCAAAGAGCACCCACACAGTTCACCCTCAGCCACTTCACTAAACCAGCGTACGGTGAAGAGGGCTTGCCCTGCCAATTGCTGCCCTAACCACCTGGACAAGGTGGTAAGAGCTAACATGCCCACAGATGAGCAAGCAGCAAACATACTTGAACCACCTGTCCTGACATATCAAAACAAAACAAAGAAGCAGGATGAAAGAACTGACATACAATCAATAAATAAAGAAAATAATAACTTAATGTCTGAGAAAGAGCAGACAACATCAAAACATATAAAAAAGCAGGGCAAGATGGCTCCAGCAAGTGATCAAAACAGGGAATCAGATGACCTTTCAGTAGAAGAAAAGACAGTGGAAGTACCTTATTCAAAAGACTAATATCTGGGCGCCCCCCAAGAGATTAGGAAAAAGATCAAGGAAAACACAGACAAAACCAAGGAAAAATAGACTAAATCATGGAAAACACAGACAAAACCAGTGAAAATATAGCCAAAATCAAGGAAAACGGAAAAAGCAATAGAAGAATCCAGGAAAATAATACAAGAAATATATGTCAAAATAAGTAGGCAGTTAGAAATCACACAAAAATGGTAACTGGAAATCCAAAAGATAAATACCAAAATTTCAGAAATAGACAACTCAATAGGTCTTAGGAGCAAATTTGAAACAATGGAAGACAGAGTCAGTGAAATTGAAGACAAATCAATGGACGCCACTTTGTTTGAGGAACAATCAGAGAAAAGAATGAGGAAAAATGAAGAAAACCTAAGAATTACCTGGGACACATTCAAGAGCAAATATTTGCATACAATTGAAGTTCCAAAACAGGGGGAGAAAATGGAAAACACAGAGAAGATTGTTGAAAAATTGCTTGTAGAAAACTCCCCAAATATCGTAAAAAACAAAAAGCTGACCATCCAAGAAGCTCAACAAGCCCCTCATAGGATAGACCTCAAAAGAAAGTCACCAACACATGTCATAATCACACTTGCCAAAACCAAAGAAAGAACCCTGAGAGCAGCTCTAGAAAATGAAAAGCCACTTACAAATAGGAAACAATAAGACTAAGCTCTGATTACTCAGTGGAAACTATTGCAGGGAAGAAGGCAATAGGATGACAAATATAAAACCCAGAAAAAAAAAAAAAGCCAGCCAAGAAAAAAAAAAAAAAGAATAATATATCCTGCAAAACTCTTTTTCAAATACGATAGTGAAATTAGGACATTTCTAGGTACACAGAAATTAAGGAAATTTGTAAAAACCAAACACAACTTACAAGAAATGTTAAAAGGGGTCCTTCAGTTTGAGAATCAACATCAGACAACAAATGAAGCCTAGGACACAGGACAGCATCAACCAGTTACCAACCTAGGTAAAAAAAAACCTCTCAATAATAAAACAAACCTAAGAGACTTAAGACAGGGAAACAGAGATGTAAACTTGTAAATGACAAAAACATTGAAACAATAGAAGGAGGAATAAACAGTGCAGGTATAGTACTTTCAGAGGGAGAGGAAGTCAAGGTGTTATCAAGTAGTAAAAGACTCAGGCTTAAGAAGGCAAGGGAAAGTTTCAAGGTAACCATAAAGAAAGTTAATGAACATATTCTCAGTCAACAAAAAATCTATAATAAAGAAAGAAAACAAATGTAAATTCACAAAAAAGGAACACAGCACAGGAAAGTAAGAGGAACAATGAAAATGCCAGCATAACAAAAATAAATAAATAAGCATGACAATATGAGAGCAATAAACTCGTACCTACGATAATCACACTGAATATAAATGGCTTAAATGAACCTGTAAAGAGACAGAGAGTGCCAGAATGGATAAAAAGCATGATCCATGGATATGCTATATATAAGAGACATGCCTTCGGCACAAAGACATAAATGTATTAAAAATCAAAGGATGGAAAAATATATATCAAGCAACAATAACCAAAAAAGGGCAGAAGTGGCAATACTAATCTCAGATAAAAATAGACTTTAAGGTACAACCAACCATAAAAGGTAAAGAAGGATATTATGTAATGATTAAAGGGACAATCCACCAAGAAGACATAAACTTAATAAATATCAACACATACAACTATAAACCAAAACCCAAATCCAGTGCCATCAAGTCAATTCCAACTCATAGCGACCCTATATAGGGCTTCAAAACACATAAAACAAACCCTAACCTCACTGGAAAGAAAAACAGACAGTTCCACAGTAATAGGAGGAGACTTCAACACACCACTCTCGGTAAAAGGAAATCTAGAAAGAAAATCAACAAAGATACAGAAGAGCTAAAGACCAAAATCAACCACCTTGACCTCATGGACATACATAGAACACTACACTGAACAGCAGCAAAGTATGCATTCTTTTCCAACGCACATGGAATATTCGCCAGAATAGACCATGTTTTAGGCCACAAAGCAACCCTCAATAAAAGCCAAAACATTGAAATAATACAAAGCATTCTCTCATCACATTATAAAAGTAGAAAGATCAAGGAAAAAAAAAAAATGAAATACATGGAAACTAAATAACACCTTGCTTAAAAACAACAGGGTAGTAGTCAAAAAGGTAATGAAAAAAATCTTAGACTAAAATGAGAATGAAAACACATCATACCAAAAGCTTTGGGACACAGCAAAGCAGTGCTCACAGGTCAATTTATAGCAATAAATGCACACATCAAAAAAGAACATGCTAAAATCAAAATGTTAGCCCTACAACTGGAACAAATAGAAAGAGAATAGCAAAAGAGGCCCAGAGCCACCAGAAGAAAGGAAGTAATAAAGTTTAGAGCAGAAATAAATTAAATAGAGACTAGAAAAACAATAGAAAGAATCAACAAAACCAAAAGTAGGTTCTTTGAAAAGGTCAACAAAATCGACAAATGATTGGTCAAACTGAAAAAAGAACAATAGGAAAGGAAGCAAATAACCCATATAAGAAATTAGATGGGGACATGACAACAGACTCAACTGAAATAAAAAGAATAACTGAATAAGAGAATACTATGAAAAACTGTACTCCAACAAATTTGAGAACCTAGAGTAAATGGACAAATTTGAAGAAACACACTACCTACCTAAACTAACACAAAGTGAGACAGAAAATCTGAACAGACCCATAACAAGAGAAGAGATTGAAGAGGTAATTTAAAAAAGCTCCCAACACTAACAAAAGCCCTGGCCCAGACAGCTTCACTGGAGAATTCTACCAAACATTCAGAGAAGATCTCACACAAGTACTACTCAAACTATTTCAGAGTGTAGAAAAACAAGAAATATTCCTGAATTCATTCTGTGAAGCAAGCATAATCCTGATACCAAAACCAGGCAAAGATGCCACACACACACACACAAAAAAAAATTACAGACAAATATCTCCCATGAATATAGCTGCAAAAAATCTCAACAAAATTCTATCCAAAATAATTCAACATTGTATCAAAAAAAAAAATTTACCACGACCAAGTGAGATTCATACTAGGTATGCAAGGATGGTTCAACATTAGAAAATCAGTCAACATAATCCACCATATAAATAGAAAAAAAGAACCACATGATCATCTTAACTGACATAGAGAAGGCATTTGATAAAGTCCAATACTCATTCCTGATAACAATTCTCAATAAAATAGAAATAGAATGGAAATTCCTCAACATAATAAAGGGTATCCAAAAAAAAACCCACAGCCAACCTCATTCTCAATGGAGAGAGGCTGAGAGCATTCCCCCCTAGAACGGAAACTAGACAAGGATGCTGTTATCACCACTCCTATTTAACATTGTGGTGGAAGTCCTAGCTAAAGCAGTAAGGCAAGAAAAAGAAATAAACGCTATACAAATTTGAAAGTAAGAAGTAAAACTATCCCTATGTGCAGATGATATAATCCTATACATCGAAAACCCAAAGATTCCACAAGAAAACTACTGGAACTAATAGAAACATTTAGCAGTGTAGCAGAATACAAAATCAACATACAAAAATCAATTGGATTCCTATGCACTAAAAAAGGGAACATTGGAAAGGAAAGTAGGAAAACAACACCATTTATAATAGCCCCTAAAAAGATAAAATTCCAAAAAGATAAAATACTTAGGAATAAATCTAACCGAGGACATAAAAGACCTATACAAAGAAAACTACAAAACACTATTGCAAGAAGCCAAAAGACCCACATGAATGGAAAAACATACCATGATCATGGATAGGAAGACTCAACATTGTGAGTCTTTTTTACCCAAAGAGATCTACAGATGTAATGAAGTCCTGATCCAAAAACCAACATCATTCCTTAATGAGATGGAGAAACTAATCATCAACTTATATGGAAAGAAAAAAGACCCTGGATAAGCAAAGCATTATCGAAGAAAAGAAACTGAGTCGGAGACCTCACTCTACCTGATCTCAGAAGCTACTATACAGCCACGGTAGTCAAAATAGCATGGTACTGGTACAATAACAGACACGCGGACCAAAGGAACAGAATCGAGAACCCAGACATAAATCCATCTATCTATGGTCAACTGACCTTTGACAAAAGACCAAATTCCATTCAATGGGGAAAAGAAGGTCTTTTTAACAAAAGGGCGCAGGCGAAACTTGATGTCCACCACTAAAAACATGAAACAGGACCCATACCTCACCCCACACACAAAAACTAACACAAAATGGATCAAAGACCTAAATATATAAAAATAAAATGATAAAGATCATGGAAGAAAAAATAGGGACAATGCTAGACATCTTAGTGTTGTTGTTGTTAGGTGCCGTCTAGTCAGTTCCGATTCATAGCAACGCTATGCACAACAGAACAAAACACTGTCTGGTCCTGAGCCATCCTTACAATCGTTGTTATGCTTGAGCTCATTGTTGCAGCCACTGTGTCAATCCACCTCGTTGAGGGTCTTCCTCTTTTCCGCTGACCCTGCACTCTGCCAAGCATGATGTCCTTCTCCAGGGACAGATCCCTTCTGACAACATGTCCAAAGTATGTAAGACACAGTCTCGACATCCTTGTTTCTAAGGAGCATTCTGGTTGTACTTCTTCTAAGACAGATTTGTTTGTTCTTTTGGCAGTCTGTGGTATATTCAATATTCTTCCCCAACACCACAATTCAAAGGCGTCAACTCTTCTTCGGTTTTCCTTATTCATTGTCCAGCTTTCACATGCATATGATGTGATTGAAAATAGCATGGCTTGGATCAGGCGCACTTTAGTCTTCAGGGTGACATCTTTGCTCTTCAACACTTTAGAGAGGTCTTTTGCAGCAGATTTACCCAATACAATGCATCTCTTGATTTCTTGACTGCTGCTTCCATGGCTATTGATTGTTTATCGAAGTAAAATGAAATTCTTGATAACTTCAATCTTTTCTCCGTTTATCATGATGTTGCTTATTGGTTCGTTGTGAGGATTTTGTTTTCTTTATGTTGAGGTGAAATCCATACTAAAGACTGTGGTCTCTGATCTTCTTTAGTAGGTGCTTCAAGTCCTCTTTACTTTCAGCAAGCAAGGTTGTGTCATCTGCATAATGCAGGTTGTTAACGAGTCTTCCTCCAATCCTGATGCCTCTTTCTTCTTCATAAATCCAGCTTCTCCTATTATTTGCTCAGCATACAGATTGAATAGGCATGCCTAATACATGGCATAAATAGAATATAAACCATAACTAAAAATGCACAAACATCACAAGACAAACTAGATAACTGGAGCGTCTAATAATTAAACACTTACGCTCATCAAAAGACTTCACCAAAAGAATAAAAAGAGAACCTACAGACTGGGAAAAAAAATTTGGCTAGGACGTATCTGACAAGGGTTTAATCTTAGAGTATATAGAATACTTCAACACCTCAATAACAAAAAGACAAGTAATCCAATTAAAAATGGGGAAAGGGTGTGAACAGACATTTCATCAAAGAATACATTCAGGCAGCTAAGAGACACATGAGGCAATGCTCACTATCATTAGCCATTGGAAAAATGCAAATCAAAACTACATGAGATACCATCTCACCCTGACATTACTGGCACTAATCAAAAAGCAAAAAAACAGAAAATAACAAATATTGGAGAGTTGCAGGGAGAGTGGAAATCTTGTGCACTGCTGGTGGGAATATAAGAATATAAAATGGTACAACCACTATGAAAAATGATATAGCACCTCCTTAAAAATCTAAAAATAGAAATACCATAAGATCCAGCAATCTCACTATTAGGAATATACTCTAGAAAAATAAGAGCTGTCACACAAATAGACATATGCACACCCGTGTTCATTGCAGCATTATTCACAATAGCAAGAAGATGGAGTCAACCTAAGTGCCCCTCAACAGATGAATGGATAAACAAATTATGGTACATACGCACAATAGAATACTACCTGATAAAGAACAATGATGAATCCACAAAACATCTCACAACTTGCATGAATCTGGAGGGCATTATGCTATGTGAAATAAGGCAATCAGAAAAAGACAAATATTGTATGATATCGCTATTATAAAAACCCAAGAAAAGGTTTACACAGAGAAAAAAAATCTTCGATGATTAAAAAAATCTTTGATGGTTAGGGAGAGGAGGGGTGGGAAGCAGAAATCTGTAACTAGATAGTAGACAAGTGTTAACTTTGGTGAAGGGAAAGATAACACACAACATAGGGGAAGTCAGCACAACTTGACCAAGGCAAAGTCATAGAAGCTTCCTAGACACATCCAAACACCTTGGGGGACTGAGTTACTGGGGCTGAGGGCTGGGGATCATGGTCTTAGTGGATATCTAGCTCAACTGGCATAACATAGTTCATAAAGAAAATGTTCTACGTCTTACTTTGGTGAGTAGTGTCTGGGGTCTTAAAAGCTTGTGAGCAGCCATCTAAGATACATTTATTGGTCCCATTGCGTTTGGAGAAAAGGAGGATGAAGAACATCAAAGGCAGTGGAAAATACTAGTCCAAAGGATGAACGGACTACATGAAACCACGGCTTCCACCAGCCTGAGCCCAGAACTAGATAGCGCCCATCTACCATCACTGACCGCTCTGACAGGGATCATAATAAAGGGTCCTGGACACAGCAGGAAGAAAAATTAAAACAAAGTTCAAATTCACACACAATAAAAACCAGACTCACTGGTCTGCCAGTGACTGGAGGAAGCCTGAAACTATGACCCTAGATACCCTGCTAACTCTGTACTGAAGTCATTCCTAAAGTCCACCTTTCAGCCAAAAATCCAACAGGCTTATAAAACAAAAGATAACACATGTGAGAAAGGTTTTTTTTAGTTCAATCAAGTATACAAGACCAATTAGGCAACACCTGCCCAAAAGCAAAGACGAGAAGGCAGGGACAGGAAAACTGGGTGAATGGACACATAAAACCCAGGGTAGCTAGGGAAAGAGGGAGAGTTCTGACACATTTTGGAGGTTGCAACCAATGTCTCAAAACAGTTTCTGTATAATTTTTTTAATGAGAAACTAATTCGTGCTGTAAACTTTCACCTAAAACACCATGAAGTTAAAAAACAAAAAAAGTTAAAGAAAGTCTTCTGGAAATACAGGCTTTCACTGGGGTTCAGTAGAAAGGAAACAGGAGAAATTATGGTATGATTTAAAATAAAAATCATGAACTGCCAGGGGCTGCATTTACAATTATGTTTACAAATTAAAAAAAAAAAAAATTTCCGTTGAGTCCATCCCAACTCATAATGACCTCATGTGCATGAGAGTAGAACTGTGCTCCATAGGGTTTTCAATGGTTGACTTTTTGGAAATAGGTCATCAAGGCTTTCCTCTGAGGCTTCTCCAGGTGGATTCAAACTTCCAACCTTTTGGCTAGCAGGAAACAGCTTTAACCACCCAAACAGTCCATATTTATAAAAAAAAAAAAAAAGTTTCCATGGATTCGATTTCAACACTTAGCAACCCCATGTGTTACAGGCCAGAATTCTTCTGTAATGTTTTCTTGCCTGTAATCTTTATGGAAGTAATGGCCAGGCCTTTTTTCTGCATAGCCACAGGGTGTGTTCAAATCACCAATTTTTAGGTTAGTAGATGAGCACAAACCATTTGTGCTATCCAATTACCTTGCGTATAAATAGCACATGAAAATCCAGTAATATTATCTGAATATATTGAAGCCTTTATACTGGATAAAACCAAAAAAACCAAACCCAGTGCCGTCGAGTCAATTCCGACTCATAGCAACCCTATAGGACAGAGTAGAACTGCCCCATAGAGTTTCCAAGGAGCGCCTGGTGGATTTGAATTGCCAGCTCTTTGGTTAGCAGCCGTAGCACTTAACCGCTACACCACCAGGGTTTCCTTACACTGGATGTGCATTAGATATTCTCTCTCTCCCCATGCCCAGCATCTCCTTCCCTTTCTTCTCCCAATAAAAAACCTGCTGCCGTCGAGTCGATCCCGACTCATAGTGAGGATCTTCTCCCAACAGATCTTTGATTTTCCTTTGGGAAAAATCACTCCTCCCCACTCTCAGTCTCTGAGGTTTAGGTGGGGGCACTTCTCTCTCAGTCTAAGGCATGGACAAGCATCCAGTCCTTGCTGTAGTGAGTGGTTTGGGGTAAGGAATGAGGTCCAAGCCTGTTCAGTTGCTCCTTTCATCCTGCGATCACAGTGACTGAAGCCATTGCGTGAAACTGACTCCCTGACGTCTATGGAAGCTGCAGGGAAAGGGTGGTCTCGTTTTATTGACTTGCGAAGAGGATAGGCCTGGACTTTCTGTGGAGTCCCCTGCTGTGAAGAGGAGATCCCCTGGCTGAGCACAGAGGTAAAGAGGGTTAAGCCAGGACTTCACCATGATACTAGGCTGGGAGTCCCTGAGTCCGACTTTTCTGAAGTCTTAACCCCGAACTTTTCAGTAAGGTATGTCCAATAAAAAATTTAAAAAAAACCTTTTTTTTTTTTGTCCAATAGCTTCTTTTTTTTCCTAATTCAGTTTGATTTGGGTTTTTTATCCTATAAAAGACTCAAGAAAAAAAAAAGTTTGTTTTCATGCCAGTCCATTATTGTTGTTAGTTGTCGTTATTAGATGCCATCAAGTCAGCTCTGACTCATAGCCACCCTATGCACAACAGAACAAAACACTGCCTGGTCCTGCACTACCCTCATAAACATTGCTATGCTTGAACCCATCCATGCACCACTGTGTCAATCCATCTTATTAAGGGTCTTCCTGTCTTTCACTGACCATCTATCTTGCCAAGTATGATGTCCTTTTCCAGGATCTGGTCCTGTCTGATAGCATGCCCAAAGTACTTAGGATGAAGTCTCGCCATCCTCTCTTCTATAAAGCGTTCTGGCTGTGCTTCTTTCAAGACTGATTTGTTTGTTCTTCCAGCAGTCTACAATATATTCAATATTCTTCACAAACATTGTAATTCAAAGGCATCAATTCTTCTTCAGTCTTCCTTATTCATTGAACAGATTTTGCACGCATATGAGGCAATTGAAAATACCTTGGCTTGGATCAGGCACACCTTAATCTTCAAAGTGACTCCTTTGCTTTTTAACACTTTAAAAAGTTTTTTTGTACCAGATTTGCCCAATGCAATGCCTCACTTGATTTCTTGATTGCTGCTTCCATGGGTGTTGATTGTGGATCCAAGTAAAATGAAATCCTTGACAACTTTAATATTTTCTCCATTTGTCATGATGTTGCTTATTGGTCCAGTTGTGAGGATTTTTGTTTTATGTTGAGGTGCAATCCATACTGAAGGCTGTGGTCTTTCATCTTCATTGGTAAGTGCTTCAAGTCCTCTTCACTTTCAGCAAGCAAGGTTGTGTCATCTGCATAATGCAGGTTGTTAATGAGTCTTCCTCCAATCCTGATGCCCCTTTCTTCTTCATATAGTCCAGCGTCTCCTATTATTTGCTCAGCATAGAGATTGAATAAGAATGGTGAAATGATACAACCATGATGCACACCTTTCCTGGTTTTAAACTATGCAGTATCCCCTCTTGGCCTATATGCAGGTTCCTTATGAGCACAAGTAAATGTCCCGGAACTCCCATTCTTTGCAATGTTAAACACAATTTGTTATGATCCACACAGCTGAATGCCTTTCCATAGTCAATAAAACACAGGTAAACCTCTTTCTGGTATTCTCTGCTTTCAGCCAAGATTCATCTGACATCAGCAATGATATCCCTTGTTCCACATCCTTTGCTGAGCTCAGCTTGAATTTCTTGCAGTTCCTGGTCAACATACTGCTCAACCGCTTTTGAATGATCTTCAGCAAAATTTTACTTGTGTCTGAAATTGATAAAACATGCAATCAAGCTGCATTGATAACAGTTGGTGATTGGAATGCAAAAGTTGGAAATGAAGAAGGATTGGTAGTTGGAAAATATGGCCTTGGTAATAAAAATGAGATGGCATGATATAGTTTTATAAGACCAACAACTTATTCATTGCAAATACCTTTTTTCAACAACATAAACAGTGGCTATTTTTTTATACACCTAGACCTCTCTGGATGTAATACACAGGAATCAAATCCTCTACATTTGTGAAAAGAAGATGGGAAAGCTCAATATCATCAGTCTGAACAAAGCCAGGTATCAACTGTGGAACAGACCATTAATTGCTCTTATGCAAGTTCAAGTTGAAGCTGAATATTAAAACAAGTCCATGAGAGTCAAAGTACTACCCTGAGTATATCCTACCTGAATTTAGAAACCATCTCAAGAAGAGACAGGCCACATTGAACATTAATGAACGAAGATCAGGCTAGTAGTTGTGGGATGAAATCAAGTACATCATACATGAAGAAAGCAAAAAGTTATCAAAAAGATATGAAAGAAAGACCAAAATGGTTGTCAGAAGGGACTCTGAAACTTGCTGTTGAATGAGAGCAGCTAAAGTGAATGAAATGATGAAATAAAAGAGCTGAACTGAAGATTTCAATGGGCAACTAGAGAAGAAATGTGTGAAGACCTGGAGTTAGAAAACCAAAAGGAAAGAACACACTTGGCATTTCTCAAGCTAAAAGAAACAAAGAAAAAATTCAAGCCTCGAGTTGCCATATTGAAGAATTCTATGGGCAAAGTATTGAATGACCCAGGGAACATCAAAAAAAGGTGGAAGGAATACACAGAGTCACTTCACCAAAAAGAAATGGTTGATGTCCAAGCATTTCAGGAGGTCACATATAATGGTATCAAATATAGAAATCCAAGCTGCATTGAAGGCATTGGTGAAAAACAAGGCCTCGGGAATTGATGGAATACCAATTGAGATGTTTCAATAAACCGAAGCAGCGCTGGAGGTGCTCGCTCATCTATTCCAAAGAATTTGAAAGACAGCTACCTGGCCAATCAACTGCAAGAGATTCATATTTGTGCCCATTTCAAAGAAAAGCGATCCAAAATTCATCATTAAATATAATTAAATTATAAGTCTGTCCAGAGGTGAGTAAAATAATAACAGTATCACAGGTACCAGGTACTATGGTAATACTTAACTATTACAATATCTGTGTAAGCAATTTCAAATATACATATCCCATTTTACAGATGAGAAAACTGAAGCACTGTTTAAACAACTTTTCCAGATCTGGGATTAGCACCAGAAGTTTGTCTCAAGAGTCCCTCTTCTTAACCTAATATCCTTAAGGGCATATATTCTACAAAATTAAATTATAGTGACCAAAAAATATGCAGCATGGATTGTTTAAATTTTACTGGAATATGAATTAAAAAATCTGATGCTTTGTTTTATTAATAATTCTTTGCATAATTTCAGAGACATAATTTTTTATCTCTGAGGTATTCTCTGTTCTAAATCAGTGCTTATAATCCAGGCCAGCCTCTAATTTCAAAGGAGACACCATGCATATCCTAGTGATGACAAAAGCTCTTGTGTGCCTGGCAAGTAAGTTGTAAACTGTCACTTCAAATGTGGTAGTACAGTGTTGATATCATCAGTCTTATCCTATTATAAAAATACTCCTATATCACAGTGACATCACTAATTTAGGGATGCAAATAAATAATAAGAACAGTTTGTAAAAAGCAAGGCTTACCTTCTAGGCATTGCTTTAAGGGGTGGGAGACGGAGGTTTCTCTGACTTTACACTAATCTCTTTCTCACCTTAGACAAGAAGCAAATTATATTGGGCTGGATTTCTATGAGTAGAGTTTCAAAGGGTTAAAAATGTACTGCTCTCTCAGCCCTTGTCAGCCATTGCAGCTTCTCCCTCTTCCACTGGGCTGGAGAGGAAAGCTGACACGGGTTGACCGTTGACGCCTATCATGTATGCTTTCTATATCCTCTCAAATCACATCTGATTTTGTAATATTTTTGAAACAAATATGTGTAAATCACTATTATGTGTGTTTCTATAATGCTTTTGATATTGTTATGTTTTTAAACAACTATGTATAAGTCACTTATAATGTGAAGTTCTAAATAGAGAATTTCTGTACTTAGAAGCATATATATTTCAGTAATGTTCTTTAACCATTAACTATAAGTCTTTAGAAAGTTGTTCTAATCTTGAAAATGTGATAATAGAAGTATGTGAAGTAGGTCATAAATAACCTCCTGAAACTGGGCTGTGCACCTGAACTCTGTGATAACGAACTGTAACATTAATTGAATCTCTATGATTTAACAAAATATAAACAATTCCTATAATTTTCAATTAATTAACTTGGCCTTGAAAGTTTATGTAGTAAACAAGAACATAAATATGTCACGGCTTAATTGGCATAAATTAAAATCTTTGTAAATTAACAAAACATAAATATGTCATACAACAATGTCTTTAACTGGCAATAAAACATACCAATTACAGTTGAACATGACAGCACACAGGGTATATAAACTGTGGATTTCTGCTCATTTTCAGAGAAGACAGAAGCAAGAGGTCTCTCTGATTCTCTGAAGACTCAGAAGACTGCTGTGACATGCTTGCCACAACAGACCTCGGATCCTAGTTACAGGGGCCCTACTCTGACTTCGAGAGGTGGTCAAGTCATCTGTTGGAGGCCACTCATTAAAGGCAGAAGCCTGAAGTCTAAAAGATTTGGCCTCTAACATTTAAACTAACATTGTAATTGTTAATTCTGGCCCTCAAGTGCTAAAGGAACATCTCAAGGTCTTGCTTGTGTGCCTTGCCAAGACAAATTTGCAATAAACTAAATGAGTTTATGCATGACAAACCTGAGTGTTTATTTATTCTTAAGATAAAATCTTCCAGGACAGCACACTTGGAACATGTCATGTCCTTTCTCTCTCCCTTCTTCACTCTCAGGTGACTGAACAGGGCCTACTTTCCTTGCAGTAGCTGGTCTTCTCAGCACAAGGCAGTAGGGGCAAACTACTCTTTCATTCTAAGTCAAAGCCTTGTGATGATGACAGAAGAATACCCAAGTAGCCATTTCTTCCATATTCACTGAGAGATATATGACTTGTGGTTGATGAACCTGTTTAGAATTCGCCAGCTTAGAGAAAAAGACTTCTCAGGCTGGTTTACTCAAGCTTCAAACTGTAATTGGGCCCAGGTTCTAGCTGGTGGAGGCTAACATTAAACTTCCATTCACTGTAATTTTCCTGTGTACACAATTCCTTAGTGTATGTGGCAGGGTTATGCAATATGAGATAGGGGAAGGTGGTGCAGGGTTATGTTTAATTGAGGGTGGCGTGTAGGACATTCTGGGTGCCTTGCCTAGCCATGAGAATTTCTCACTACATTTCAATCTTACAGAAGTTTTTAACGGATTTGACATTATTTTGCTATATGCCCTCACTCACTATGTATCTCGGTTTGTGTCCCCATTTCTCCATTTCAGTGGAGATTATAGAGGATGTCTAAGAATGCAATTTCTTGAACACTTTTGAGCCCATCATGGAGCCCTGGTGGCACAGTGGTTTAGAGCACAGCCGCTAACCAAAAGGTCAGCTGTTTGAAGCCACCAGCCACTCCTTGGAAACCCCATGGGACAGTTCTACTCTGTCCTATAGGGTCGCTTTGTTACCAATTGCCAATCTGACACAAATGGTCTTTGTTTTTACCCTGAGTAAGAATACACTCAAAAGACAAACTTTATCTTCAGCAAGCTTTATTTTGCTTGAGTCAAGCAAAAGGAGTCAGCAGGGGACTAAGCCTCTCCAAAAGACTGACTTGAAAAGGGAAGAAAGTCTAGGGCTTATATGGGTAAAGTGGAGACAATAAAGTAATGAATATTTAGTGGGCTTCTTTCAAGGAGCAGGTACTTCTCAGAATGGTGGTGCATGCTAATTAGATTGCGCGCATCTCGAATCTAAGATGGAACCTGCTGATGTTCAACATGGAGTCCTCCCGGCAGACCTTGGCATCACTTATTATGGGATATAGTGCAAGTGCACTGATCTTTGGCACTAAATCACCATCTTCAGAGGGCTAAGAAAGGTTAAACAGTGGTCAGACTTTGTTCTTCTCCACATGTGGAGCCTGTAAAGGGGGAAGGGACTAGAAAAAAACTAAGAAGGAGATAGTAATTCACAGGTTGTTTCAACCTTATCTCCTGTTGACAGGGTGTGGTTCCTGTTTACCCAACTTCTAGATGGTAATTTTTTAACAGCTCTTTTGTCCTGCCAGCACAGTTAACCCTATCTGTCTCACTATGGTTTGGAATTGACTCAATGGCAATGGATTTTGTTGGGCCCATTGGTTTTTCTGAGTGCAATGCAGGTCACCCACAGTCATTATGAGATATTCATCCTGTGCCAAGATTTTATTTTCTCTGTTTACTTCACACTTTTTCTAGCTTCCATCCAAAAGTTAATGAATCAGATCACTGTGTATTTTTAGATGGAGGAGCCATTTTGCTCTACCCCGCAAGGTCAACCTATTAAGAGGCTATTTGCATTAATTTAAGCCTTTAATAATTGCTTTCAAATCTGGAATTTCAAGTGTTTTCCACTGCATAATAAACTTGGGTTTTCTGGCTCCTCAGTAAACTGTTGCCTTATCTCTCTCTCTTTTTTTTTTTTTTATGTAAGTTCTTGGAATGAAAAACAGGTGGCAAAGCCTCCAGACATTTGGGGTTGATTTTGGGAGCAAACTTTTGATAATCTCTTACACAAGTTGTAGCAACAACTTCCAAAAATGCCTACAAAAAAGCAAATTAAAAAACGAAGTAAATGCCACATCCATTTTTATGCCTCCAAAAAAAAAAAATTTTTTTTTTCTCTTCACAGGACTGCTTTCCTGTAGTATTTGTTTCAAGTATACATGTAAAAAGTATAGGGATGATGTAACTGTGGAAACTTGGGAGTAATGGAAATGTAATACCATGAATATGTATTTATTGGAGTGGAAAGATGTTCATATATGGTTTATACATATATAAACCAAAAAACAAACAAATTCTTTGCCATCCAGTTGATTCTGACTCATAGTGACTCTGTAGGACAGAGTAGAACTGCCTCACAGGGTTTCCAAGACTAACCTTTACAGAAGCAGACTGCCACGTCTTTCTCCCATTAAGCAGCTAGTGGGTTCCAAGCACAGACTTCTCAGTTAGCAGTCGAGCGCTTAACCAGTGCGTCAGCAATTTTTGGTTTCATGAGTAACAAAACCAAACCAAAAACATCTATTTACGTTGAGTCGATTCTGATTCATAACAACCCTACAGGACAGAGTAGAACTGCCTCAGAGGGTTTCCAAGGAGCAGGTCTGGTGGATTCTAACTGTTGACTTTTTGGTTAGCAGACAAATTCTTAACTACTGTGCCACCAGGGCTCCATGGGTAAGAAAAAAATTCCTTAAAATCTTTTCTTTCACAAAAGAAAGATAAATATCTCAAATAACCAGTCAATGCCAACCCTGGTGTGGAAGAAGAGAGGGCCTAAGCTATAGATTGATACTGATTAATGAGCAGTAGCTAATGGTTTGGCCATTTGGGGGAGGACTTGGGAATAGCGTGACTGGAATATTTCTAACGAGGAAGTCTGAGGAAGAAATGTATGAGCAGACCTCTTGGAAGGGACATAAAGTCTGAAGAAGAGGTGTGATATAAGAAGAGACACCGGGTGGAGAATTGTAGACATTAGCCTGCTGCTTTCCTTAGCCATATCAGTGGTTGTTCAATGAGTCCTGTGACAGCAAGAATAGAGGCTATGCATAAAATCAACAACGTGGGCTCCCCCTTCCCAAGGCTGGTCAAGATACCACTACTATTGAGCGTCTGACCTGCCTGTTGCAGAAATCAATGCTGAGGCTCTATTGCGGCCCTGGGACCTGTGGACATCAGTCAGAAAGGGGGTGGCAGGATGATTCTATGAGATTCCATCTGTCATGGAAGGAATAACAATTTGTCTTCATTAGATAACAACATGCACAGTGTCATGTATCTACAATTACAGTAGCACACAAAATAGTTTCACCAACATAAAAAAATAGGCTGTGTTTTTCTATTCACCCTTCTCATCTCCTACCCCCATCGCCACCAGTGAACCTGTAGCAACCATCAGTTTTATTTTGTTTTGTTTATCATTGGTGTGGTGATTAGGTATAGGGAGGAAAAGTATCCTGTACTGTTATGATTAAATATCATTGTTTCAATGTGTGTGGTTCCCTGGTATGCAACCTTCACAAGTGTTTTTAACCAACACCCCCCCCCACCCCAGGTGAGACAGGAAGGTTTAGTGAAGTCTGAAATCAAATAAATGCCTTGCCCTCCCAGGGGTAATGCTCCGGTTATCTTTTCCCTTGGAGAATAGCTTTTGTTATGGAGAAATCTCTGAGCATGTTTTACAATGGTCGTTCTTTCGCTTCCTTGTCAGAGACTAGTGGGTGTCTTACTTGGCTCTTCACCATATTTGATAATTGTGTTGCTATACTTTATGCTGCATTTCTAGGTGTTTTATAGAGAGAGATCTTCATATTATATACTTCACAATTGTTCCAGGCCCCACATGCCTGTCAGTTTGCACTACCATGGGGGCTTGAGTGTTGCTGTGGTGCTGAAAGCGATGCCACCGGTATTCAGATACCAGCAGGGTCACCCATGGTGGACAGGTTTCAGCTGATCCTCCAGACTAAGACAGACTAGGAAGAAGGACCTAGCAGTCTACTTCTGAAAAGAATTAGCCAGTGAAAGGTGACCCAACTGAATGCAGAGATTATTGAACAATATCATTAATATCACACACAAGCAAAATTTTGCTGAAGATCGTTCAAAGGTGGCTTAAGCAGTATATCGACAGGGAACTGCCAGAAATTCAGGCCGGTTTCAGAAGAGGATGTGGAACCAGGGATATCATTGTTGATGTCAGATGGATCCTGGCTGAAAGCAGAGAATACCAGAAGGATGTTTACCTGTGTTTTATTGATTATGCAAAGGCATCCAACTGTGTGGAGTTAACTCCATCTTGTTTCAAAAAATGAATCATAGAGGTGGACGCCCTGCACTGTCTCAGTCTAAGAGAGTAAGCCTAATTGTTGGTGCTTCTTTCTTGTCATCAATCAACTGGTGCTGCATGGTGGATTTCTTAAAAACCACCTACTATGTTTCCCTCAATGATTTTGGTACTGAAGTGGGTAAATGACTACCAGATAATGTGTCATGAGTCCTGTTATAATCTTGGACAATAAAGAATTTGCATCTAAAATCTCTGGGTTAACATTTTTTAATAACAAGTTTAGAGAAGCTTTTCTTAAAACATTTCTCAGGAAATCCATGGACGCAGGGCAATTAGTGATGCAGACAATACATTCCCCAGTATCTCGGAATATTTTAAAATTCTGAAACCCCATTCACCACCACTGTCCTTGCATGTTCTGTAAGTTAGATTTGGAAAGAATCAAGGAAGCAATGAAGGCAGAGAGGGCAAAGCTTTGTCTGGGAATGAGAAGTAGCTTTTGAGGGGGAGGTACTGTGAAAGCACTCTGAAGCCTGAACGAGAGGGAAAAAGATCCAGGTGACTGGCAGGTGGAGTTGAAACTTAGAGGAAAGTTGGAATTCTGCCTGCAGGTACAGAAAGTAAACTCAGTTAGATGGTCCTTTGATAAATTAGGAATTTTTTTAAAGACATGGATAAAAATGAGAATGTTTTAAAAACAGACAGCAAACAAAAATCATCATGGTTCCACATTTTAGCATGTGATAAAATGAAATATGTAGGGAATTTAGGGAAGCCAAGAAGTCTATGTTGGACACAGCAGGAAAGCACTCTCCCCCTAAGCAAAGTAAATCAGAGAAAGGAACAATTACTGCCTTAGCTAATCAGAGAAAACTTGAGCCTGAGCTTGCAAAGGATGTTCCTAATAAAGCTGAGTCAACCTATAGGACGAGAGATGGCTCAGGAGTGGAAGGCACCAGGCTTTCAGTGCCTGATAACTAAGCCTGGTGAACAACCAGAGATCACCAGATATTCGAGGAATCCCAGCCTGAAGAGAGAGTCCAGTACAAAGTAACAGAGTGGAGAAGTTTAGAGGGAACAAATGCGATGGAAACAGAACAAAATGAGTGTAAAACTATAATTCAATATCCTCAGAGTGTTAAGAACATATTGAACTCATGAAACAAGAACATGTGGCTATAAAAAGGAGCATTAAAAAAAAATTAACTTAAAGAATTTTTTTAAAAGTCCAGTTGAATGATTAGAAGCTAGGGTTAAGGAAATCTGCCAGAAGCCAGGACTCAAAGAAAAATATATATATATATGTGAAAGATGATAATATTAGATAATATTTATAAAGATTCCAAAGGAACAATCGATGTTTCATAAAATGAAAATAACAAAAAAGAAACAAGTATAAAAAAAGAAGAGAAAATTTTCCAGGATAGAAGCTGGTAAGTTTCCAAATTTTCCATATGTAAAAGTATCACTGAAAAATGCAGAACAAAGAGCCAAAAAGACTGACACAAAGCACCCAGGATAAAATTTCAGAATAGGAAACATAATGTCTAGATCGTTAGATCTTCAAGAGAGAAGGAAAAAAAATAAAAAATCATGTAGATAATTTTTGAAAATCTGAGTGGCACAGGACTTCTCAACAGCAACTCCAAAAAACAATAGTCCTGATTATTCAGCTTAGCTCTAAATGATATTTACGAAGTCTATATGATATGAATTCTGCATATTTATCTAACAACAACAAAAAGTATATATAAGGTTTAAAAGAGTCTTGGAAAAATGACCTTTGGAGACGTTTTGTGAGGACTAGAGCATTTCCCCTTTTTCACGTAAGGGTCGGTTGTTGCTGTTGTCTTGTTGTTAGGTGCTGTCGAGTCGCTTCTGATTCCTAGCAACCTTATGTACTCCAGAAGGAAACACTACCCAGTCCTGTGCCATCCTCACAATCCTTGTTCTGCCTGAGCCTGTTGCTGCAGCCACCGTGTCAGTCCATCTCGCTGACCTACTTTACCAAGCATAATGTCCTTCTCCAGGGACTGACCCTCCTGACATGTCCAAAGTATGTAAGACGCAGTCTCGCCATCCTTGCTTCTAAGGAGCTTTCTGGTTATACTTCTTCCAAGGCATGTTTGTTCGTTCTTTTGGCAACCCATGGTATATTCAATATTCTTTGCCAACACCACCATTCAAAGGCATCAGTTCTTCTTCGGTCTTGCTTACTCACCATCCAGCTTTCGCATGCATATGATGGAATTGAAAATACCATGGCTTGGGTCAAGCACACCTCAGTCTTCAAGGTGGTATCTTTGGTTTTCAACACTTTAATGAGGTCTTTTGCAGCAGATTTGCCCAATGCAATGTGTCTTTTGATTTCTCGACTGCTGCTTCCATGGGTGATTATTGTAGAGCCAAGTAAAATGAAATTCTTGACAACTTCAATCCTCATAGGGTAGGTAGAGGATGTTATTTCTGCTCCACTCTGCCTAGAGAGAAGGGGTTTTAAAAAACTGGTTAGAGAGCTTTATATGGCTTCCTTGGACCTCAGTGGACACAACTGGCCAGTGTTGGCTTACACTAGAAAAGGTTTCAGTGTGAGAAGATATGGTCATTGTTGATTTAGGGCCAGAGACGAAAGAGGTGACTTTATATGGAATTTGCTGTACATCCATGGATGTAGGTCACAGGTGATACGGCATAGTTTTCAAAATTTTAAAAACATGACTATCATATAAATATATGAATGAACATGTGTTAAAGATTTTACTCAATTTATTAATCCATGTGGGGACCAGTAAGATGGTAAGGCTCGTACAAAGAACATTTAAAGAGTTGGCCATATATAGAGAATATGATAAATGCAAGACGGCTGGGTTGGCTACCACATTGGTTAATGATCAACAGGGCATTAAACTCTCACCTTTGATATTTTCTACCAGAGAGAAATCATTTTTATCTTTACCGGACAAAAGCCTACGGGTCTACATGTAAATCCACTATATCTGGGATCTTTAGTCAATAACAGTGAGTCAATCAAACTACAAATCCCTAAATAATTAAATAATCTTTCCATAGGTCATGAAAGAACATGCTACCCACCTTTTATTTGTTTTTACCAATTTTCAAGTTTTAAATATTTTTTCTTAACATAAATGTATGTTCCCTATGGTCTAGATGTGGACTATTCAGAAAACGAAGTCAGTCTAACGGTAGTTTCAAGTTGGAGCCACTAAAGAGGGGGTTATTTCAGCAGAAGGGAAATAGAAACTAGGTGGAAGGGGCTGTGAGAAAGTAGCAGGAGGAAAAGGATTGCCACATGAACCTCTTCGGTTCTCTGTGCAAGTTTGGCAAATCAATCGGCTTTTCATCGTGAATGGTTGCAGCATTTCCAAGATGGAAAATTTTTATTTTCTAAACTAATGGTGTTCTTTCTCTTCAGCTTTAGGACAAGATAAAATAAGTTACTCAAAAATACACATGTGTTTTGTATAATCCTGATAATTCTGAAATAAATCACCCCAATTTTCTCTCTCCAGTGTTGGATAACATTTAACAGGTAGCAAAGAGGTTGTCATAAATTGCAACAGCAGGAATCCAGAACTGTGTGGAAGAAAATGTATAATCAACATCTTCTCCATTTGGGGGAGACCTAGTTAAAAACACAACTATCGGGAGAAACTTGAATGCCAAATCTGTTATTCTGTCCTGGTAGAACTTATGTCCCAAATTTTTACTCATTCTTCTGGACAAATGTGGCTTGTGTCTTCTTGAATTAGATTTTACACAGAGCCTGGACCACAATACATGGTAAAGGCACAGTGTCACCAAGCCATTTATGTTCACATATGACACCGACTACCCTGTCAATGCAATCGTTTCATCCATTGACTTGAATACAAGGACTTTGCCCTCGTCCATTCTGCTGCTATTACAGCCTTGGTCTCACCCCTTATGGGCTGGATATGGTTTAATTCTGTACGCTGCTTTGACTTTGAGGTTCTGTTAAAGGTTGGGATTCCATTTCTTTTTCATAGGTAAACTTGACCCAGAAACATGTGATGCAACTGCATAGATGCTGAAGATGCTATTTTGACCCTAATTCATCCAAATGAATATAATACATTAGATATTTACTAAATGAAGAGTACATTCTACCATCACCAAGGGATTGTGAAAATAAGCTTATACAACAACAGAACAACAATTATTATTGTTCTACGAGCTTACTCTATGCTAAATATTGTGTTGGTGCTTTACATATATTATTTAACCTAATCCACTTGACACTATTATTCTATTTTTATTGTCCCCATCAAACAGAAATTAAAGACTTACCAAGGCCAAAAAATCAGTAAGGGGCAGGACTGTATTTTTTATTTGCATGTGTATGCCTCATCTTACGTGTGATGTTTTCACAGCAAATATTGGTGATGGTTGCACAACATGTTTGCTGCAATTGGTTTTACTGAATTGAATACATGAAAAATGTTGAATTGACAAATGTGTTCTTTATATTTTTCAACAATAAAAAAGTACTAATCATTATTTCATCTTCCCATAGGAGGTATGCACTTGCAACTAGGGTGCCTTTATATAAAGTTTATGTGAACAGTAAAAAGGGAAAGAAGAGATAACTGCTAATCAATGACATAAAAAAAAAAAATTAACTCACATGTTGGGTGCTTCCTGCTCTGTGTGTAATCAGGGTTCAAAATAAGAAGCAGAACCAGTAGGATATATGTGTGTGTGCATAAACACACACATTCATAAAGGAACTTATTGTAAGGAATTGGTTTATGAAGTTGTGGAATCTGGCTAAGCATGTCTAAAATCTAAGAACAGGAAGTCAGGACAGAAGATCATGAGCAATTTGGATCCCCCAAGCCCAAGATAAAGCTTGTTGTTTAAGGCAGCTTTCAGGAAGGAAAATCCAGAAGGATAGAAGACCCAGTTGCTATTTGGATTTTCTAGATCTGGGAAGCCCAAATTCTCCTTTAGAGACCTTTTAACTGATTAAGTCAGCCCCACCAGGCATAATCTTACTTTTGGTTAACTTACAGTCAAGTGGTTAGAGATTAATAATATTTGGAATATCTCTTCACAGCAGCTCTTACATTAATGTTTGGTTGAATAACTTGAAGAAGATGTGGCAGTAGTTGTGTCCCTCCACCCTCCATCTCTTGCAAGGGAATGTTCCTTGATTCTTTGTTGCCTCCCCTATCCAGAAACCTACTAGGAAGGAAATTCTGGGAAGTTGGTTCAGCCTGGCCAAGGTTAAAACAAACAAACAAACAAAAAAAAACACATTGTCTTCGAGCAACCCTATAGGACAGAGTAGAACTGTCCCACAGAGTTTCTAAGTAGTGGCTGGTGGAATCAAACTACCAATGTTTTGGTTAGCAGTCGACTCTTAACCACTGTACCACCAGGCCTCCAAAAACTGAGAAGAATGACACTGTGTTTTTGGAGCTTTGTTTCACACAGTACATGCATTAGCTAATGTTATTCTCATAATAACCCATGAAGTAGGAACTCTGCTCACATTCACTTTACAGATGAGGAAACTGAGGGCTGTACAGTATAAGCAACTTACCCTAATGTTCCACAGATTGGAAATGACCAAACAAAGAATAGAACAGAACAGTGAATCTTTTTGCTGGGTGGGGATTGGTTTCCCAAGACCCAGCTGGAATTGGCCATTGGTCTCTACTCTCTTCAACCTCTGATTCCATTTGGGGCTAGACACAATAATTAACTGGTCAAAAAAAAAAAAAAAAATTTTTTTTTTTTAATAGTTTCAGGCCATTGATTATGAAAAAAGACCCACAGACAGAATAAAGATTTTTAAAATTTTCACAGGGGGAGAATCTGAATATTCATCTGAGAGTTTAAATAGCTTCCCTTTAACTCTTGAAGGTAACAGCGTCAAAGAAACGTTTTTTCCATCCATTGCCAGCCATTCTTTTTGTTTGTTTAGAAAGAAAGAAAAAAAAAACATTCCTTCTACCTGAACTTGCCTTTGTTTCCAGTAAATAGTGTGTGTGGGAGTAGGGATGTTGCAGAGAGAGACATGCTTTACAGATTTAATTCTGAGGCATATTCTCAGTCTGCATTTCATTTTATATCTATCATGGCAGTAATTTTGTTCTGAGGTCTAACTTACAATGAGTGATGATGAGTCATGTAGCCCACTCATAATACTGACTGTCAATGCCCTGTCAGAACACTACTATGTTTTTATTTTTTATTAGCCACCAGGTTGACTATTAAAATTCCTGACGTGTATTTTCCATATTTTTGTGGATGGCCAAAGCTCACAGACACCACTTAGGGTACGTGTTTTATTTATTTATTTTTACTGAGGGGCTCTGAGCAATGCATCCAATGGACAAATTATTAGTAGAGGGGTGATGAAGATTTTCCACTGTGAAGGTTTTACCTGATAATTTCTTCAGCTGCTTCTGGAGTCTGGAGTTTTACAAATGTTCTAAAGAAGAAATATTAGTGGCTTTGTCGGTATCTCTCAGGCATCTATCCAGGTGGTGTGCAGTGTTCAGATTCTATTTGCTAATACAAGCTTACAAAGCATCACTGCTGGAAAATCAAGGCCTTCCCTAATATTCTGAGTTTGGGGTTCTTCAGTGATGCTGCATGGATTTCCACTTGCTGATGATTGTAAAGGCCCTGCTGTGCAAGATTCAAAATATTGCCTCGTAAACCACAGGAGAAAGCCTAAATGGAAAGTGCTGTCTACCCCCCTAAGTTATAACTTCAGCATTTTTGTGAGTGGTTCCTAGTGAGCTCTTCCTCCAGCACGTCTGTGGTTAATGCAAAGCTGAGCCAGGGTAACTGCATTTTCGGCAGCTGTTTGGGATAATAAGGAGGTCACTGGAGAGAGGGATTATGAGAGGCAGCTAAACACCAAAGCGATTATTAGGTTGGCCTCCAGAGCAGACTGTTGGGAAGTACAGAGTGATGCCAGTTCTTCAATCTCCCATGGCTCAGAGAAAACCTGATGCATAGCTATTGAGGATCCCCATACGGAGAGACAACTGGAGACAAAGAATAGAACACCAGGAATATGAACTAGTTTCCAGCAGCTCTTCACTTATTCATTTATTTTAGAAAAAGTAACAAGTATCTATTAACTGGCAAAGAAATCTAGGAATTGAGATGAATCAATGAACAACATCTGTGTTCTTTCACACATAGCCCTTACGAATGTGTGTGGGAAGCAGAATTTTAAGAAGTAAAAAAGATAAATCAATTAAAAATTGTGAAAGGAGCTGCGTAATAGAAAATAACGGCATAGGTGGGGGAGTCATGATTTGTGATGTACCAGGCAAGGCTGACCTCTCTGAGGAGGTGATTACCTGAAGACTGAAAAGGAGCTAATGTGCTAAAAACCAGGTAAAATGGCATCCTTGAGGAAGGAAGGACAAGGACAAAGTGCCCCAAGCTTATTATCAGAACCTGCTTGTTTTCAGAGCTGATGCAGAACAGAGTGGCTGTACAAGGGGAAAAAAGATAATGAGGTTAGATAGTAGGTGAAGTGCAGAACATGTGGGGAACTATGAGGCGCAGAGTAAGGGTTGAATTTTATCTTGAGTTCAACAGAAAGTTATTGAATGGTCATAATCAGGGGTGTGGCTTAAACAGACATGTCTTAAGAAAATCTTTATGGCTGCAAAAATAAATAAAGAAAAAATAAATTGAAAGTAGAAAAAAAGGAAGAGCGTGGAGACCATTTAGAAGATGAATGCAGAAGCAGGAGGTGACAGTGGCCAAGACCAGGGTGGTGACAGTGCAGGTGGGAGAGTTACAGTGTGACGACATATTTGAAAGCAGAATTCACAGTGCTTGCCAACGGAGTAGCTGTGAGGGCTGTTGTGAAGGAAAAGCCCAGGTTGAGCCCTTGGTTTATGCAGTACGTTCTGTCTCTTCTAAGCCTCCTTTATCTCTTGCAGGGACTACTCTTAAAAGATGGAAACAGGTTTTGTCTGCCTCTGTTATTACCCTTTTGTAATTTGGTCCCAACGAAGAAGTCAGAGAAATCTTATTACAGCCTGTGCCAGATAATATCATTTATTTGCCTAAAACCTTCCTATTGCACATAGGGTATACAACCCAAACCTGCACCTGGGTCTACAAGGCCCTGCATCATTCAGCTTGCAGAGGCCCCTGGCCTTATCTCCTTTCACTCTCTACATTATTCATTCAGCTTCAGTCACACTGGCTTCTGTGGTTCCATAAACCATCTACAGAGCAGAACAGAACCATGGCAGTGGCGTGCTGAGGCCAAAAGGAGGCAGTCATGTTGACAATGAAGAGCTGGAGGAGAGAGAGGCCATGTGTCAGATGCCCATCGATATCAATGCTCACGGGACAAGGATAGGTTGGGGGGTGACCGGGAGGACAACATTAATAGCCACACATTAGGGGAATAGTGATATTGGTGAATGGCCTGAGCCTGAAATCAGTAGGCTTTGGAAGTGAGGGAGAACAATGAGGAAAAAAAAACTTTAAACCTACTTCCTCTCCATGAGGTACACAAGGTGAGGAAGACCTGCTCAGGCTCCACCTAAGAAGGCTCCAGGAGGTATGTCCACAGAAGACAAACAGGATTCTATTAAAGTCAGGAGGTGAGTCCTGGGAGACAGAGTTGGGAGGATAGAGGAGTGTGTTACTGAGAAGAGCTCAGAGGCCACAGTGCAGAAGTTTGGGAAATCCCATGGGTCGGGTCTAAGGAGGACTTGTGAAATTCAATTTCACCTCAGGCAGGAAAGGAAGGTATGAAGGTCTTGTGAAAGCCATTTCTCCATGTAGAGCAAGAACACCGTCAAGGTGTCTTCCTCAAGGCTCAGAGTCCACATGGTGTCTGAGGGTTTTTTACACCTGAGAGTTGTGATGATATTGCTTCAGTATCAACCATGCAGATGCCATGGTTATGTGACTGTCACTCTCTTCACACCAGGATTCAGATCTCTGATGTCCAAGGAAGTTACATTAGGTGATTGTCTTGGTTTGGTGGACTTTGCAGTTCCTCTGTTCTGAAGGAAGGGGCATAGAGAGTTAAAAAAAAAAAAAAGTCATCAACTTTACCAAAAAAAGTCTATATTGTTGTAATAGGGACTTTGCTGTCTGAAATGGTTTAGTTGTGTTTTCATGTCCTGTGAATTTTTTTTTTTTCCCCTGAGAAGGGCCCCAACCCATTGAAACAATAGATGTTATTGTTCCCGCAGAAAGCCAGATTCCAATTAGAATAGCAAAGCTATCGCCCATTTTTGAGAGACGGAGTGTTGTGAGTACCTAGTGGGACAATAAATTAAAAAGAAAGACTTTGCGGTAAAAAGGGGTTATACAAGCCAAAAATCTACCTTCGCATATCAAAAGCAAAGCTTTTAAGTTTGAACTATATTTGCTCTATGACAAAGTGAGAGAAGAGTCCAGGATGTCATGTAAATGAGGAAGAGAAAGATCTGGAAGATATTTGACATAAGAACGCAAGCAGTCAGATATATGTGTCCTCGATACTATTCTCTGGGACAGAACCCAGGATTCAAGAGATATCAGAAACATCCAGAAAAATGTGGAGAAATTCAGGAACATCAGGGTCATGAGTATGCTACCACTTCTTACGTTTCCTGGGAGCTGTGGAATAACATGGAAAAAGGAAGTACTGGAGTGACTGATAACTGGACCGGTCCCTGAAGTTTGCACATGGAGTCCTGGGGACTCAGAAATTTATGGGTGCCCACCTGGAAGGTGTTCTAGTTATTAATGTTAGCTGCCTCAAAACTTAGTGATCTAAGCCAACAACAGCATTTATTTGGCTCACAAATCTAAAATCCGGGCAGGACTTGGTGGGGATAGAGCATCCATGCTCCACTCAGCTACACTGGGGGAGCTGGATTCATCTGAAAGTTTGCCCACTCACACATCAAACAGTTGGGCACTGGACCAGTGGGGTACCTTAGGTGTATCTCCTTTTTTCCACGTGATCTCTGCAGGATGGTAACTTCAGAGTAGATGTATTTCTTATGTCAGCTCAGGGCTTCCAAGGAATGTGTTCTGAGATAAAGAAAGCCATGTGGATGCTCTAACACCTTTTATGGTCTAGCCTTGGAGATCACATAGTGTCATTTCAACCACATTCCGTTGGATGAGGCAGTTAGATGTTTCATCCAGGTTCAGTGGAGGTAACATAGACACTACCTCTCAATGGAAGAGAGTCCCATACTCTTCTTAGAGCTTGTGGGATCTGATACATATTGGTGTGGCCTTTTTTTTGTTTTTGTTTTTTTGGAAAGTACTATCTGGTACAGAAAAGTGGTGGTAGGGTGGTAGAATATTGAAATGTTGAGATGGTAAGTGTACCAATAGAGGTCTGGCTTCAGAATGAAAAGTCACAGTGAGAACCAGAAGCAAACAATAGACTGTGGTCTTCAGTAGAAAATGTTATCCCCAAAAGCTAGTCCCTCAGGTGATATCAATCCAGTGACTGACCATAGGAGTCATTATGTAGCAGAGAAAAGACCAGAGAACCCCACACAGATCCGAGATTTGTTCCTCGTCTCCTCTCCCAACAAGTTCCCAGTAAACTCTCTCATCTACTCAGAGGATAAAGTGAAGACGTGGATACTTTGAAAAACTAAACATTCACCTTAAAATTAGACTTTTTTACTTTAATGATATGGAGATGGGAGGTATCTTGATATGTAAATACAAATTTCCGTGCTTCCCGGTGGGCTATGAAGAAGTACAAAGTTACAAAGTATAATACTATGTATAGTGATTAGTATAGAAAATAAAGAGGCTACACTTTCCTGAACATTTGGATGTAGGATGTATAGTCACAGCACAATTTCTATTTATGGCAGGAAGAATCAACACCCTCCCACCCATAATTGGAAGATACAGAACAACTAAATAGTGGAGTCTGGCCCTGTAAATCTGGCCACAAAGAGAGAGCCATTAAAGGCAACCTGTGGATTTCATCATGTGTTTGGCTGTGACATCCCAGATGGACTCTATGCAGGGCAAAAAAAATTCTGTTGTGCCTCAGCACAAAGGTAAGGATCATTGTTTCTGAAGGTCCAGGACAGAAGGAAAAATAAGACACTCGTTTCTTCTTCATCACCACCTGTCTGTCAGTTTGTACTGTGGTAACTTGCCTGTTGCTATGATTCTGGAAATTATGCCACCAGTATTTCACATACCAGCAGGGCCACCCATAATGGACAGGTTTCAGTTGAGCTTCCAGACTAAGACAGATGAGGAAGAAAGGCCTGGAGATCTACTCCCAAAATTTATCCAATGCAAACCTTACAGATCACAACAGAACATTGTGCAGCCCACTTGCTTTGGACATGTCATCAGAAAGGATCAGTGAATCAATTACCGGAGAAAGGCTTGTTTTTCGTGAAGTGGCAAGCCAGCCAGGATGAGGGAGGCCCTCAGTGAGATGAAGTGGCACAGTAGCCACAGTGGTGGACTCAAACATACCAGTGATCGTGAGGACCATGCAGGAGCAGGCTACATTTCGTTCTGTTGCACATAAATTCACCACGAGTTACAGTCAACTCAACAGCAGCTATCTTCTATCTTCTTCTTCAACACGTGTTTACTCTGGATCACGCCTGTCAAAAACAAAATTAATACACAAATAAGCAGTGATCAAGTATGAAACTTCGTGAACTTATTAGGGAAGAAATTATCAGGAAAGACCACTTAAGAACAAGAAAACCCAGTGGGGAAACGAATGTCCTAAATAAGCATGCTGTTACTTATGAAACTGGTTACTTTTTTTTTTTTAATAATATTTTATTGTATTTTCAGTAGAAGTCTGCACAGCAAATTACGTTCCCATTTTAACAAATTGTTCACTTTTCACAATGTGTCAACATTCTTATTAATTTCAGTCTCAACGCTTCATTTCCAGTAATCTTGTTTTCCTGTCCTCTTACCCTTTCATCTTTGCTTTAGAGTAATTGTTGACCATTTGGTATCATAGAGATGATTTTTAAAGGTGCACGGTAATCATGGGTACTCTTCTTTATTATATGAGTCAATATGTTATTTAGCTAAAAGTTGACCTCAAGGAGTAGTTTTGGTTCAAGGTTTAAGGAGTATCTCAGGGCAGCAGTCTCGGGGGGTCCTCTAGTCTCACCCAGTCCAGTAAGACTGGGTGTTTTAAGAATTTGAGCTTTGTTCCACATTTTTCTCACATTCTATCGGGATCCATCTATTGTGGCCCTGATCCGAATGGTCATTAGCGGTAGCCAGGCACCATCTAGTTCTTCTGGTATCAGGATAAATGAGGCCATGGTTCATGTAGACTCTTAGTCCTGTAGACTAGTTTCACCTTTGAGTCTTTGGTTTCCTTCTTCCTTTTAGCTCCAGATGAGAAGAAACCAATATTTGTATCTTAGATGGCCACTCACAAGCTTTTAAGACCCTAGACACTACTCACCAAACTAGGATATGTAGAACATAAACTTTATGAACTATATAATGCCAATTGACAGAGTTGTCCCATGAGACCATGATCCTAAGCCTTCAAATCCTGAAAATCAATTCCATAAGGTGTTTGTTTATGTGTAAGAAGGCCCCCAAGTGCCATTCTGCATCACACTGGCTTCGAGCTTCAGGATCCTGCTAAGTTAGTGCTGCCCATCATCTCCAGCCAGCATCATCATTTCATCAGCCATGATGAGATGTTCTCCAACATTTACAGGATCCAGGAGATTGAGGTCAGGCTGTGCCTGGAAGTGGAGGGGAAGATGGTCAGTGGGACAGAGAATAATATTGGTGATTCACTCCCTGGTGGAAATGCCTCAGCTGAAGGTCCCAATGGTGAAAGAACCAAAAGTGCAGTAAACACTGGTGTCGATGTTGTCATGAGCCATCACTTGCAAGAAACCAGCTTCACAAAAGAAGCCTACGAGAAGAACATCAAAGACTGCAGGAAATCACTCAAAGGCAAAGTGGAAGACTCGAGACCAGGAAGAGTAAAAGCTTTTATGACAGGGGTTACAGAACAAACAAGCACATCCTTTCTGATTTTGAAAACTATCAGCTGTTCACTGGTTCAAACATGAACCCAGATGGTATGCTTGTTCCACTGGCCTACCAGGAGGATGCTGTGACCCCATATGTGATTTTTTTTAAGGGTGACTTAGAAATGGAGAAATGTTAATAAACTTGGCAATTATTTGGACCTGTCATCCTAACTGACTGCTGCTTTTCTTCCGCACAACTGGATTTAGATAAATGAGACTGGTGTCATCTCGAGCTCTTCATTTATTTTGACCTTGATTTATTTGGAGTAGACACATTGCCTTTTAAGGAAAAAAAAAAAAAACATGTTGTGTAGGTTGTCTAAAAATAAAATGTATTTAAACTCATTGGAGAGAAAGTCTTTTAGTTTAATATATTTACAAAATTCGTCCTGTAGTGTTCCTGGAGAAGCTAGAGCCTGGCTGTAGATCACTATTATAAAGCGTAAGGCTATCTTCAGATCATTTCTACAAGTTAAAATACTTCTGGGAGAGGACTATAAAAATAAGAATTAAGTCTTAATTCTGAACTGAAATAAAGGAAGAGACCATGCTCAAAGCAGTGCCAACATTGAAGTGGACCCTTATACAATTTCATCACCTACAATTGTAATTAACTCTGGAAGAGATTACCAAAAGCATAAAAAGAAACTAAAAGAAGCAGAAGAAGACATAGCTATGACTGTGCCCCCTTTGTGATTTATTATGTATGTTGTTGCGGCTGCCGTTGTTAGTTGCCGTGAAGTTGATTCTGACTCATAGCACTTCTATGTACAACAGAAGGAAACACTGCCCAGTCCTGCGCTGTCCTCACAATCGTTGCTATGTTTGAGACAATTGTTGCAGCCACTGTGTCAATTTATCTCATCAAGAGTCTTCCTCTTTTTCACTGACCCTCTACCTTACCAAGCATGATGTCCTTCTACAAAGACTGGTCTCTCTTGAAAACAGGTATTAAGTATGTGAGACAGTCTCGCCATACTCACTTCCAAGGAGCATTCTGGCTGTATTTCTTCCAAGACAGCCTTGTTCATTCTTCTGGCAGTCCGTAGTATGTTCAATATTCTTGGCCAAAACCATAATTCAAAGGCATCAAGTCTTCTTCAGTTTTCTTTACTCATTGTCCAGCTTCTGCATGCATATGAGGCAATAGAAAATATCACGGCTTGGGTCAGATCCACCTTAGTCCTCAAAGTGACACTTTTCTTTTGAAAACTTTAAAGAGGTCTTTTGCAGAAGATTTGCCCAATGCAACATGTTGTTTGATTTCTTTTTTTAAATTGTACTTTAGATGAAGGTTTACAGAACAAACTAGTTTCTCATCATACAGTCAGTATGCACACTGTTCTATGACATTGGTTAACAACCCCATGACATGTCGACACTCTCCCCTCTCAACCCTGGGCTCCCCATTACTAGCTTTCCTGTTCCCTCCTGCCTTCCAGTCCCTGCCCCAGGGCTGGTGCACCCCTTCAGTCTTGCTTTGTTCCCTGGACATGTTCAATTTTTGCCTGAAGGTGAACCTCAGGAGTGACCTCTTTACTGACTTAAAAGGGTGTCTGGGGGCCATACTGTCAGGGTCTCTCCAGTCTCTGTCAGACCAGCAAGTCTGCGCTTTCTGAGTTAGAATTTTGTTCTACATTTTTCTTTACCTCTGTCCAGGACCCTCTATTGTGATCCCTGTCAGAGCAGTCAGTGGTGGTAGCTGGGCACCATCTCATTGTTCTGGACTCATTCTGGTGGAGATTGTGGTAGATGTGGTCCATTAGTCTTCTGGACTAATCTTTCCCTTGTATCTTTAGTTTTCTTCATTTTTCCTTGCTGCCAAAGGGGTGAGATCCATGTAGTATCCTAGATGAAAGCTCACAGGCTTTTAAGACCCCAGATGCTACTTATCAAAGTAAAATGTAGAACATATTCTTTATAAAACATGTTACCCCAGTTGAGCTAGATAGTCCCAGAGATCATGGTTCCCACAGCCCTCACCCCAGCAATCCGGTCCCTCAGGGAATTTGGATGTGTCTATGGAGCTGATATGACCTTGCCTTGTACAGGTTGTGCTGGCTTCCCCAGTATTGTGTACTGTCTTACCCTTCACCAAAGTTGTTTGATTTCTTGACTGCTGCTTCCATGGATGTTGATTGTGGATCCAAGGAAAATGAAATCCTTGACAAGGTCAATATTTTCTCCATTTATCATGATGTTGCTCATTAGTCCAGTTATGAGGATTTTTGTTTTCTTTATGTCGAGGTGTAATCCATAGTGAAGGCAGTAATCTTTGATCGTCATCAGCAAGTGCTTCAGACCCTCTGCTTTCAGCAAGCAAATTTGTGTCATCTGCATATCTCAGGTTGCTAATGAGTCTTCCTCCAATCTTGATACCATGTTCTTCTTCATATAGTCCAACTTCTCTGATTATTTGTTCAGCATACAGACTAAGTATGGTGAAAGAATACAACCCTGACACACACATTTCCTGACTTTAAACCATGTAGTAACTTCTTATTTTATGTACATGTTCCACATGAGCACAAATATGTGTTCTGGAATCCCATTCTTGGCAATGTTACCCATAATTTGTTATGACCCACACAGTCGAATGTCTTTACATAGATAATAAAACACAGGTAAACATATTCCTGGTATTCTCTGCTTTCAGCCAAGATCCATCTAAAATCAGCAATGTTATCCGTCATTCATGTCTGCTTTGGAATCTGGCTTAAATCTGTCAGTTCCTAGTCAGTAAACTGTTCCAGCCATTTTTGAAAGATCTTCAGCAAAATTTTACTTGCGTGTGATATTAACGATATTGTTTGATAATTTCTGCCTTATGTTGGATCACTGTTCTTTGGAATAAGCACAAATATGAATCTTTTCCAGTAAGTTGGCCAGGTAGCAGTCTTCTAAATTTATTCTCATAGACAAGTGAACATCTCCAGTTCTGTATCTGTTTATTGAAACATCTCAATTGGTATTCCATCAACTCTTAGAGCCTTGTTTTTTTGCCATTGCCTTCAGTGCAGCTTGGACTTCTTCTTTCAATACTATCATTTTTTAATTATATGCTGCCTCCTGAAATGGTTGAACATCGACCAATAGTTTTTGGTAGTGACTCCATCTTCTTTTGATGCTTCCTGGGTCTTTCAATATTTTGCCCATAGAATCCTTCAATATTGCAACTTGAGGGTTGAATTTTTTCTTCAGTACTTCCAGCTTGAGAAATGCCAAGCATGTTCTTCCCTTTTGATTTTCAAGCACCAGGTCTTTGCACGTCTGCTTGTAATACTTTGTCTTCTGGAGCTGCCCTTTGACATCTTCAGTTTGGCTGTTTTACTTCAACATTTCTTCCATTTGCTTTGTCTACTCTACATTCAAGAGCAAGTTTCAGAGTCTCTTCTGACATCCATTTTAGCCTTTTCTTTCTTTTCTATCTTTTTAATAATCTTTTGCTTTATTCATGTATGATGTCCTTCACGTCATCCCACAACTTGTCCGTTCTTTGGTCATTAGTGCTCAATGAGTCCAATCTATTCTCAAAATGGTCTCCAAATTCAGGTGGGACATACTCAAGGTCATATTTGGCTCCTGTGGACTTGTTTTAATTTTCTTCACCTTCAGCTTGAACTTGCACGTGAGCAATTGATGGTCTCTTCTGCAGTGGGCCCTTGGCCTTGCTCTGGTTGAGAATATTGAGCTTTTCCATCGTCTCTATCCACAGATGTAGCATATTTAATTCCTGTGTATTTCATCTGGTGAAGCCTAGGTATATAGTCACCATCTATGTTTTGAAAAAAGATACTTGCCACGAATAAGTTATTGTTCTTTCAAAATTCTATCCTGTGATCTCTGGCATCATTTTTATCACCAAGAGCCATATTTTTAAACTTCTTTGTTTCCGGCTTTTGCATTTCAATCATCAATAATTATCAATGCATTTTTAAAAAAAAAATTTATTGTGCTTTTGATAACTGTTTACAGAAGAAACTAGCTTTTCACTGAATAATTAGTACACATTTTTTTTTGTAACATTGGTTACCAACCCCATGATATGTCAACACTCTCCCTTCTTGAACTTGGGTTCCCAGCCACCAGTTTCCTGTCCCCTCCTGTCTTCTAGTCCTTGTGCCTGGACTGGCGTGCCCCTTTAGTCTTGTTTTGTTTTATGGGTCTGTCTAATCTTTGGCTAGAGGGTGAACCTCAGGAGTGGCTTCAATACTGAGCTAAAAGGGTGCCTGGGGGCCATACTCTTGAGGTTTTTCCAGTCTCTGTCAGTAAGTCTAGTCTGTTTTTGTGAGTTAGAATTTTGTTCTATATTTTCTCCAGCTCTGTCGGGAACTCTCTATTGTGATCCCTGTCAGAGCTGTCAGTGGTGGGTAGCCGGGCACCATCTATTTGTGCTGGACTCAGTCTGGTGGAGGCTGTGATAGTTGTGGTCCATCAGTCCTTTGCAATAATCTTTCCCCTATGTCTTTGGTTTTCTTCATTTTTCCTTGCTCCCGACAGGGTGAGACCAGTGGGGTATCTTAGATGGTCACTTACAAGCTTTTAAGACCCCAGACGTTACTCACCAAAGTAGCATGTAGAACACTTTCTTTAAAAACTATGTTATGCAATTAAGCTAGATATTCCACAAGACCATGGTCCCCACAGTCCTCAACCCAGTTATTCGGTCCCTCAGGGAGTTTGGATGTGTCTATGGAGCTTCCATGGCATTGCCTTGAACAAGTTGTACTGGTTTTCCCAGTATTATCGATGATCTTGATTGCATGTTTGATCAATTTCGGACTGCAAAAATTGGTAAAAATCTTCTATTTCCTTAATTTTGGCATTAGTGCTTGGTATATACATCTGAATAATAGTCATATTAACTAATCTTCCTTGTAAGAGTATGGCTATTATCCTATCACTGACTGCATTGTACTTCAGGACAGATCTTGAATTGTTCTTTTTGGTAATGAATGTGATGCCATTATTATGTCAAAAGAGTATTTTATATATATATAAGTATATATGCATGCACACACATACATGCGTATACACATACATCCAGCTACATCTATATGTGCACACATGTGTACACACACATACATGCCCATGCTCATATATATATGTTCATGTTTATAACCACACATTTTTTTGGTTGCTGTGTTGTTGCAAGATTATGTGTGTCAGATCCTTTATCAAAAACACCCTTTTCTCTTGTACACTTCTTAGTGATAACACTTATCTTGATTAATCTGTGTGCTCTTCATCCACATTTGGTGCTAGCTTTCACATTCCCCCAAACAAAAAAAAAAAATAGAATGAAAAAAATAGCAGGTATCTACTATTTAGAGAATGATTCCCACTCCCCTCCCCCTCATTCCTTGTGACCACTAATGAACTTTTGTCTCTGTTTATATACCTATTCTTGTTTTCTTATAAAAGTGAGATCACACAATGTTTGTCTTTTTGTGACTGACTTATTTCACTCAGCATAACGTCCTTCAGATTCATTCACATTATAATGTTTCAAGAACTCATTATTATTTATGGCTGCATATTATTTCTTTGTATGTACATACCACGTTTTGTTTATTCATTTGTCTATTGATGGGCACGTAGGTTGTTTCTGTCTTTTTGCTATTGTGAATTGTGCTGCAATGGATATAATTGTCTTTTTTTTTATTAAGGTGTTGAAGTTTTCTATATACTTTAGATATTAGACCCTTACATATGTTGATCCAAAAGATTTTTTTCACAGTCTGTAGGTTGTCTTTTTACTCTTTGGGTAAAGCCTTTTGGATAACCATAAGTATTTAATTTTTATGAGGTCCCACTTATCTATTTCATCTTCTGCTGCTCTTGCATTTGTAGTTGTCTTTGATAATATATTAAAACAAAAAACTAGGTCTCATAGTTTGCCTCTATGTTTCTTCCAAAAACTTAATGGTTTTAGCTTTAACATTTAGGCCTTTAATCAATTTTGAGTTATTTTTTGTGTATGGGTTCTGCTTTATTTTTCTGCATGTGGTTATCCGATTTTGTCAGCAACATCTGTTGATGAGTCTGTTTCTTCCCCATTGAATGCACTTTGACTGTTTGCTGAAAATGAGTTGTCCATAGATAGATTGATTGATTTCTGGATTCTCAAGAGACTGGTTAACTTTTGCAGGACACTAAACCCATAGCAACTTTGGGGACAACTTCTCTACCAGGCTATGAAAGTATAATGCCTTACCAGTTCCCACAAGTTAATCTCTAACATTACAGAGTTGTTAAATAATTTTGCTCTCCAGTTGTTAATTGTTAGTCAAATGCATTCATACTTTAAGTTTTTTTTTCCCCTGAAGATTCTGCCACTAAGTAAAAATCCATTAAAGGAAAAAAGTTCCATTTATTTTAATGGGAAAAAAATTATGAGGTATCCTAAAGCATTTTATTTTCACAGATAAAAAAAAATATTGACTGAACAATGAAAGGAAGTACATAATAAACAAAAATTGTAGGTGTTAAGTAGCAACATAGATAAAATCTGGTTCCAGTGCTGTAATGTAATGGAGGGTTATCACATTCTCTAGAGGAAGAAGACATGGTAGTGGAGAGTGGTTGGTGGAGAAGGAGTGGAGGGAATCATTCTTTGGATAGTGCATTCTTCTTTCTGCATCGTTTCTTTAATAATTTCCCATCTTCATGAAATTTATAGTCATCTTACACTCAAACTGCACTTAAAAATAAAGTTATAGCAAAGAAAAATGCCTTCGATTCCTGGAAACATGCAAATAATACACTTTGCACAGTCTAAAGGTCCTAGAATATGCCACCCCTTCATCACTCTCTGGGCTTACATACATAAAACAGAACCCCTTGTGTTCATCCTAACGTGTCACAAACTCAAATTTGCTCCATATAACATTGTCTAGGTAGAAAATGTTGAGTCCAGTAAACTGGTAAGCATGCTCTTGCTGGCACTACAATGTCAAATATCATTCATTTAGTGTGTTTTTGTATGAAAATGACTTTATATTCTCCCCAAAATTGTTGTTCATAAACTTTTCAGAAGCTGTCATGCTAAAACAGACTTACGTAACTTAACAATCATTATTTAAAGGAATTCTGCATGTTCTGACAACACAAAGACATTCCCTGGAGGTGTCCAATAAAAGTCAAACCTGATAAAAATGCTCTAAGATCATATCAAAACACCAAATAATCAGCCTGCTATGGATTGAATTGTGTTCCCCAAAAATGTATGTCAACTTGGCTAGGCCATGATTCCCAGTATTGTGTGATTATCCACAATTTTGTCAGCTAATGTGATTTTCCTATGCACTGTATGTAAATCCTGCCTCTATGTTGTTAAAGAGGCAGTTATGATGAGGCAGGCCTCAATTTGAAGGATTAGGCTAGTCAATATCTTTTGAGATATAAAAGGGAGAAGTGAGCAGAGAGACAGGGGAACCTCATGCCACCAGAAATGAGGAACCAGGCGGGGAGTATATCCTTTGGACCTGGGATGCCTGTGCTGAGAAACTCCTCAACTGGGGAAGGTTATGACAAGGACCTTCCCCCAGAGCTGATAGAGAAAGTCTTCCCCTGCAGCTGGCACCCTGAGTTCAGACTTCTAGCCTCCTAAACTGTGAAAGAATAAAGTGTTTGTTAAAGCCATCCACTTATGGTATTTCTGTTATAGCAGCATGAGATGACGAAGACATAGCCTTTGCCTCTTCACAAGTTTGAAATTTTTTTTTCGCATGTTTAAGAAAAAATTTTGAAGATTCAATCAGAAATTGAAGACTCATTTCCACAATGTCACACAGACTGCTGTCTACTTCTACTGGAGACTTGGAGATTGGATGGAGATGGACATTCATGGTCACTTGGAAGAACCACAGGAGGAAGTGCTTGAGGTAAGGACAGAGGAATGAGCCAATGCTAGGGGTAGAGGTATTACCCAAAGGGAGAATGGTTACCTGACTGAGGAGTTTCCAGAAAGAGCCCTATGTAAGACACTGGCCTTAAACGGCTTGAAGAGATCGGAGAAGACATGTGTCTTTGCTTGAACTCTAAACTTTTTCATTATGCCCTAGGGAGACAGTGTCTCTGCTGATGACCAGCAAGATGTTGCTGAAGAAGACCCAGAAGAAAGTAAGAAAAGCTGCCTCACTGGTAGATTAACAAAGCTACAGTTTATAATAAAAAAGGGGGAAGAAAGTGAATTGCAAGCCTCATGTATTTACAGGGTCGTTATGAGTTGGAATCAACCTGATGGCAATAGGCTTTTTTTGGTTTTATGAGTCAGAATCAGCTGGACGACACACAACAACAGCAACAACAACAAAAACATGGAGTGATAGAGGAGGATACACGGGCACAGTTAGCCCGACAGTCTGCATACCTGGGGAATCAACCTCTGCCTTAAGACTTGCTTTCTCTTTCTGCGTGTTGAGATTCTGATTGGTCACTTATCCTACAATCGTAGTTAAAGCCCCACACAAAAACCATTTGCTAAATTCACTAAGACCCTGGCCAGGGGGATGGGAGGGCAAAATAAAATGAACAACCTAATTAGAAAAGTTACTCTCCTATCCTTTAAAAACTATACAAAAAATAATGTTATACAAATGCTCAATTTCTAATCTCCAGTATCTGAAAACAGAGTTTATCTCTGACCATGACAACTAATATCTTTATAAATTTTTCCTAGTCTCTGATAGTTTCTGGAACTAATTTGGAAGAAAGGCCTGACAGTCTACATCCAAGAAATCAACCATTGAAAACCTTATGGAACACAGTTCCATTCTGACACACTCAGGGTTGCCATTCACTTTTCACTTTATGGCAACTGGCTTTTTTTTTTTTTTATCTGTATTTTGCTATATTTTTCATAATCTTGAGTTAACACTAGTAACATAATTTTAGCTGGATTGTGCGTGTGTGTTTTTGTGTGTATATGCTATGTATGGAAAAAAAAAAAAAACCCCAGTGCCGTCAGAGGGGATTTTAATTGATTCCTTTGCTTTTCAATATTGGCAATTTTTAATAAATTCTTGTTTTTAACGTGTACATTTTATGTCTCATTTACTCTGCTTACCTTCAACCTAAATCACTCCCAACCACCACCATCATTTTTTCCTCCAATTTGGAAAAGAATCACCAATATAATTATTTACTCCAGGCATTAATCAGGTCATGAAGAATGACCAAACTGACTTTATCAAAATGAGTTGGATTCACTGTGGGAGATACTGAAAGCAGGGTTTTGATTGAAATTTAAAGCCTTAGGTATTTATATTAAAATTAGTAAAACTGAAAATTCATGAAGTGCCCAAATTAATTAGTAACAAAAAACAAAAGAAACCTCGCAAAAGCAAAAGGAAAGAGATAACAATGAATATATAAAACCCAGTGAAAAACCAAAAAAACCAAACCCAGTGCTGTCAAGTTGATTCCGACTCATAGCAACCCTATAGGACAGAGTAGAACTGCCCCATAGAGTTTCCAAGGAGCACCTGGCGGATTCGAACTGCTGACCCTTTGGTTAGCAGCCACAGCACTTAACCACCATGCCACCAGGGTTTCGATATATATATATATATATATATTATCTGTACTATATATATATATATATAGTACAGATAATCAACAAAGTCAAAAGTTGAGTGTTTAAAAAGATGTACAAAATTTGGATAATCATATGCTCTGGCTTGCCCAGCATAGTCCTAATTTTCCCTTGCTATCCTGGTATCAGAACCCTGGTGAAAATTAGGACTATGCTGGGCAAGCCAGAGCATATGATTATCCAAATTTTGTACATCTTTTTAAACACTCAACTTTTGACTTTGTTGATTATCTGTACTATATATATATATAGTACAGATAATATATATATATATATATATATCGAAACCCTGGTGGCATAGTGGTTAAGTGCTGTGGCTGCTAACCAAAGGGTCAGCAGTTCAAACCCACCAGTCTCTCCTTGGAAACTCTATGGGGGCAGTTCTACTCTGTCCTATAGGGTTGCTATGAATTGGCACTGACTTGATGGCAACAAGGTTTTTTTACAGGTCTTGGTGTCACTTTCCACTTAGCTTTTGACTCAAATTATTTATTATTAATGAAATAATAGTCAAATTGTATTAATTCAGGATGGATTTGGTAAACCTCCACTTTGTATTTCCAGATTCTTTCTCTCATCTCATCTCATGATCTCATCTAGCAATGTGAGTGATTGAACAGAATTCTCATTTTAACACATGGTTAAATCTGAAACATAACTTGTGATAACTTGTCTCTCTTTTTACAATGTTTTCGGATACAACATAATTAACACTTCCTTAAAAAGGCAGCACATGGTATTTGCTGACAAAATGAAGTGTGCCTGGAAACGATCATTTAGGGAGAGATATTTTCTGATGGTAAGGGAGGTATTTGATCTTACTGCTCCTGCCATCCACTAGGATAATTGTGGCATTACCACCAACTGTTGGTGAGGTCAGTGATTAAACATGGTAAATTAAAGTCTAGTTATATGGGAAATAAGTATGGGAAATAGAAGTAAACCAACTCTTCCATCCAGCATATAAAGTTTGAATTTTCTTGTTGCAGTGGTTTTCTCATTTACTACGTGGTGTAAATCTACAACTATTATAACGCTTGGCAACACTCTTTTATTTTGCAATTGAATGTTTTGTTTTTGCAGCAATGAGCTAAAAAAAAGTTTAATTAAAAAACAAGTACAGAAATTCCATTTCTTAAGAAAATTGGCAATGAATATGTACGTTGCACAAAATGTTTGTTGGCACTGACCATCTACCATGGGAACCCTAAAGACCACAAGGACATGAAAGTGATCACATGAAAAGCAGAAGACCCAAATACCTCAAAGGTTAGGAGTTAGTTAAAAAGGTGGGTGCGAAGGTGAAAATTGAATACATCTTCAGAAAATGTGTTTTAAATAGCATGCTATGAAGTATGATCTTTCATTTAGAACAAACAGCTTTTCAATTTCAAGTTTTCTTGGCATGTATAAAATACTGCATGTATAGTAATAGCTATAAATGTTTTGGCTCAATTAACAGAATAATTTGGTCAACAATTAAATGATGCCAAATTTTTGTCAGTATATTGCTTCAAACCCAAATTTACTTAATCCCAATAATAGTTTGATTTTTTTCTTCTGATTAATATAATAGAAGTAGGTCCTTAGAAGTTTGTTCTAAGGGATGGCTTTGGCCATTCTGTTTCAGATCTAGGGAGTGCCCATTAATGTAATACTTTCCAACCGATATAACCCAAGTGCTTCACTGTGTCAGGGTCCAGGGCCAAGTCATTTCTTTCCTGCAATGTCACGTCGGATGATTAAATTCCTGGGTTGATATAACAACCAAATAAAAATGTGTAATACTATTTAGCATTGTTTTGCATTGAAGTCACTTACTAGGCTCCTGTTTAGATTTTGATTCAAACAAACCAACTATAAAAAAATACTTGTGAGATAATTGGGTAAATTTGATATTAGATAACATTATAGGATTACTGTTAATTTTATTATATGTGGTAATGATATAGTGATTATTTAAGGTAATGCCTTTATTTCTTTGACATGCATGCGTTTTTGAATGTATAAAAAATTCACAAGTTAAAAAAGCAGTTGAAGAGTTGAAATATAAAGCCAGTGGTGGTAGCCAGGCACCATACTAGACTCAGTATGGTGGAGGCCATAGTAGTCATGGTTCATTGTCCTTTGGACCAATCTTTCCCTTGTATCTTTAGTTGTCTCCATTCTCCATTGATCCTGAAAGGGTGAGACTCTTCAAAATATGTGTCAATTTGGTTAAGCTGATTCTCAGTATTGTGTGGTTGTCCTCCATTTAGTGATTGTAATTTCATGTTAAAGAGGATTAGGGTGAAATTGTAACACCCTTACTAAGGTCACATCCTCTATCCAATGTAAAGGAAGTTTCCCTGAGGTGTGGTCTGTACCACCTTTTATCTTGCAAGAGATAAAAGGAAAAGGAAGCAAACAGACAGGGGGGGACCTCATACCACCAAGAAAGCAGTGCTGGAAGCAGAGCTCATCTTTTAGACCTGGACCTCATCCTTCTCCTGCATGGAGAAGCTCCTAGTCTAGGGCAAAATTGATGACAAGGACCTTCTTCCACAGCCAACAGAAAAACCCTTCCCCTGGAGCTGACTCCCTGAATTTGGACTTCCAGCCTACTAGGCTGTGAGAGAATAAATTTCTCTTTTTTAAAGCCATCGACTTGTGGTATTTCTGTTATAGCAGCACTAGATTACTGAGACAGAGAGTGGGGTGCTGCTCTAACAGATACCTAAAACGCAGAAGCGGTTTTGAAACTGGATAGAAGACCCAGAAGGAAGTGAAGAGAACTGTTAACACCAGAGAAGGTGCGGATGGTGAGAAACAGCAGCAGAAGACTGGCAGCAGCAGTGAATTGGCAGCGCAGAACCAGGGAACCAGTGCCAAAAAGCACTGGAGCTGACCCTCACAGACAGAGCTGAGTGCCTGTGCCCAGGAGGCTTCGTGGCAGAGTGGGGTGCCTCCAGGATATTATTGGTGAAGCTACAGAGCTTTGGAACACTTGCCCCAGCAGGGCAGATGCAGATATGAGGCCTCAGGGCCAAGAAGCCAAAGAACAGAGGAAGCTGAGCTGCCTCAGTCTCAAAAGGTATGGCCACAACCTCTGGGATTTCAAAGGATGGAGCCATGGCCTCTGGTGTTTCTAAGGGTCAAGTTGCCATTCAGAGAATGGTACACCTAAAGCCGAGGGAGCAGATTTGCCATCTCGGTGGGCCTGGAAGGCAAGAGCTGAAATCCAGGGCTGAGGGACCTCCACTCAGAATCCAGAGAGTGTGGCCAATACCTAGAGTCTGGAGGGCTGGGCCATTGTGTAAATTGTCTCGGAGAACAGAGAATATTTTCAAACCTTGAGAGCTAATGTAATGCGTTCTGCTGAACTGCTTGGTAACTGTGATGCCTTCTTTTCCTCCAATTTCTCCCATTTGTAATGCAAGTGTCTAGTTTGTGCCTGCTCTGCTATTGTACTTTGGAAACAGATAACTTTTATTCTAGATTTCACAGATGAGGAAGAATTTTTGGATTTTGCACTTGGAGCTGATTTAAGACTTTTACTATCATATGATTGGTTAAATGTGTTTTGCATGTGGCATGGATACAAATTTTGGGGGGCCAGAGGGTGGAATGTCATGGATTGAGTTGTGTCCCCCAAAAATATGTGTCAACTTGGTCAGTCTATGATTCCCAGTATTGTGTGGTTGTCCTCCATTTTGTGATTGTAATTTTATGTTAAAGAGGATTAACATGGGATTATAACCCTTAAAAAAAAAAATTTTTTTTTTTTTTTTTACTAAGGTCAAATCCCAAATCCAACGTAAAGGGAGTTTCCCTGGGTGTGGCCTACACCATCTTTTATTTTACAAGAAATAAAAGGAAAGGGAAGCAAGCAGAGAGTGGGGGACCTGATACCACCAAGAAAGCAGTATTGGAAGCAGAGTGCTTCCTTTGGACATGTGATTCCTGTATGGAGAAGCTCCTAGTCCAGGGAAAGATTGATGACAAGGACCTTCCTCCAGAGCCAACAGAGAAAGCCTTCTCCTGGAGCTGATGCCCTGAATTTGGACTTCTAGCCTACAAGACTGTGAGAAAATAATTTTTTCTTTGTTAAAGCCATCCACTTGTGGTATTTCCATTATAACAGCACTAGATAACAAAGATTCAAGTATCTTAGATGGCTGCTCACAGGCTTTAAAGACCCCAGACGTTACTCACCAAAGTTGAGTGTAGAACATTCTAAGAATCTGCATTTTTAATAAGCTCTTATACGGATTAAAGTTTGAATTCCCCCACCTCCAAGTACAGAGAATATCCTTTCACCATGACTGTGAGAAATAAATTTATGAGAGGAGCCTCAACACCCTTAAAGAGCTTTATGGTGGCTCTTCTTCACAGGTAAGGTGTTATAATGGAAACTGCTACCATTAAACTGGGATCCCTAAATTTAGTGGGGATGATGTGATTCTGGCATGGCAGGAGCCAAGTGGCAGCACTTAATCACCAAAGACAAGGTGGGCATGAACAGCAGAGTCAAAGCAGTAATCAGAATAGTCTGACTTGCATAGACTTATAGCATTGGCTAGTAGATCATGGTGTGGCTAGGAGTACTATAGATGGTCCACCTATTAAAGTCTTGCTTGATCTGTATAAGCAGAAAAGCTCTAGATCTAGTGAACAGAATTCTGACTTGAACTGTCAAAACAAAGAGTTCCTAGCTCTCAGACTGGAGCTACTCCACAGACTTAGAAACCCTTGAATGAAAGGGAGACTGGGTCACCTTAAGGAAGGACCCCACTAGACTGCCAAAAATGTATACTGTTAATCTTTCTCCCAGTCTTTCTCAAAGGGAGAGGTGACCATTGATCAGGATGACTGTGCATCAAGTAAGGGAAAATAGCAGACTTTTGGGGGATTACTGGACACTGGTCCTAAACTGTTGCTAATTTTCCTGGAGACCCAACACATCATTGTGGTTCACCAATCAAAGTAGGGGCATGTGGAGTTCAGGTGATCAATGGAGTGTTGGCTCAGGTCCCACTCACAGTGGGCCCAATGATTCCCTGAATACATCCTGTGGTCATTTCCCCAGTTTATGAATGCACACTTGCAAAAGACACAGACAGCAGCTGGCACTGTTCTCACTCCAGGTGCTGAAGGTAGGTTGGATTTACCTATTAAGAAACTTCCAGAGCACCATGTGATGATGTTTTAAAGCTACACAGGTTTTAAATGTGATATTCTGATATCAGAATATGTGTGATCAAGCTTAAAAATCTCTGCCACATTCCTCAGTGAGCAAGGCTTCTACACCCAGCTGCACATTAGTATCTCCCTGGGAAGTAAGCCTGTAGATGCCGAGCCCATGAGATCACAGTGTAAGTGAGGTGCTGAACTGGAACTATAACTTACATCCCAAGGCGCACAACCTCATGATTCTTGTTCTTCTCCTTCTTTTATTTCCTGGATGTTGTATTGATAACAAGTCCAAAACTCTATGTGTATGTACACATACACACACGCACACACATATAATCCTTAGGCACTCTCTCCTGGTTTATTGTGTGTCTCTCAGACCTATCTTAGATTTTCTACACCTTCTATGCTTATACATACACACATACATATATGAATGTTTTTGGTTTATTGGCTTATTTTTTCCCATAAATTGTTGTTATATGCTACACACTAATCTACACCTTATTTGTTTCATGTAACATTATATCACGGACGTCACTCAGTCTATCCTACATTTACCCATCAATTGCACACTTTTCCAACAGGGGTGCAACAGTTCGGGCCTCAACTGGCCAGTAGTCAGTTTTCCAGAAGCAGCTCTACGGTGAGGAGAAGAGTCTGAATGGGACCTGGAGCAGACATTTATAACTGTTTTCCTTATTCTGCCCCTTTGCTCCAAGTACTGCCTCCTGCTCTGTCTATACTGCAGCACAGTATCTGAAATAGGCAGAAGATGCAGAAATAACTAGAGAAATGAAAAAATAATACATTAAAGAAAATGTTTAATTTACATTTTTCTTGGAAGAGACTGTTGAGGGTGTTCCGGCAGGAGCCAGTGATATGCAAATTCAGTTTTAATAAGGATTTTGGAATACACAGATTCTTCCTGGCTATTACATATATAATTTAATGTGGCCTCTAGGAAATTTCTAGTAAATGGCATAATAAATTAAGTCTCCAGTAGCCTAGATTTTAGTCTCAGTTTAGCCAGTGACTTTATTTTTTTCCCATCTAATTTGCATATGCTGCAAATATAGCATTATAGAAACATTAAAGAGAATTTTTTTAAATTACCAAATATCCCACTACAAAATAAAACAATTATTTCTTTAAATTTTTTTTCTAATTGTGTTCATCATGCATGCATGGGTATTTTTAACAGTTTAATTATGCCAATAATTTACTACACATCTTTTCATCTCTCTGTAATTGGCTTTTGAGTATGAAGTGAAGATTATAACCTCTGTGATGAATTATACTCACATGTTCTGAGGGATTGATGAAATATCATGCTGTGTATCAAATTCCTTGGAAGAAATCTATTGAGAAATCACTGAGTATTATTAGTAGATTAATCTTGTAACTGGATCTAGGTTCCAGCCCTGCCACAGCTAGTACTTTAATAAATTCTAAAAAACAAAATGAGTGCATCTACTTTATATTTTAAAGAAGTGTTTGATTTTTCTGTGCTGCATTTGGCTCAAAGAACCACAAAAAACCTGAGTGTAGCTGAACCAACTATGTAAACTCAGCAGGCCATGTGCCTGCCAAGGCCTGGGTTTCCTTATTGAAAAGGTGGGAACTGAGTGAGGTGAGCTCTAACATCCCTCTTTCACCTCCAGTTTTATAAACCTTGTTTTAAAGATAATATTTCAAAAATGAGCTAATGAGAATACTATAATTTGGAAATGTTTTCGCTTTTGCAGTTAAATTTTTGTTGTTCTAAAGGCAAAACATTTAATTTTAACCCACTGTATCCTGGATGCAAAGGGTAGAAAACATCAATATGGCAAATGAAAGCCTTCTTTAAATATTAAGAAAAAAAAAGGAAAGAAGAAAAATGTAAGACAATATAGACAAATTGGACAGTTACAACGTGAGGGTTTAACCAGTAGGACAAATTGTGTGGAAATCACTTAAAAGACCTGGGTATGCCTCCCCTGGTGGAAAAGCAGTGGTTGGGGACAGAGAGGAATGCAGTGTGCCTTCAATTACTTGAAGTACTGCCATATCTAGAGAGAATTAAATTTTCTCTTTGTAATGACAGAGGCAGAATTAGAAACAATGATTAGAATCAGAGAAGTAAATACCTCATACCAAAATAAAAAAAAAAAGTGGACAGAGCCAACATAGCTTGTGGACAGATGTACAATGCCAGCCCTTTGCAGGAAAGACCGGAAAAACTAAGTAAAATAGATGCAAACATCAATCCTGGAACCCCAAGCATCAAATGAAGGGATAAAGAACTGGATCAAACACAAAATGGAAGAAAAAACTGACAGAAAACAGAGAATGAGGAGAGCGACAGGGTGGAGATCCCCTGCCAACCAACTTGATACAGCATTACCATCTTGGAACACAGCCAGCAACAACCCTGAACAGGAAATACGAGAAAGGAAACTTCACAGAATGCCTGATAGGAGACAGCACACCTGGTTACCAGAAAAACAGGCTTTCCCACCCCTCACCTTATTATTCTTCCTTCACTTGACAGCTCCTACTGTACCACTAATTTTCCCCTTTCTTCCTTTTCTTTCTCCCTCTTACCTAGCCCTGTACACCACATCTACCCCTTCCGCTGGGCCACACTCCACTGCCACATCCAGAAAGGCACCAGCCTGTTGTCACTCCAGGCCCACCCCACCCCTAAGAGCCAGCTCCTGCCATGCCATTCTTTTTCTTTTTTTTTTTACTGTCTTCATTTTCTTTCTCCCTCTCACCTAACCCTGTATGTCATATCCACCCAATCCTGCCAGGTCACACTTCACTGCTGTGGCTAGACAGCCACCAGCCCACCATTGCTCTGGCTCCAACCCACCCCAACCTCCAGTTCCCACCACACCATTTTTTAAATTATCTTTTTTTCCCCCTTTCTTCCTTTTATTTCTCCCTCCCACCTAGCACCATATGCAACTCTCACATTTTCCTGCTGGGCCAAATAATGCTGCCTTGGCTAGAGAGCCACTGGCCCACTGCTGCCCCGGGTCAGACTTGTGCCCATACACCAGCTCTCACCATGACGCCATCTTTTTTTCTCTCTGTTTTCTTTCCTCCCACAGCTATCTCTGTAAACCATCTCCCCTCCCTAAACACTGGACCTTGGGTACACCCCACTCCCATTAGCTAGCCTCTGCTGAGCTGCCTTTTTTTTTGTCTTTTTTCTGTTTTTTACATTCATACTTTTTTTCTCCCTCCCACCTAGCCCTGTAAGCCAACTCCCTCCTTTCTGCCAGCCCTTTCCATGCCACCTCAGAGAAAGTGCCACTGGCACACCAGCCAACCACAGCCCTGGGTCCACTGTGCCCATACTCTCTGGCTGCCACCATGTTGCCAATTGTTTTATTCTATTTTCTTACTTTCTCTTTTCTTTCTAGCCCCAGAGGCCACCACCCTTCCCACCAGACCCTGTTGTATGCCGCAGCTAGAGCTTTGGGATTGCACTGCCCCTCCCTCCAACCACTCAACCAGCTGCAGAACTGCAGGAGGTGAGCCCATACCACTCCCTGTCCAACACACCCACCTATCAAGGAGTAGCTGTGAATGTGCCCATACCACTGGAGCAACATCAGGAGGCAGACAAAGCCCAACCAGTCCACCTTCAGTTACCTCACCAAATCAGTGTGCAGTGAAGTGGGCTTGTTCTGTCTGCTGCTGTTCTGCCCACGCAGATAAGGTGGTGAGAGCTATTATGCCCACAGACAAGCAAGCAGCAAAGTATGCCTGGCCTGCCCAACCTGACATATCAAAACAAAACAAAAAAACAGAATGAAACAAAGGAACATACAACAAAAAATAAGGAAATAATACTATAATATCTCAAGACAACTGAAAATATGAAAACATATTAAAAAGGACAAGATGGCTCCAGCGAGTGACCAATATAAAGAATCATGTGACCTTCTGGCAGAAGAAAAGGAAGTGGAACTACCTGATATGGAATTTGAAACCTAATATTTGGGGCTGTCTGAGAGATTAGGAAACAGATCAAGGAAAACATAAACAAAATCAAGGAAAAATAGTCAAAATCAAGGAAAACACAGACAAAACAAATAGAAGAATTCAGGAAAATAGTACAACACAAAATGTCAAAATAAATAAAGCAATTAGAAATAATACAAAAACAGCAACTAAGAATACAAAAGAAAAGCAGCAACATATCAGAAATGGATAACTTAATAGGAGGTCTTGGGAGCAAATTTGAAACAATGGAAGACAGAATCAGTGACAGTGAAGACAAATCCATGGATGCCACTTTATTTGAGGAATAATCATAGAAAAGAAAGAAGAAAAATGAAGAAAACCTAAGAACTATGTGGGACACAATCAAGAGCAAAATTTGCACATGATTGGAGTTCCAGAATAGGGGGGAGGAGCGAAAATGGAAAACACAGAGAAGATTGTTGAAGATTTGCTGGCAGAAAACTTCCCAAATGTCATGAAACACAAAAAGATGATCATCTAAGATGCTCAGTGAACCTCATATAGGGTAGACTACAAAAGAAAGTAAACAAGATATATCATAATCAAACTTGCCAAAACCAAAGACACTTACAAAGGGGAAACCATAAGACTCTCAGCAGAAACTATACAGGCAAAAAAAAAAAAAATGGGATGACATATGTAAAACCTTGAAAGAAAAATACTTCCAATCAAGAAAAATATATCCTCCAAAATTCTCTCTTGCAAATACGTTGGTGAAATTAGGACATTTCCTGGTACACAGAAATTAAGGGAATTCATAAAAACCAAACACAACTTATAAGAAATGTTAAAGGAAGTCCTTCATTTAGAGAACCAACAACATCAGACAATGACCAGAGTCTAGGACACAGACAGCATCAGCGAGATACCGCATAGGTAAAGAACTCTCAATAATAAAACAAAGCTAAAGGACTTAAAACACAGAAACAGAGACATTGATCTATAAATTACAACAATATCAAAACAATAAAAGGGGGAATAAATGGTTTAGGTGTAGAATGTTCAAATGGGGAGAAAGTCAAGCTATACTGAGTAATAAAAGACTGCTTCAAACTTAGGAAGAGAAGGGTAAATTTCAAGGTAACCACAAAGAATATTAACAAACCTACTCATCAGAATAAAAAAGAAGAAAAACATAAAATCTCAGTAAACACAAAATCTATAATAACAAAAGAAAAGAAAATCCACAAACAAAAGGAAATCAGCACAGGAAAGTAAAAAAGGACCCAAGAAAAAAAAGCACAACAATATGACAGCAATAAAGTCATTACTATTGATAATCACACTAAGTATTAATGGCTTAAATGTACCTGTAAAGAGACAGACAGTGGTAGAATGAATAAAAAAAAGCACAAAGCATCAATATGCTGTCTACAAGAGACACACCTTAGACACAAAGACATAAATAAATTAAAAATCAAAGGATGGAAAAAATATATCAAGCAAACAGTAACCCAGAAAGGGCAGGAGTGACAATACTAATCTCAGATAAAATAGACTCAAAGGAAAAATCAACCATAAAAGACAAGGAAAAACATAATTTAATGATTAAATGGACAACTTACCCAGAAGGTATAACCTTAATAAATATCTATGCACCCAACGACAGGGTTCCACAATACATAAACTCCAACAGCACTGAAAAGAGAAATAGACAGTTCCACAATAATAGTAGGATACTTCAACACACCACTCTCCATAAAGGACAGAACATCTAGAAAGAAATCAACAAAGACAAAGAAGATCTAAAGGCCAAAATCAACCAACTTGACCTCATAGATATATATAGAATGTTCCACCTAACAGCGGCAAAGTATACATTCTTTTTCAACACACATGGAACATCCTACAGAATAGACCACATTCTGGGCTACAAAGCAGCCCTCATTAAAATTCAAAACATCCAAATAATACAAAGCATTCTCTTTAATCAAAATGCCATAAAAGTAGAAATCATAAACAGGAGAATCAAGAAAAAAAATCAAATACAAGGGAACTGAACAAGTAACATCTTGCTTAAAAACAACTGGGTAATAGAAGACATCAAAGAGGGAATAAAAAAATCCTAGAATTAAATGAGAATAAAAACACATCATACCAAAACCATTGAGACACAGCAAAAGCAGTCTTCAGAGGTCAATTTATAGCAATAAATGAGCACATCAAAAAAGGAGCCAAAATCAAAATGTTAGCCCTATTATTAGAACAAATAAAAAGAGAACAGCAAAAGAAGCCCACAGCCGTGACAAGAAAGGAAATGATAAAAATTAAAGCAGACATAAATTGAATAGAAAAAAGAAAAAATCAAGAACAAAAGTTGGTTCTTTGAAAAGATCAACAAAATACAAACCATTAGCTAAACTGACAAAAGAAAAACTAGGAGAGGAAGCAAATAACCCACATAAGACATGAGACGTGGAGTGTTACAACAGATGAAATTGAAATAAAAAGCATCATAATAAAAGACCATGAAAAATTGTATTCCAACAAATTTGAGAACAGAGGAAATGGACAAATTTCTAGGAACACACTACCTACCTAAACTAACACAAACTGAAGTCAAAAATCTGAACAGACCCATAACAAGAGAAGATATTAAAGAGGTAATTAAAAGAAAAATCTCAACACACACAAAAAAAGCCCCGGCAGTAATGGCTACACTGGAGAATTCTATTGAACATTCAGAGAAAAGTTCACACCAGTACTACTCAAAAGACTTTAGAACATATAATTTGAAAGAATATTTCTGAATTCATTCTATGAAGCCAGCATAACTCTGATACCAAAGCCAGGCAAAAACACCACTCAAAAAGAAAATTACACACCTATATCTCTCATGAGTATAAATGTGAGAATTCTCAATAAAATTCTAGCCAATAGAATTCAGAATCATAAAAAAAAAACACACACACACACACCATGAACTATTGAGATTAATACCAGGTATGCAAGAGTGGTTCAACATTAGAAAATCAATCAACGTAATCCACCACATAAATAAAGCAAAAGAAAAGAATCATCATATGATCATCTCAATCGACGCAGAAAAGGCATTTGACAAGGTTCAATACCCATTCCTGATAACAACTCTCAATAAACTAGGAATAGAAGAGAAATGCCTCAACATAATAAAGGACATCTACGCAACACCAACAGCCAATATCATTCTCAAGGGAGAGATGCTGAAAGCATTCCTCCTGAGAACTGGAAGCAGACAAGGATGCCCTTTATCACTGCTCCTATTTAGCATTGTTTTGGAAGCCCTAGCTAGATCAGTAAGGCTAGAAAAAGAAGTAAAGGGCACCAAATTGGAAAGGAAGAAGTAAAACTACCCCTGTTATGATCCTATACATAGAAAACCCCAAACATTCAACAAGAAAACTACTGGAACTAATAGAAAGATTCAGCAGAGTAGAAGGATACGAGATCAACATACAAAAATCAGCTGGATTCTTATACACCAATAAAGAGAACTTTGAAAAGAAAATCAGGAAAACAATACCATTTATAATAGCCAGTAATAGGTAAAATACTTAGGATTAAATCTAGCCAGAGATATAAAAGATCAATACAAAGATACAAAGAAAACTACAAAACGCTTTTGCAAGAATTCAAGAGACTTACATAAATGGGAAAACATACCATGCTCAATGATAAGAAGACTCAACATTGTGAAAATGTAAATTCTACCCAAAGAGACCTACAGATATAATTCAATACTGACTTAAGTACCAACAGCATTCTTTAACAAGAATTTTATTTTTTAATTACCAATTTTATATGGAAAGGAAAGGAGCCCTGGATAAGCATTGCATTATTGAAGAAAAAGAGCAAAATAGAAGGATCTCAGGACCTGCTATGCAGCCAAGGTAGTCAAAACAGCCTGTAGCTGGTACAATAACAGACACATAGATCAATGGAACAGAACAGAGAACCCAGACTTAAATCCATCCACCTATGATCAGCTAATCTTTGACAAAGAACAAAAGTACATTATATGGGGAAAAGACAGTCTTTGTAACAAATGGCGCTGGAAAAACTGGGTGTCCATCCATAAAAAAAAAGAAATAGGACCCATCCCTCACACCATACACAAAAACTAACTCAAAATGGATCAAATACCTAAATATAAACCATAAAATAATAAAGATCACAGAAGAAAAAATAGGGACAAGGCCAGGGACCCTAATATACAACATAAAGAGATTAAAAATCATAACTAACAACGGACAAACACCAAAAGATAAAGTAGATGACAGAAAGTCCTAAAAATTATATACTTATGCTCATCAAAAGATTTCACCAAAACAGTAAAAAGAGAACCTACACACTGGGAAAAAAATTTGGCTACAACATAGCCAATAAGGGTCTAAACTTTAAAACCTATAGAATATTTCAACAGCTCAATAATAAAAACACAAATAATCCAATTTAAAAATGGGTAAAGAATGTGAACAGAAACTTCAACAAAGAAGACATTCAGACACACGAGGAAATGCTCTTGATCATTAGCCATTACTACAATGAGATACCGTCTCACTCCAACATAACTGGCGCAAAGCAGAAAGTACAAGTTGGGTAGGATGTGCGGACGTTGGAACTCTTATGCGCTACTGGAAAATGATATGGCTCCTCCTAAATAGCTAGAAATAGAAGTACCGTACAATCCAGCAATCCCATTCCTAGGAATACGTCCTAGAGAAATAAGAGCCATCACACGATTAGACATATGCACACCCATATTCACTGCAGTATTAGTTACAATAGCAAAAAGATGGAAACAACCTAAATGTCCACCAACAGATAGGTGAATGGTAAACAAATTAGAGTGCATACGCACAATGGAATACTCTCCAAAGATAAAACACAATGATGAATACACTAACAGTCTCACAACATGGATGAATCTGGAGGGCATTGTGCTGAGTGAAGCAAGTCAATCGAAAAGGACAAATATTGTATGAGACCACTATTATGAGAACCCAAGGAAAGGTTTACGCAAAGAAAAAAAAATCTTTGATGGCTACCGGGGGGGAGTGGTAGGAAGGGGAAATCACTAACCAGGTGGTAGACCAAGTGGTAGCTTTGGTGAAGGGAAAGGCAACACACAGCATGGGGGAACTTGGCACAGTTTGACCAAGGCGAAGCCGTAGAAGCTTCCTAGACACATCCAAAACCTCAAGGGACTGAGTTATTGTGGCTGAGGGCTGTGAACCATGGTCTCTGGAGACATCTAGGTCAGTAGGCATAACACAGTTCATAAAGGAAAAGTTATATATCCTACTTTGGTGAGTAACATCTGGGGTCTTAAAATCTTTTGAGAATCCATCTAAAATACATGTATTGGTCTCATTCCTTCCTATGCAAAGGAGAATGAAGAAAACCAAAGACACATGGAAAATATTAGTCCAAACGAGTAATGGACCCAGGCAGAGTGGGAGAAAAATATAGAACAAAATTCAAATTCACAACAACAAAAAAAAAGAGACTAGACTTACTGGTCTGACAGAGCCTGGAGGAACAACAGAGAATATGGCCCTCCAACACCCTGCTAACTCAGAACTGAAGTTATTCTTGAAGTCCACCTTTCAGTTGAAGTTTAGACAGGCCTATGAAACAGACGATAACACATGTGAGATACATCCCTTTAGTTCAATCAAGTGTAGAGGACCAGATAGGCAACACCTGCCCAAAAGCAAAGGCGAGCAAGCAAGATGGGAAAGGAAAGCTGGACAAACGGACATGGTGAACTCAGAGTGGAAAGGGAAAGGGGGAGAGTGCTGACACATTGTGGGAATTGTAACCAATGTCACAAAATAATCTGTGTATAAATTTTTGAATGAGAACTAATGTGCACTGTAAACTTTCACCTAAAAGACAGTAAAATTAAAAAGAAAAAAACATTTTAAATATTCAGCTTGTTTCAAAAAGCAATTACTTTCCTCATGAATTTGCATAAATATCAGAACGTTGTTGAGAAGTAATCTTAAATTGGCTGAATGTGAGAATGAGATGACCCTGAGGTTTCTTCCAATGCCAAGGTTCAATTTTTTAAATATTTTAATGACAATAGAAAGTCACAGAACAGAAAATAATATTTTCACTCTCTTCACTTCTGCATATAAAATTTAAGCATACGTATCGTTTATATAATACCACTACCACAAATGACTTATGTGTTTTGTGTTTGAATTTTTAATTTCCACCTGTTCTTCCACCAGGAAAACTCCAAGGTTAATTCTTTGTCTTTAAGGTGACACTGAGGACAATTAGTGAAATACTAGGGGCTTTTTACTTAATTTTTTCTATCAAATCTGAACACTGTTGTTTTAATTCAATGTCTTTATTACATTTCTATTTATTACAATTATTCTTAGACTGGGACCTATTTTTGCCCCTTATTAATTCTGTTCAAGATTTTTTTTTTTTTTCTTGCAGAACCTTCCCTTCTGCAGTCAATTTTGGGAACAATTACATCTAACTTACTCAGATGCAGGATTATAAATATTTTTGATAATAACCTCCAAAGCTTGCCAGTATCTATAGTTTCACACAGAGCGAGATGATCGCTTTAGCACACTCACACCTGTCTCTTCTCTCTCCTGTTACCCAACAGACAGCTACACTGCCGTTTCCTAAAATTTTAGTTCTGGGTTGCTATAGATGTATTTTTGTTGTCAGCTTGACCTTGTCATTTTAGAGTAGTATACAAACTTGTTGAATCATACATATGTATCAGTAAAAAATGTCATCTCCATTTACTCATAAAATACAGGCTAGTGCTATTTTATCAACTTACAAAGTATTCACAAAAAGTAGGATAGAAAATAGATTAAAATTAGGAATTAAAAATTAATACTTTTTTTCTAAGCTGAATGGATTTTTGTGTGCAACCCCAAAGATGTATAGAATCCACTTTGGAAAGTTCTGATTCAAATAACAGTAAAATTCCTTAGATTATTTATGTATAATAATTCTTCATATCTCATTGTTTCTCTTCTTCCTGAAATACTTCTCCCCAAAGTGTCTTTAAGGAGAGTATTCGTGTATTAGAAATTTTAAAATCTATATTATTGAATTTTTTTAATTCTGCCTTCCCGGTTAGATAATAAATTTTGTTTAAAGTTATTTTACTTCTTTTATGTATATCATGTTGCATGTTTGCATACCATGTTTCACGAGAAATTTAATGCCAGTCTGAAGCATTCTTCTTCATTTTCATCTCAGGATGGTTTTTAAATTTCTTTCCACCTTTGATGCTATAATATGTGCTTTTTTTTTTTTACATAAAATTTTCTTTTTTTGTCTTTTTTAAAAATTTTTATTGTGCTTTAAGTGAAAGTTTGCAAATCAAGTCAGTCTCTCATACAAAAATTTACATACACCTTATTATATACTCCTAATTGCTCTCGCCCAATGAGATAGCACACTCCCTCCACTCTCTCTTTTCGTGTCCATTCCGCCAGATTCTGACAGCCTCTGCCCTCTCATCTCCCCTCCAGATAGGAGATTCCGACATAGTCTCAACTGCCTACCTGATCCAAGAAGCTCACCACCAGTGTCTTTTCGATCCCATTGTCCAGTGCAATCTCTGCCTGAAGAGTTGGTTTTGGGAATGGTCTTTGTCTTGGTCTAACAGCAGATCTGGGGGGCATGACCACTGGGGATCTTCTAGTCTCAGACCATTAAATCCGGTCTTTTTACAAGAATTTGGGGCCTGAATCCCACTATTCTCCTGCACCCTCAGGGGTTCTTTGTTGTGTTCCCTGTAAGGGCAGTCATCGGTAGTGGCTGGGCACCATCTAGTACTTCTGGTCTCAGGCTGATGTAGTCTCTGGTTTATGTGGCCCTTTTTGTCTCTTGGGCTCATAATTGCCTTGTGCCCTTGGTGTTCTTCATTCTCCTTTGATCCAGGTGGGCTGAGACCAATTGATGCATCTTAGATGGCCACTTGCTAGCATTTAAGACCCCAGATGCCGCTCTGCAAAGTGGGATGCAGAATGTTTTCTTAATAAATTTTATTATGCCAGTTGACTTAGATGTCCCCTGAAACCATGGTCCCTAAACACCACCACTGCTATGCTGGCCTTCAAAGCATTCAGTTTATTCAGGAAACTTCTTTGCTTTTGGTTTAGTCCAGTTGTGTTGACTTCTCCTGTATTGTGTGTTGTCTTTCCCTTCATTTAAAGTAGTTCTTCTCTACTATCTAATTAGAGAACACCCCTCTCCCTCCCTCCCTTCCTCCCCACTCTTGTAACCATCAAAGAATATTTTCTTCTCTGTTTAAACTATTTCTCAAGTTCTTATAATTGTGGTTTTATACAATATTTGTCCTTTTGCAACTGACTAATTTCACTCAGCATAATGCCTTCCAGATTCCACCATGTTATGAAATGTTTCCCAGATTCATCACTGTTCTTTATCAATGCATACTATTCAGTTGTGTGAATACACGGTAATTTATTTATCCATTCATCTGTTGATGGGCACCTTGATTGCTTCCACCTTTTTGCTGTTGTAAACAGTGCTGCAGTGAACAAGGGTGTGCATATACCTGTTTGCGTAAAGGCTCTTATTCCTCTAGGATATATTCCACGGAGTGGGATTGCTGGATCGTATGGTAGTTATGGTAGTTCTATTTCTAGCTTTTTAGGGAAGCGCCAAATCGATTTCCAAAGTAGTCGTATTATTTTACATGCCCACCAGCAGTATGTAAATGTTCTAGTATTTCTACAACCTTTCCAGCATTTTGTGTTTTTTGGATTAATGCCAGACATGTTGGAGTGAGATGGAATCTCATTGTAGTTTTGATTTGCTTTTCTCTAATGGCTCATGGTCATGAATATTTTCCTATGTATTTATTAGCTAACTGAATGTCTTCTTTAGTGAAGTGTTTGCTCCTATCTTTTGACCATGTTTTAATTGGGGTTGTCTTTTTATAGTTGAGCTTTTGCAGTATTATGTAGATTTTAGAGATCAGATGCTGATCAGAAATGTCATAGCTAAACACTTTTACCCAGTCTGTAGGTAATCTTTCTACTCTTTTGGTGAAGTCTTTGGGTGAGCATAGGTGTTTGATTTTTAGGAGCTCCCAGTTATCTAGTTTTTCTTCTGCCTTGTTAGTAATGTTTTGTATACTGTTTGTGCCATGTATTTGGGCTCCTAACATTGTCCCTGTTATTTCTTCCATGATCTTTATCATTTTAGATTCTATATTTAGGTCTCTGATCCATTTTTAGTTCATTTTTGTGAATGGTGTGAGGTATGGGTCTTGTTCAATTTTTTGCAGATGGATATCCAGTTATGAGAACACCATTTGTTAAAAGTCTGTCTTTTCCCCCCATTTAACTGATTTGGGGCCTTTGTCAAATATCAACTGCTCATATTTGGATGGATTTATGTCTGGATTCTCAATTCTGTTCCATTGGTCCATGTATCTGTTGTTGTACTAGTACCAGGCTGTTTTGACTACTGTGGAGATATAATAGGTTCTAAAATCAGGTAGAGTGAGGCCTCCCACTTGGTTCTTCTTTTTCAGTAAGGCCTTACTTATCAGGGGCCTTGTTCTCTTCTATATGAACTTTGTGATTTGTTTCTCCATCTCATTAAAGAATGTTGTTGGAATTTGGATCAGTATTGCATTAAATCTATAGATCGCTTTTGATAGAGTAGACATTTTCGCAATGTTAAGTCTTCCTATCCATGAGCAAGATATGTTTTTCCACTTATGAAGCTCTCTTTTGTTTTCTTGCAGAAGTCCTTCGTAGTTTTCTTTGTAAGTCTTTTACACCTCTGGTAAGATTTATTCCTATTTTATTTTCTTGGGGGCTACTGTAAATGGTCTTGATTTCGTGATTTCCTCTTCGATGTTCTTTTTGTTGGTGTAGAGGAATCCAGCTGACTTTTGTATGTTTATATTGCATCCCGATACTCTGCCAAACTCTTCTATTAGCTTCAGTAGTTTTCTTGAGGATTCTTTAGGGTTTTCTGCGTATAAGATCATGTCATCTGCAAACAGGGATACTTTTACTTCTTTCTTGCCAGTTTGGATGCCCTTTATTTCTTTATCTAGCCTAATTGCTCTGGCTAGGACCTCCAGCACACTGTTGAATAAGAGTAGTGATAAAGGACATCCTTGTCTGGTTCCTGATCTCAAGGGGAATGCTTTCAAGCTCTCTCCATTAAGAATGATGTTGGCTATTGTCTTTATATAAATGTCCTTTATTATGTTGAGGAATTTTCCTTCTATTCCTTTTTTGCTGAGAGTTTTTATCATGAATGGCTGTTGAACTTTGCCAAATGCCTTTTCTGCATCAATTGATAAAATCATGTGATTCTTGTCTTTTTTTTATTTATATGATGGATTACATTCACTGTTGTTCTAATTTCGAACCATCCCTGCATACCTGGCATGAATCCCACTTGGTTATGGTGAATTATTTTCTTGATATGTTGTTGAATCCTATTGGCTAGAATTTTGTTGAGGATATTTGCATCTAAGTTCATGAGGGATATAGATCTGTAATTTTCTTTTTTTTTTTTTTTGTGGTGTCTTTACCTGGTTTTGGTATCAGGGATTTAGTGGCTTCATAGAATGAGTTTGGGAGAATTCTGTCCTTTTCTATTCTCTGAAATACCTTTAGTAGTAGTGGTGTTAACTCTTCTCTGAAAGTTGCATAGAACTCTGCAGAGAAGCAGGCCAGGCCAGGGTTTTGTTGTTGTTATTGTTGGGAGTTTTTTGATTACCTTTTCAGTCTCTTCTATTATTATGGGTATATTTAGTTGTTCTACCTCTGTTTTTGTTAGTTTAGGTAGGTAGTGTGTTTTTAGGAATTCATACTTTTTTCAGGTTTTCAAATTTGTCAGAGTACAATTTTTTATAGTAATCTGATATGATTCTTTTAATTTTCATTGGCCTGTTGAAATATCACCCATCTCATTTCTTATTCGGGTTCTTTGCTTCCTCTCCCGTTTTTCTTTTGTCAGTTTGGCCAATAGTTTATCAATTTTGTTGATTTTTTCAAAGAACCAGCTTTTGGTCTTGTTAATTCTTTCAATTGTTTTTCTGCTCTCCACTTCATTTAATTCTGCTTTAAATTTTATTATTTGCTTTCTTCTGGTGCCTGAGGATTTCTTTTGTTGTTGTCTTACTATTTGTTCAGGTTGTAGGGATAATTCTTTGATTTTGGCCCTTTCTTTTTTTGTATGTGTGCATGTATTGATAGAAATTGGCCTCTGAGCACTGCTTTCCCTGTGTCCCAAAGGCTCTGATAGGAAGTGTTTTCATTCTCATTGTATTCTATGAATTTCTTAATTTCATCCTTAATATCTTCTGTAATCCTGTCTTTTTTGACAGTTTCCAAGTGTTTGATTTCTTTTCCCTGCTCTTCCTGTTATTGATTTCCACTTTTATGGTCTTATGGTCAGAGAAGATACTTTGTAATATTTCAATGTTTTCGATTCTGCTAAGGCTTGCTTTGTGACCTAATATGTGGTCTATTCTAGAAAATGTTCTGTGGGTACTAGAAAAGAAAGTATACTTGACTGCTGTTGGGCGGAGTGTTCTGCACATGTCTATGAGGTCAAGTTGGTTGATTGTGGTATTTAGACTTTCCGTGTCTTTATTGAGCTTCTTTCTGGATGTCCTGTCCTTCACCGAAAGTGGTGTATTAAAGTCTTCTACTATTATTTATTTATTTATTTTTACTATTATTGTGGAGCTGTCTATCTCACTTGTCAATGCTGATAGAGTTTGTTTTATGTATCTTGCAGCCGTGTCATTGGGTGCATAAATATTTACTATGGTTATATCTTCTTGGTATATTTTCCCTGTAAGCATTATATAGTGTCCTTCCTTATCCTTTAAAAAAAAAAAAAAAATTTTTTTTTTATCCTTTATGTGGATTTAACTTTAAAGTCTATTTTTTCAGAAATTAGTATTGCCACTCTCGCTCTTTTTCGATTGTTGTTTGTTTGATATGTTTTTTTCTCCATCGTTTGAGTTTTAATTTGTTTGTTTCTCTAAGTCTAAGGTGTGTCTCTTGTAGGCAGCATATAGCTGGATCGTGTTTTTTAATCCATTCTGCCACTCTCTGTCTCTTTATTGGTGCATTTAGTCCATTTACAATCAGTGTAATTATGGATAGGTAGGAATTTAGTACTATCATTTTGATGTCTTTTTGTGTGTGTTGTTGACAGTTTCTTTTTCCCAATTAATTTTATTGTGCTGAGTAGTTCATCTTTATATATTGTCTTTTGCTCACATTCCTTGTTGTTGATTTTGTTTCTCCTGAGTCTCTATTTTTTTCTTGTATATTATTTTGATGTGTAGGATAGTTTGTCTCCTTTGTGGTTACCTTAATATTTACCCCTGTTTTTTTAAATTTTAACCTAAATTTTATTTCTTTATATCACCTTGTCTTCCTCTCCATGTGAAAGATCTATGACTACCTGTCTCAGTCCATTTTTACTTTTTTAATCTTGTCTTCGTTTACACAATATCATTGCTGTTTTCCTTTTTTGAGCATTTTTTTTTTTACCTTGATTTATTTTTGTGATTTCCCTATCCGTGTTCAGTTCTGATTGCTCTGCCTGGTGTTCTAGTCTTGAGTTAATACCTGATATTATTGATATTCTAACCAAAGAACTCCCTTTAGTATTTCTTATAGTTTTGCTTTGGTTTTTATGAATTCCCTAAAATTCTGTTTATCTGGAAATGTCCTAATTTCGTGTTCATGTTTGAGAGACAGTTTTGCTGGCTATAAGATTCTTGGCTGGCAATTTTTTTCCTTCAGCTTTTTGTATGTCTTCCCATTGCCTTCTTGCCTGCATGGTTTCTGCCAAGTTGTCTGAGCTTGTTCTTATTGACTCTCTTTTGTAGGTGACTTTTCATTTATCACTGGCTGCTCTTAAAATTCCCCCTTTATCTTTTGTTTTGGCAAGTTTGATTATAATATGTCTTGGTGACTTTCTTTTAAAAAATCCACCTTATGTGGAGTTCAATGAGCACCTTGGATAGATATCTTCTCATCTTTCACAATATCAGGGACGTTTTATGCCAACAAATCTTCAACAATTCTCTCTGTATTTTCTGTTATCCCTCCCTGTTTGTACTTTTGTATTCCAATCACTTATTGGTTATTTCTCTTGATAGAATCCCACATGATTCTTAAGGTTTCTTCATTTTTTTAAAATTCTTTTATCGGATTTTTTTTCAAATATATTAGTGCCAAGTGCTTTATCTTCAAGTTCAGAAATTCTGCCTTCCACTTACTCAATTCTGCTCCTGTGGCTTTCTATTGAGTTGTCTACTTCTGTAATTTTATTGTTAATCTTCTGAATTTCTGATTGGTGTCTATCTATGGATTATTAAATTTTTCATTATGTCCCTGAGTAATCTTTTTAATTTCTTCAACTGCTTTATCTGTGTGTTCCTTGGCTTTTCTGCATATTGCCTGATTTTCTTCCTGATGTCTCGAAGAGTTCTGTATATTAATCTTTTGTATTCTGCCTCTGGTAATTCTAGGAAAGCACTTTCATCTAAAAGATCCCTTGATTCTTTGTTCTGAGAGCTTTTTGAGGCGATCATGCTCTGTTTCTTTATGTGACTTGATATTGACTGTTGTCTTCAAGCCATCTATAAGTTATTGTATTAGTTTATTTTATGTTTGCTTACTGTGTCATAGCTTCTTGCTTTGTTTTGTTTTGATATCCTCAAATGGGTTGCTTTAGTGAGCCAGCTTGATCATTTTTGCCTTTGGAGCTCTGACATCCTTTCCTCAGATGGCTAGAGCTGTTATCAGGTACACCAGTCTAGGAGTCTATTCACTTTTCTTGTATGAATTCAGCTCAGGTATCCAGGCAGCTGATCATCAAGTGTGTGGTACAGGCTCTGTCCTACAGTCTCAGAGGGGCAGGGTGACTGGTATCTGGTTGCAGCAGGGTGTCACATTCTGAAAAATGCAGGGGGCTGAGAATTGTCCCCTGAGTTTCCATGAGGAAAGCATGTCCCTGTTTCCCAGAGTGTACAGGTAGGTGGGTTCTGCAGATGGACCATGGGCACCCAATGTTTTTGGTTGTAAGGACTGGGAGGTACCAGTTATCCTTGGACCCCTGTTGCAGGTGGCTGGGTGACCTGAGTGGAGCCACCAGTCCTTGAGCCTCTGCTGTGGGTAGGTGAGGATGCTGTTTAATAGGCAAAGCAATGTAAAACATCAAACACCCACCTCTCCACTACACAGCTGAAACAGTTGTAGTCTGCCAACAAGGGCCTATTCTCCTGAAATAGGCCCACACAGGTCCATGCAGGGGGGAAAGGTACTCAAAGTCCATGGATCATTTATGCCTGGACAGGAGTTTCTTCTGTCCTGAGCTCTCCTGGTTAGAGGAGCTGGCAAATTATCTTTTCCCCCAGTTTTGAATTTAATCCTTCTCCAAGGCCAGGAGCATGGTTCAGGGTGCTCAAATTGGCCTATCACAAGCTCAGGGAAATCAACGGCTGCTGAAGCCAGCTTGGGGGTGATAGAAAAAAAAAGTGATAGGCATGGTAAAATATATGCAAGTACTTAGATTTTGCCAAGAGCGCCATTCTTCTCTGGTTCCGAAAGTGTGAGTAGGCTGTGCAGCTGGCTGCTTCTGCCTGAGGAAACTGCCGCTGAACTCAAGTATCAGACCACTGCAACCAACTCCAGGAATGGTGCCTGAGGGCTCCTGACAATTCAGGTCCAGTAACTTCTCTCTGCTTCTAAACTGTCTCTTCCTCCCCTGCAGCTCAGTTCATTTTCTAACTTTGCCTTTGAAGTTCAGGGCTCCTAGCTTATCATAAATATACTTGTGTAACTTGTTTTTTTGGTCTTTGTTGTGAGAGGGCTCACTGGAAGCATCTGTTTATTCTGCCATCTTCAACAACTGCTTTTTCTTAACAAAGTTTTTTAAAATTGAAAGGTCAGCCACAGATGGAACAAAATTCTAATTTTTTGATAGAAAGTTGGACAAAGTATATAAACAATTCTTACAAGAAAGTGTATTAGAAGCAGTTGAAAATATGCTTTAACTCACCCATAATCAGCAAAATGAAAATTTAAACAAGATAAATTTTCCCATTCATCAGATTGCCAAGAATCTCAAAAGTGGTAAGCCCATACCATTGGTTAGAATGTGGGAGAATTTGTGCTGTCATGCTTATTTACTGTGAGGATAAATTGACAAAATTGTATTGGAAGATAATTTGGCAGTAGGTTTCATAGTGAAAAAAAGTCCATATGACCCTTAAACCACCAATTGTCCATTTAGGAATCCATCCTAAAGAAAATAATTATACACGAAATGTATACATGTATTTACAAAAATTAACCCAAATGGATCATAGACACAATAGAAGAGCTAAAACTGTAATACTCACAGAAGAAAATATAGACTCTGATATGATGTCAAAAGCACATAGCAAAAATACATTTAAATAAATAAGACTTCATCAAAATTTTAAAGAATGTTGTGTGGTAAAAGATAACATCAAGAAAAGTGAAAAGACTAATAACAGAATAAGAGAAAATATTTGAAAATCTTGTATTTGATAAGTGGCTTGTAGCCAGAATATATAAAAATTAATACAAAGACAAATACCAATTTTTTTTAAAAAATGGGCAAGTAATCTAAACAGGCATTTCTCCAAAGGGAATATACAAATGACTGATAAGCCCATGAAAAGACATTCAACATCATTAGTTAACATGGAAATGTGAATCAAAACCACATTGATACCATTGAAAACTGACTGGGATGATAGAATAAAGAAGACACCAATAGCAAGTGTTGATGAAGATGTGGAGAACTGGAAACCCTCATACACTGCTAGTGGGAATGTAAAATGTAAAGGCATTTTGGCAAACAGTCTGACAGTTTCTCAGAAGGCTAAGCATAGAGTTACCCTATGACCCAGAAATTTCACTTCTAGAAATATACCCAAGAGAAATGGAGACATATGTCCACACAAACACTTAAATGCAAATCTTCATAGCAGCATTATTGATAATAGCCAAAAAGTATAAACAACTAAAATGCTCATCAACTGATGAAGTAAAATGTATATCCATACAAATTTTAAAGTGTGTATATATTTTTCATATTTGTAAAAGAGTACTAAAAATATTAAAAGACACAGAACTGGTTATTGGTATTTTTAGGAGTGATAGAAGACTATAACATGATAATTGAGGTATATACGAACCTTGTGTGTGTGAGTGTGTTTTAATATACTCTCAGACTGCTGGAATCTTTTAGCATGAGACTATATTTGTGTATAATTTGAATAATAATCACTAAATACTTAAATGAATAGTTCAATAGAAAAGTAAACATGTTGGAATGAGGGGTTAAAAAAGGTCTGTTGTTTGAGTCCTCTGAGCTGCTGCTCTGCTGCTGGTGGTCGAAATAGTTTCCATAGCAGACTTTGTCTGGACTTTAGTCATAAACATGGATTTGAGGAAAACAGGATTTTCACTTTAAGAAAAAGAAAGGAAGAAGGGACAGTGCCAGTTTTTGTTGTCGTCTTTGTACATCTTTCTATTCTTTCCCTCCTCCTTTTCATTTCTTTTACTTTATTTACATGCATTTTTAATTTTTTCCCCTTTTATTATTGTGCTTTAGATGAAGGTTTACAGAGCAAATTCATTTCTCATTAAACAATTAATGCACATACCGTTTTGTGACATTGGTTGCCAACCCCATGATGTGTCAGCATTCTGCCCTTCCCGAACTTAGGTTCCCCATTACCAGCTTTCCTGTACCTTCCTTGGCTGGTTTACCCGTTTGTTTAGTCTTGGTTTTTTTTTTTTTTTGTTTTGGTTTTGGTTTTATGGGCCTGTCTAATATTTGGCTGAGGGTGAGCCTCAGAAGTGATTTCAGTACTGAGTTAAAAGTGTATTTGAAGGCCATAGTCTCGGAGTTTCTCCAGTCTCTGTCAGACCAGTAAGTCTGGCCTTTTTTTGTAAGTTAGAATTTTGTTCTACATTTTTCTCCAGCCCTGTCTGGGACCTTCTGTTGTAGTCCCTGTCAGAGCAGTCGGTAGTGATAACCATGTACCATCTAATTGTACTAGACTCAGTCTGGTGGAAGCTGTGGTAGTTGTGGTCCATTAGTCCTTTGGACTAATCTTCCCCTTGTGTCTTTGGTTTTATTCATTCTCCCTTGGTCCAGATGGGGTGAGACCAGTGAAGTATTATAGATGGCCACTCACAAGCTTTTAAGACCCTTGATGCTGCTCACCAAAGTAGGATGTAGAACATTTCTTTATAAAATATTTTATGCCAATTGAACTGGATGTCCCCTGAGACCACAGTCTCTAGCCCTCAGTCTAGTAATTCAGTCCCTCAGGGAGTTTGGGTGTGTCTACAAACCTTCCATAACCTTGCCTTGGTCAAGTTGTGCTGACTTCCCCAATATTGTGTACTGTCTTATCCTTCACCAAAGTTACCAGTTTTCTATTGCCTATTTAGTGTTTTTCCCTCCCCACTCTAGTAGCTATCAAAGATTATTTCTTTCTGTGTGTAAATCTTTTTCATGGGTTTTACAGTAGTGGTCTCATACAGTATTTGTCCTATTTTTAATATTTTATATGTATAGATAAAAGATAATCTACCAGCATGTATCAGTGAGGTTCCAAGTTAGTATAAGTGAGGAGAGTTTATTTTTGGAGAGGCTCTTTTAAGAGCTGCACAAAGATTTCAACAAGGGATAGTGTAGCATAAGAACTGTTAACACTCTTAAGCCCAAAGGTCTAGAGGAAGATCCCTTAATCAGAAACTGACATGAGAGATTGAAAAGAATTGTGATGTTGAGTGAAGGAACCCAGACGCTCCAAGATTATCTCACCCTGTGAATATCAGGTGAATAAACATTCTGACTTCTCTTCCTGCCCTCTCTTTAATCTCCTGCCAGAGCTCCCCACTGGAAGCCCATGGACATGGTAGCACAATGGTGTAGCTGCCTGTGACAGACAGCAGGATAAAAACAGTTTGAATTTGCAAAATACAGAAAACAGCTGGAAAGTAAAAAAAATTTTAAGTGTATTTTAGATGAAGGTTTACAGAACAAACTAGTTTCTGATTAAACAGTTGGTGCACATATTGTTTTATGGCATTGATTAACAAGCCCATGACGTGTCAACCCTCTCCTTTCTCCACCTCGAGTCCCTATTACCAGCTTTCCTGTCCCCTCCAGCCTTCTAGTCTTTGTCCCTGGGCTGTTATGCCCCTTTAGTCTTGTTTTGTTTTATGGGCCTAATCTTTGGCCGAAGGCTGAACCACAGAAATGACTTCATTACTGAGCCAAAAGAGTGTCCAGGAGGCCATACGCTCAGGGTTTCTCCAGTCCCTGTCAGGCCAGTAAGTTTGGTCTTTTTTTGTGAGTTAGAATTTTGTTCTACATTTTTCTCCAGCTCTGTCCGGCACCCTCTATTGTGATCCCTGTCAGAGCAGTCAGTAGTGGGCCAGGCACCATCTCATCGTTCTGGACTGAGTATGGTGGAGGCCATGGTAGAGGTGTTCCATTAGTCCTTTGGACTGATCTTTCTCTTCTATGTTTAGTTTCCTTCATTCTTCCTTGCTCCTGAAGGGGTGAGACCAGTGGAGTATCTTAGGTGGCCGCTTACAGGGTTTTAAGACCCCAGATGCTACTCACGGAAGTAGAATGTAGAGCATTTTCTTTATAAACTGTGTTATGCCTATTGAGTTAGATGTCCCTCAAGACCGTGGTCTCCAGCCCTCAGCCTGGTAATTCAGTCCCTCAGGGAGTTTGTATGTGTTTATGGAGCTTCCATGACCTTGCTTTGTACAAGTTGTGCTGGCTTCCCCAGTATTGTGTACTGTCTTACCCTTCACCAAAGTTACCAGTTATCTATTGCCTATTTAGTGTTTTTCCATCCTGACTCCTCCCATCCCTCATAAACCTCAAAGATTCTTTCTTTTTGTGTGTAAACCTTTTCATGAGTTTTTACAGTAGTGGTCTCATACAGTATTTGTCCTTTTGTGATTGACTTATTTCACTCAGCATAATGCCCTCCAGATTCATTCATGTTATGAGATGCTTCACAGATTCATCATTGTTCTTTATCATTGAGTAATACTCCATTGTGTGTACGTACTATAGTTTGTTTATCCATTCATCTGTTGATGGGCACATAGGTTGTTTCCATCATTTTGCTATTGTGAACAATGTTGCGATGAACATGGGTGGGCATATATATGTCTGTTTGTGTGATGCTTATTTATCTAGAATATATTCCTAGGGATGGGATTGCTGGATCATATGGTATTTCTACTTCTGGCTTTCTAAGGAAGCGCCATAGTTTTTTCCAAAATTGTATCATTTTGCATTCCCATTACTAGTACATCAGAGTTCTAATCTCCCCACAGCCTCTCCAACATTCATTATTTCCCTTTTTTTTTATTTGTGCCAGTAATGCCGAGGTGAGATAATATCTCATTGTAGTTTTGATTTGTATTTCTTTAATGGCTAGTGATCTCGAGCATTACCTCAAGTGTCTGTTGGCAGCTTGAATGTCTTGTGTGGTGAAGTGTCAGCTCATTTCCTTTGCCCATTTTTTAATTGAATTATTTGTCTTCTTGTTGTAGAGGTTTTGGATTTTTCTGTAGATTTTAGAGATTAGACCTTTGTCTGATTTGTAATAGCCAAACATTTTTTCCCAGTCTGTAGGTTCTCTTTTTACTCCTTTGGTGAAGTCTTTTGATGAGCATAACTGTTTAATTTTTAGGAGATCTCGGTTATCTAGCTTATATTCTGGACTTTGCATGTTGTCGGTTACGGTTTGTATCCTGTTAATGCCATGTATTAGGGCTCCAGCATTAATCCTATGTTTTCTTGTATGAACTTTATACTTTTGGGCTTTATGTTTAGGTTTTTGATCCATTTTAAATTAGTTTTTGTGTATGTTGTGTTGTATGGCTACTGTCTCATTGCAGAAGTACATCCAGTTTTGCCAGCATTATTTGCTGTAAAGGATGTCTTTTCCCTATTTTATGGACTTTGGGCCCTCGTTCAAGATCAGGCGACCATAAGTGAATGGATTTACATCTGGGTCCTCAATTCTGCTCCATTAGTCAATGTATCTGTTGTTATACAAGTACCAGGTTGTTTTGACTACCGTAGCTGTATAGTAGGTTCTGAGGTCAGGTAGTGAGAGCCCTCCTACTTTATTCTTCATCTTCACTAGTGCTTTACTTATTTGGGGCTTTTTCCCTTTCCATATAAAGTTAATAATTAGTTTTTCCATTTCTTTAAAAAATGTTGTTGGTATTTGGATCAGCATTGCCTTGTATTTTCTAAATTGCTTTGGGTAGAATTGTCGTTTTCACAATGTTGAGTCTACCTGTCCATGAGCATGGTATTTTTTTTTTCCATTTATGTAGATCTCTTTTGGTTTCTTGCATAAGTGTTTTATAGTTTTCTCTGTATAGGACTTTTACATCCCTGGTTAGATTTACTCCTAAGTATTTCATTTTTTTAGGGGCTATTATACATGGTGGTATTGTTTTCTTGATTTCCTTTCCATCATTCTCTTTATTGGTATATAGGAATCCAACTGATTTTTGTATGTTTATCTTGTATCCTACTACTCTGCTGAATCTTTCTATTAATTCCAGTAGTTTTCTAGGTCGGTATCTGGCTGGTGCAATCTTGCTTTGTAGATTAAGGCTGTGTTCAGATGTTGTTTGTTCTCAGACTGAAGAACTTCCTTTAATAATTCTTGCAAGTTTGTTTGGTTTTTACATATTCCCTTAATTTCTGTTTATCTGGAAAAGTCCCAATTTCACCACCATGTTTAAATGAGATTTTTGCAGGATATGCTATTCTTGGTTGGCAATGTTTTTCTTTCAAGGTTTTACACATGTCATCCCATTGCCTGCATGGTTTCTACTGAATAATTAGAGCTTAGTCTTATTGGTTCCCCTTTGTATATAACTTTTTGTTATTCCTGAACTACTCTCAGGATTCTCTCTTTGTCTTTGCAAGTATGATTATGATATGCCTCTGTGATTTTCTTTTAGGATCCTTCTTATAAGGGGTTCATGGAGCTTCTTAGATGGTCAGCTCTTCATCTTTCATGAAATTTGGGGGGTTATCTGTAAGTAATTCTTCAATGATCCTCTCTGTGCTTTCCATTTTCTCCCCCTGTTCTGGGAAAACAATCACTCAAAAATTTTTGCTTTTGATTGTATCCCACATAATTCTCATTCTTTTTTCTGATTTTTCCTCAGAGTTGTATTCAAGTGTTTGCCAAAACCAAAGATAAAGAGAGAATTTTAAGAGCAGCTAGGGATAAACGAAAAGTCACCTACAAAGGAAAGCCAATAAGAATCAGCTCAGACTACTCAGCAGAAACCACGCAGGCAACCGGATGGATTATTTAAAAAATTGAAAGAAAAAAATTGCCAGCGAAGAATCATATACCCAGCAAAACTAAGGCAAAATTAGGACATTTCCAGATAAACAGAAGTATAGGGAATTTGTAAAAACAAAACCAAAATTACAAGAAATACTAAACAAAGCTCCCTGGTTAGAACATCAATAATATCAGGTATCCAATCAAGACTAGAACACTGGGCAGAGCAAACAGAAGTCAACCCAGACAGGGAAATAAAAATAAAAAAGCAAGATTAAAAAAAAAAAAAAACCTCAAAACAGGGTAACAGCAATGTTATTATATAAAAGAAGACAACATTAAAACACTAAAGAGGGACTAAGAAATGTAATCAGAGATCTTCCATACAGAGAGGAAGATACAGTGATACAAAGAAATAAAAGTTACGTTTAAACGTAGAAAAATAGGGGCTAATAATAAGGTAACCACAAAGGAGAGAAACTATCCTACTCATCAAAATAAATTACATTAAAAAAGAGACTCAGCAGAAACAAAATTAAAAACAATGAATATGAGAAAAGAACGATATATAAAGATAATCTACTCAGCACATAAAATTAAATGGGAAAAAGAAACTGTCAACAACACACAAGAAAAAGCATCAAAATTATAGCACTAAATTCATACCTATCCATAATTACACTGAATGTAAATGGACTAAATGAACCAATAGACAGAGAGTGGCAGAATGGATTAAAAAACACCATCCATCTATATGCCGCCTTCGAGAGACACACCTTAGACTTAGAGATGCAAACAAACTAAAACTCAAAGGATGGGAAAAAAACATATCAAGCAAACAACAATCAAAAAACAGCAGGAGTGGCAATACTAATTTCTGAAAAATACATTTTGAAGTTAAATCCATCATAAAGGATAAGGAAGGACGCTATATAATGATTAAAAGGACAGTATACCAAGAAGATATAACCATATTAAATATTTATGCACCCAAAGACAGGGCTGCAAGATGCATAAAACAAACTCTATCAGCATTGAAAAGTGAGATAGACAGCTCCACAATAACAGTAGGAGACTTCAACACACCACTTTTGGTGAAGGACAGGACATCCAGAGAGAAGCTCAAGAAAGGCACGGAAGATCTAAATGTCACAATCAACCAACTTAACCTCATGGACATATACAGAACACTCCACCCAACAGCAACCAAGTATACTTCCTTTTCTAGTGCACGTGGAACATTCTCTAGAATAGACAGGATATCAGGCAATAAAGCAAGCCTTAGCACAATCCAAAACATCGAAATATTACAAAGCATCTTTTCTGACCATAAGGCCATAAAAGTGGCAATTAATAACAGAAAAACCAGGGAAAAGAAATCAAACACATGGAAACTGAAAAATACCCTGCTCAAAAAGACTGGATTATAGAAGACATTAAGGATGGAATGAAAAAATTCATACAATCCAATGAAAATGAAAACACTTCCTATCAGAACCTCTAGGACACAGCAAAAGCAGTGCTCAGAGGTCAACTTCTATCAATTAATGCACACATCCAAAAAGAAGAAAGGGCCAAAATCAAAGAATTATCCCTACAGCTTGAACAAGTAGAACACAGCAACAAAAGAAACCCGCAGGCACCAGAAGAAAACAAATAGTAAAAATTAGAGCAGAACTAAATGAAATAGAAAACAGAAAAACAATTGAAAGAATTAAGAAGACCAAAAGGTGGTTCTTTGAAAAAATCAACAAAATTGATAAACCACTGGCCAAACTGACAAAAGAAAAACAGGAAAGGAAGCAAATAACCCGAATAAGAAATAAGATGGGCCATACTACAACAGACCCAACTGAAATTAAAAGAATCATATCAGATTACTACGAAAAACTGTACTCTAACAAATTTGAAAACCTAGAAGAAATGAATGAATTCCTAGAAACACACTACCTACCTAAACTGACATGAACAGAGGAAGAACAACTAAATAGACCCATAACAAAAGAAGAGATTGAAAAGGTAATCTAAAAAATCCTCCCCTCCCCACCCCCCAAAAAAAGCCCTGGTCTGGACAGCTTCACTGCAGAGTTCTACTTAACTTTCAGAGAAGAGTTAATATCACTACTACTAAAGTTATTTTAGAGCATAGAAAAGGACAGAATACTACCAAACTCATTCTATGAAGCCAGCATATCCCTGATACCAAAACCAGGTAAAGACACCACTAAGAAAGAAAATTGCACACCCACATTCCTCATGAACTTAGATGCAAAAATCCTCAGCAAAATTCTAGCCAATAGAATTCAACAACATATCAAAAAAATAATTCACAATGAACAAGCAGGATTCATACCAGGTATGCAGGGATGGTTCAACATTAGAAAAACAATTAATGTAATCTACCACCTAAAAAAAAAGACAAGCATCACATGATTTTATCAATTAATGCAGTAAAGGCATTTGGCAAAGTTCAACAGCCATTCATGATAAAAACTCTCAGCAAAATAGAAATAGAAGGAAAATTCCTCAACATAATAAAGGGCATTTATACAAAGCCAACAGCCAACTCACCCTAAATGGAGAGAGCTTGAAATCATTCCCCTTGAGAGCAGGAACCAGACAAGGATGTCCTTTATCACCACTCTTATTTAACATTGTGCTGGAGGTCCTAGCCAGAGCAATTAGGCTAGATAAAGAAATAAAGGGCATCCAAACTGGCAAGGAAGAAGTAAAAGTATCCCTGTTTGCAGATGACATGATCTTATACACAGAAAACCCTAAAGAATCCTCAAGAAAACTACTGAAACTAATAGAAGAGTTCAGCAGAGTATCGGGATGAAAGATAAACATACAAAAATCAGTTGGATTCCTCTACACCAACAAAAAGAACATCGAAGAGGAAATCACCAAATCAATACCATTTATGATAGCCCCCAAGAAGATAAAATACCTAGGAATAAGTCTTACCAAAGAAGCAAAAGACTTATACAAAGAAAACTACAAAGGACTTCCGTAAGAAACCAAAAGAGACCTACATAAGTGGAAGAACATACCTTGCTCATGGATAGGAAGAGTTAACATCATATAAAATGGCTACTCTACCATTCTCTATGCATTCAATGCAATTCTGATCCAAATGCCAATGGCATTCCTTAACGAGATGGAGGAATAAATCACCAACTTCATATGGAAGGGAAAGATGTGTACTGAAAAAGAAGAACAAAGTGGGAGGCCTCACTCTACATGATTATAGAACCTACTATACTGCCACAGTAGTCGAAACAGCCTGGTATTGGTACAACAGATACATAGATCGATGGAACAGAATTGAGAATCCAGACATAAATCCATCCACATATGAGCAGCTGATATTTGACAAAGGCCCCAAATCAGTTAAATGGGGGAAAAGACAGTCTTTTTAAAAAATGGTGCTGGCATAACTGGATATCCATCTGCAAAACAATGAAACAAGACCCACGCCTCACTCCATCCACAAAAATGAGCTCAAAATGGTTCAAAGACCTAAATATAAAATCTACAATGATAAAGATCATGGAAGAAAAAATAGGGACAACATTAGGACCCCTAATACATGGCATAAACAGTATACAAAACATTACAAAACATTTTTTTTATGCTCATCCAAAGACTTCACCAAAAGATTACCTACAGACTGGGAAAAAGTTTTTAGCTATGACATTTCCTATCAATACCTGATCTCTAAAATCTACATGATTCTACAAAAACTCAACTGCAAAAAGACAAATAACCCAATTAAAAATGAGCAAAAGATATGAACAGACATTACACTAAAGAAGACATTCAGGTAGCTAATAGATACATGAGGAAATGCTCACGATCATTAGCCATTAGAGAAATGAAAATCAAGACTACAAACAGATTTCATCTCACTCCAACAAGGTTGGCATTAATCCAAAAAACACAAAACAACAAATGTTGGAGAGGGTGTGGAGAGACTGGAACACTTCTACACTGCTGGTGGGAATATAAAATGGTACGACTACTTTGGAAATTGATTTGGCGTTTCCTTAAAAAGCTAGAAATAGAACTACCATACCATCCAGCAATCCCACTCCTTGGACTATATCCTAGAGAAATAAGAGCGTTTACACGAACAGATATATGCACACCCTTGTTCGTTACAGCACTGTTTACCATAGCAAAAAGATGGAAGCAACCAAGGTGCCCATCAATGGATGAATGGATAAATTATGGTATATTCACACAATGGAATACTATGCATCAATAAAGAACAGTGATGAATCTGTGAAACATTTCATAGCATGGAGGAATCTGGAAGGCATTATGCTGAGTGAAATTAGTCAGTTGCAAAAGAATAAATATATATAAGACCACTAACATAGGAACTCAAGAAATAGTTTAAACAGAGAAGAAAATATTTTTTGATAGTTACGAGAGGGGGGAGGGAGGGTGGGTGAGGGGTTTTCACTAAGTAGATAGTAGATAAGAACTACTTTAGCTGACGTGAAAGACAACACACAATACAGGCGAGGTCAGCACAACTGGACTAAATCAAAAGCAAAGAAGTTTCCGGAATAAACTGAATGCTTTGGAGGCCAGTATAGCAGGGGCACGGGTGTGGGGACCATGGTTTCAGGAGACATCTAAGTCAATTGGCATAATAAAATCTATTAAGAAAACATTCTGCATCCCACCTTGGAGAGAGGTGTCTGGGGTCTTAAACGCCAGCAAGCAGTCATCTAAGATGCATCAATTGGTCTCAACCCACCTGGATCAAAGGAGAATGAAGAACACCAAGAACCCAAGGTAATTACGAGCCCAAGAGACAGAAAGGGCCACATAAACCAGAGACTACATCAGCCTGAGACCAGAAGAGCTAGATCGTGCCCGGCTACAACCGATGACTGCCCTGACGGGGAACACAACAGCGAACCCCTAAAAAGGCCAGACTTAATGGTCTGACTGGAAACCCTGGTGGCATAGTAGTTAAGTGCTACAGCTGCTAACCAAAAGCTTGGCAGTTCAAATCCACCAGGTGCTCCTTGGAAACTCTATGGGGCAATTCTACTCTGACCTATAGTGTCACTATGGGTCAGAATCAACTCAATGGCAACGGGTTTGGTGTGAGTTAATGGCCTGACTGAGACCAGAAGGACCTCGGTGGTTATGGCCCCCAGACCTTCCCCAGGACAGGAACCATTCCCAAAGCCAACTCTTCAGACAGGGATTGGACTGGAAAATGGGATGGAGAGGGATCCTGGTGAGGAGTGAGCTTCTTGGATCTCCTCCCTGGAAGGGAGATGACAGGGTAGAGGGGGTTAGAAGCTGACGAAATGGACACGAAAAGAGAGAGTGGAGGGAGGGAGCGGGCTGTCTCATTAGAGGGAGAGCAATTGGGGGTATGTAGCAATTGGGGGTATGTAGCAAGGTGTATTTTTTTTTTAGCAAGGTGTATATAAGTTTTTGTGTGAGAGACTGACTTGATTTGTAAACTTTCACTTAAAGCACAATAAAAATTAAAAAGGAAAAAAGTGCTAAGGGAGTTTGCTGTTGGAATGGAGAGATGAGAAATGGAGAAAATCAAAAAGGAAAAGAAAAAATAAATAAATAAAAATTAGGAAAAAGAAAAGCTTCCAGGTATTCCACCAGTGCGCCTGCAAAGACCAGGGAAGTGGCTCCCAGGCCACACAGGACAACTTGGCTAGAAGGGGCTCCCAAGCCTCAAAAAGAAAAAGAAAACAAACAAACAAAACAGAACAAAACAAATTTAAAATAGGAATGCCCCCAAGGGATCCCACGTGTACAGCTGTGAAGACCAAGGAAGTGGCTCCCAAGCTGGGCAGTACAACCCAGCTAGAAGGGGCTCCCACGCCTTGAAAAGAAAGAGAAATAAACAAACAAAACAATACAAAAAGCCCCAGGGATCCCACACCAGCATGTTGGTGTGCCCGGGCAAGCAGTTCCCCAGTGGAGCGGTGCTTCACAGCCTTTCAAGAAGGAAAGCTGGCCCAGGGAGCCAAGTGTTGGAGAGAAGGGAGTGAGAGGTGGTGAGAGGCAGGGAGGAAACCAAAAGAAGCTGAAGAAAGCAACATCAGCAACAATCAGCACTGATGGAGACAGCCAGGGTGGTGGGGCAAATCTAAGGACCCCGCCAAGAGGTAGAGCAAGGGGGAGAAAGATGGGCGGTGAGAAAGAGATCTTCTGATCTCCGATGTGGGCAGGGCGTGTCCAGGCTTCCTGGACCCTGCACTTCTCTACCAACTAAGTGACCTCAGCCAGCTAGGAAGCTGCAGAGGCTGAGCAGGGGGAAGAAAGATGTGGGTGGGAAAGCATATATCACTGGTTACCCGGTGCTCTGTCTCCTGCTGGGATCTCCATGAAGCTATTTTCCTGTACTCCCTGTCCGCTGATCTCCAACAGGAGCCCAAGATGGTGAATTTGTGCTGTGTTAGGTAATAGGGGACCTCCGCATATATCTCTTCTTGCTCTCTGTTCTTTGTCAGTTTCTTATTCCATTTGGTGCTTGGCTGAGTTCTTTATCTTATCATTTGACGCTTAAGGTTCCAGGATTGATGTTTGTCTCTGTTTTACTTAGTTTTTCGGGTCTTTGCTGTGGAGGGAAGGCGTGGTGCTTCTGTCTGTAGCATCGTGTTCTGGATAGAAAATTTTTGACCCCTATTTTTGGCTTAATGTGCCAACATGCAATGTGAAATTGGCATTTTTTACAGTCCTTCTGATTTGTGTCCTCTTCTGATTAGCATTCTGTCGTAAAATTTTTTTCACTTGTTATTATTTAAACCTTCATAATAGACTTAAAATATCTTCAACACAGTTGCTTAACAATAGAGAGTTCAGTGCGGTGTTTATGCAAGATCCCTGATGACTGCAATTTGCACAGTACTTTCTTATCAAAAATTGCTTTTCAGGGAACTCTTGTTGGCTTAATTTAACATTTATCTCAATAGTTTTCAAAATGAAGCACTCTGTTCAAATACTTCCCACAATTCATTTTTAATCACTCTTTGAGAAGCAATACTTGAAAATCTTCCCTCAATGAGAATCAAATTATTTTCCTTTTTTCACAGAAGAAAATGCAGTTGGAAGGAAACTAGAGCAGGGAGGAACACATATTCAGGTTTTCTACATGATGATGGGTCTTTAGGGAGACTTTGCAGTTGCTCTGTTTTTCCAGTCCAAACATGTTCTTTCTGTTGGGTGAACTAGGGCTGCCTTTAACCCACACAAAAAAATAAATATCATCATTGCTGACCTCCCTTCCCACAAACAATCTGAGAACTATTGATGATGTCCTCATGTCAGTATAGCTATAGCCGCAGTTCTGATTGGAACAAGTACAGTTTGGATCTTTTCAGATTTGAAAAGCTGCTTGAGCCATCTGTTTGTCAATACTAGCCATATTTAAGCTATGCATATAGACTTGCCTGATGAATGAGTGAATTTTGGAACAATGCATATTTCTTTTGGAGCCAACAAAAAAGAACCATTTCTGGTTGATTTCTCCTTATTTCTTACAATTTACATTCAGGGTTATCAGTTAACACCTTTGTTGGATCCTTTGGCCATCTACCTCTGTTTGCCTGGACTGATCTAACACAAATGAGGGAGGGAGCCTTCAGGGCAGGAGTTCCCTGTGATCTTTATAGGCAAGATTGGACTCCTTGCTGCAGAAGGCAACTTTAACTCAGGAGAAAGAGCCTTACCAAGAAATGTGAGCACAAAAGTCCACCATTGCCGTGTGCCCCCACCCTTATATCACGACGTGCTTGTGGACAGAGACTGCGCAATATCATGGCCCTGCTTTGATCATCTAGGAGCCGTGTACAGCCAGGTGGGAACTACAGTGACCAGAGCTCATCGATGAGCTCATCCAACTACAATCAGCGTCATCACTTCTCCCGATGCACTGCACAAATAATACCACTTTTTATTTGTGCGGTAAATAGCACATTTGGAGAGCAGTGTTTTGTAAAACCTGGTCTCCCTCTCCCCAAGCCCAGTGATGGTCTGTCCTGTTTGCCAGGCTCTTTTGGCTTAGAAGCAAACACTCCACAGTTTCCCTAGGTCATTTGTGGCCCACAGGACACCAGCACCCCAAAACAGAGCTGCATTGTCCTCCAGAACAATGGCAGGCCTGGTAGATGTTGTGAAATTGTCCTTCCAGCTGGTCTTGGAGCGACTGAGCACCGCTCTGGCAGTAGTGCATGAGTCTTAGAGACAAAGTCTGAGTATTTCTGGGGTCTTCTAGGAAATCCTGGTATATGTTGCTAAGATTACTTTTATAGTGAAGAGTCAGCATAATAAAAGGAGGGAAAAGGAGCTAGTGAAAAGTGTGTCTGCTCAGATTCATGTATACCGTAAAATCAGGGAGAAGATTCAACTGATTACATGAGCTGATAAAGCCCTTGAGTCACCTGGAGAGGAGGCCGGTCCTCAGAACTTACAGACGCAGAGCTGGGGAGCCCTCGAGAATCATCTGAACAGATTCACCACGGCCCTTGAGGATACGGCAGGCCTTCTTCGAAAAGAACATAACAGTGAGCCCCCTGCACCTACCCTTCATGGAATGATGATCTTCAGACTTCAACATCAACAGTCCCTGGGAGACGTGGTAAAATCCCTTCAATTCCAAATGACCAGCGTAAATACCATCTTATGAACATCACTAAGGAACATAGAACACCTTCAGGTGGAAATCACAAATAATTTGGATGAAAAAACTCATTTTCAGGAAAGCCTAAAGCTGCTTTCCAAAGAAGCTTCTGGATGGAAGGAAAGAGTGTGGGAACTGAAAGAACAGAAGATAATACTTGACAACTCAAACACAGGAATGAAGTAGGTTGTAAACACTAAGGAGAGCTAGTCTGTATCTCTGCAGCTGTGCTAAAGAGGATCCATTTGCCAGCTCCACTAGAAAGATCAGAGGGAGAATGGTACCTTGAAATTAGACAAAGACAGCAAATAGAACAAGGAGATCATCTAGACTGTTGACTTGAGGAAACACTTTAACACTTTTTACCTGAAAAGGATTGTTGTTGTTGTTGTTAGGTGCTGTGGAGTCAGTTCTGACTCATAGCAACTCCAAGCACAACAGAATGAAACACTGCCCTGCCCTGCACCATACCCGCAATCGCCATCACGCTTGAGCCCATTGTTGCAGCCACCGTGTTGTATTTTGAGTGCCTTCCAAACTGAGGAGCTCACCTTCCAGCACTGTGTCAGGCAATATTACACTGCTATTCATAAGATTTTCCCTGGCTAATTTTTTCAGAAGTAGACCACCTAGTCCTTCTTCCTAGTTTGTCTTAGTCTGGAAGCTCCACTGAAACCTGTCTGCTATGGGTGACCCTGCTGATATCTGAAATACCTTCAGCATAGTTTCCAGCATCACAGCAACACGCAAGCTATCACAGTAGAACAAACTGACAGATGAGGGGTGAAAAAGGGTTGATGGAGGCAAATAAGGACATATTTTAAAGTAGTGGAAGAAAAGCAAAAGAACGAAGAGCTTACAGGTCAAATAAAAAGCTTCCAACCTGAACAAAGTTCACCTGAACATCTATGACAACAGCAGGAATCTGACTCCATGTTCTCGCTTTAGAAGTATTTTAGGTTGATCTCTTTTCATTTACCTGCTTTTCTTAATCGATGTTACATCTCTTCCTATTGCCTAAAATAATAGTTTTCTAATATAGATGCTTTTAATATAATTTTAATGGGTGCATTATTTTCACTTCAATTTTATTTATTGCAGAATTAGATGGCTTAAGTACTATATTTTGAGGTAAATAAAATATTCCCTGTTACTTAAACTCTAAATGAAGTTTGAATTGACTGTGTGTAGGTGTTTGGTACAATAAAAACCATTTTTTTATGCTGTCAGTTTTATTGTAAGTCTGTAAAAGTAACTTAAAATTAACATCAATAAGTTTTGATTTTTTTAATTGCAAAAAAGGGGAAAAAAAAAAACCAGTAACAAGAACCTCAGGTAAATGAAAGCAGCTGCAGCAGTAAATCGACAGGAAACTACTAGACATTCAAACCAGATTCAGAAGAAGATGTGGATACAGGGATATCATTGCTGATGTCAGAGGAATCCTGGCTGAAAGCAGAGAATATCAGAAAGATGTTTATCTGTGTTTTGTTGATTGTGCAAAAGCATTGAGCTGTGTGGATCATAACAAATTGTGAATAACATTAAGTAGAATGGGAATTCCAGAACACTTAACTGTTCTCATGAGGAACCTGTACATAAATCAGGAGGCAGTCATTTGAACACGCTTTAAAGTCAGGAAGGATGTTCACCAGGATTGTATCATTTTCACCATACTTATTCAATCTGTATGCTGAGCAAATAATCCAAGAAGCTGGACTATATGAAGAAAAAAGGGGCATCAAGATTGGAGGAAGGCTTATTAACAGCCTGCGTTATGCAGATGACACAACCTTGCTTGCTGAAAGTGAAGAGGACTTGAAGCACTTACTAATGAAGGTCAAAGACCACAGCCTTCAGTATGGACTACACCTCAACATAAAGAAAACAAAAATCCTCACAACTAGACCAATAAGCAACATCATGATAAACAGAAAAAAGATTGAAGTTGTTAAGGATTTCATTTTACTTGATCCACAATCAATTCTCATGGAAGCAGCAGTCAAGAAATCAAAAGACACGTTGCATTGGGTCTTTAAAGTGTTGAAGAGCAAGGAGAGCACCTTGAACACTAAGGTGCACCTGACCCAAACCATGGTGTTTTCAATCACCTCATATGCATGTGAAAGCTGGAAAATGAATTAGGAAGACTGAGGAATTGACGCCCTTAAATTGTGGTGTTGGTGAATAATATTGAACATACCATGAACTGCCAAAAGAATGAACAAATCTGTTTCAGAAGAAGTACAACCAGAATGCTCCTTAGAAGCAAGGATGTCGAGACTACCTTTCACACAGTTTGGACATGTTATCAGGAAGGATCAGTCCCTGGAGAAAGACGTCATGCTTGGTAAATTAGAGGGTCAGTGAAAAAGGGGAAAACACTCAAGATGGATTGACAGGGTGGCCGCATCAATGGGCTTAAGCATAACAATGATTGGATGGCGCAGTGTTTCATTCTCTTGTACGTAGGGTCGCTATGAGTCAAAACTGACTAGATGGCACCTAACAACAACATGTAAATGAAATAATATTTTATTACTTTAATCTAAAATACTCAGATTAATTTAGGGAAATTGACATTTTGCAACCATTTGTTTCTTCTAAGTTTTTAGCCTTTATTTTTTTGTTTAGGATATTCTTTGCTATTTAAAATTTTCAAATTTTATGCAGTCAAAATTAAAAAATTTGCATAGCCTCTACCACCAGCAGGCAGTCATAGTCAAACTGTCCATTAGCAAAAGAGACAGTCATTTTCCCACAGTGCCTGTACTTCATTCTTGTATTACCTGCCCTTCTATGCTTATACTGGAGAAAAATAATGAGGTGTACTGTGACACCTCATTTCCCACAATCACAGTACAGGAACTTGATCCAAGCTGAAACAATCTCATTTTGTCTTCCCAGAATTTGAATTCAGGACTCAAACCTCAGTTTGCTATGGGTACTGGGTTGACAGTGACATTTATATTCAGGGGCTCAGGTTCCCATTTGGGGGCAAAGGTTTGGAGCTATCAATGCTCCCCACAATGTATAATCAGTTGAAGGCCATAAGGGCAAAAAAGCAAGTTTTTTCTAGGGAATATTCTGCCTTCAGACTCTAACTCCTGCCAGGATTACTCTACTCTTCTTGTTCCCAGTCTATGGATTTGAGGACACAAGACTGATGAAATATACAGGCTGTCACTCGACCTACAGAATTTGAAGCCTCCACAATCGTGTGTGCCAATTACTTAAAATAATCTCTCTCTATAGATAGACAGTCAGACAGATAGATCACTGTAGATAGATATTACTGGAGTGGTTCTAGAGGGTTTTGAGGTTTCTAAATTGGTTCTCAAACCTCATTAGTTTTAAAGGTCCTAAGGACTCTATTTATAGTAGTGAAAAGGGCACTGATAGTCCATGGTGTGATGTGGCAATGGAGATATGTAAAAAATCACCACTGAACACTCCTAATTTCATAAGAGACAAGATCTGGGTGATGACGTATTTGATACATTCGAAGATTTTTGTCAAATTAAAGGATATAATTACATAGCTGATTTCTCCTACTTTCACTGGACAATGTGGGGAAAGAAAAAGATGAGATCAGGGATTCAAATTCCCAGATCAAGCATCACATAAATGATATGAGTTGTTATTTATGCCTTAAAAGAAAATATAATGCCCTGTAGCCACAGACTTGAGACTGCTGATAACCAAACCCAGAATCTCCTCCTGCCAGTGGCTGAGTTACACTAATTGAGTTTCCACCCTCACAAGGTGTCTGATGTTAAAGTGAGGGTATTAAATAGGAAGAAATGAGATCCTGAAAACTTGAAAATGGACGTGTGGGCACAGAGTGATGAAGTTGAACATATTGAGCCCATAAAATCTGCTGAGCCTTCTTTACAGTAGAAGCAACTCTTCCAGCCCCATTTGGGATCAACCCAGCTTTGCCCGAGGACCCTTTAATGGTACTCCCAGAGGCCTTGCAAGATGCTGCTGATTGTCCTCAGGACTCACCCTAACCACCCACTTTTGTTTCTAGACCTGTAAGTATACTCAAGTCCCAGCAGGTCTTAAAAGGTGATGTATAAAGTATGACCCATGAAGAGGTGCACTACACTCTAAAAGAACCACATGATTTTTGTAATTTGTACATACAGAAACTCAGGGAATACGTGTGGGAATGGATATTAAGGGTGAGGGATAATGGTGCAAGGAAAATGAAGTTATATCAGACGAAATTTGTTGACAAGGACCCGCTAAGCAGAGTTTCTGCATCCTATGTTTCAGCTCCATGTGAAGCTGGTCATTAACTTTTCCATTTCAATAAAGAATATTGGCGTAATTTGTATCAGAATTGAATTGTATCTGTGGATCACTTTAGGTCAAATTGACATTTTCACAGTAGAGGACTACCTCAGAGATACTGCAGGTTTGGTTCCAGATTGGCACAGCAAGGCGAGTCACATGAATATTTTGGTTTCCCAGTGCATACAAAATTTATGTTTGCATTATGCTGTAGTCTATTAAGTGTGCAATTATACCTAAAAAAAAAAGTGCATGCCTTATTGTAAAAATACTATATTGCTACAAAATGCTAAACATCATCTGAGCTTTCTGCAAGTCGTAATCTTTTTCCGGTGGAGGGTCTGGCCTCAATGTCTATAGCTGCCAACTGATTGGAGTGGTGGTTTCTGAGGGTTCAGGTGGCTGTGGTAATTTCTGAAAATGAGACAACAATGAAGTTTGCTGCATTGGCTGGCTCATCCTTTCACAAAAAAAGTTTCTCTGTAGCGTGACGGCATTTTGCCACAGTAGAACTTCTTTCAAAATTGGAGTCAGTCCTCTCAAACTCTGCTGCTGCTTTAGCAACTAAGTTTATGGAATATTCTAAACCCTTTGTTGTCATTTCAACAAGGTTCGCAGAATCTTCACCAGGAATAGTTCTCAAGAAGCCACTTTCTTTGCTCATCCCTAAGAAGTAAACTCCTTGTCTGCTAAAGTTTTATCATGAAATTGCAGCAATTCAGTCACATCTTTAGGCTCCACTTCTAATTCTAGTTCTCTTGCTGTTTCCACCACACCTGTAGTTACTTCCTCCCCTGAAGTCGTGAACCCCTAAAAGTCATCCATAAGGGTTGGTATCAACTTCTGTCAGACTTCTGTTAATGTTGACATTTTGACCTGCTCCCATGAATCACAATTCTTTTCAATGGCATCTAGAGTGGTGAATTCTTTCCAGAAGGTTTTCAGTTTACTTGGCCCAGATTCATCAGAGGAATCACTAGCTATGGCAGCTATAGCCTTATGAAAAGTATTTCTTAAGTAATAAGACTTGAAAGGTGAAATTATTCCTTGATTCATAGGCTGCAGAATGGCTGTTTTGTTAGCACTTATGAAAACAACATTAATCGCCTTGTACATCCCCATCAGAGCTCTTGGGTAACCAGGTACATTGTCAATGAGCGGTAATATTTTGAAAGGAATCTTTTTTTCTGAGCAGTAGGTCTCAACAGTGAGCTTAATGTCGTAAGCAGATGTGTTGTCACCCAGACTTTGTCGTTCCATTGAGAGAGCACAGAGCAGTTTCAGCATAATTCTTCAGGGCCCTAGGATTTTTGAAACAGTAAATGAGCATTGGATTCAACTGAAGTCACAGCTGCATTATCCCCAACAAAAGAGTCAGCCTGTCCTTTGAAGGCTTGAAGCCAGACATTGACATCTCCTCTCTAGCCATGAAACTCCTAGAAGGCATCTTCTTCCAATATAAGGCTGTTTCATCGACACTGAAAATCTGTTGTTTAGTGTGGCCACCGTCATCAATTACCTCAGCTGGATCTTCTGGAAACCTTGCTGCAGCTTCTACATCAGCCCTCGCTGTTTCACCTTGCACTTTTATGTTCTAGAGACAGCTTCTTTCCTTAAACCTTATGAACCAACCTCTGCTAGCTTCAAACTTTCCTTCTGAGGCTCCCTCACTTCTCTCAGCCTTCACAGACTTGAAGAGAGTTAGGACCTTGCTCTGGATTAGGCTTTGGCTTACGGAAATGTTGTGGCTGGTTTGATCTTTAATCCAACCCACTAAAACTTTCTCCATCTCGGCAATGAGGCTGTTTCGCTTCCTTATCATTCATGTGTTCACTGGAGTTGCACTTTTAATTTCCCTCAAGAACTTTTCTTTTGCATTTACAGCTTGGCTAACTGTTTGGTGCAAGAGGCCTATTTCAGTGTCCAACATGCCTTCCTCACTGAGCTTAATCATTTCTAGCTTTTGATTTAAAGTGAGAGGCATGTGACTCTTCCTTTCACTTGAACACTTAGAGACCATCATCAGGTTATTAACTGGCCTCCTTTCAATATTGTCTCATCTCAGGGACTAGAGAGGACTCAGAAGATGAGAGACAGGGCGATGGTCAGCAAGTAGAACAGCCAGAACACACACAACACTTACTGATTAAGTTCACCATCTTCTCTGGGCCTGGTTTGTAGCCCTCCAAAACAATTATAATAGTAACATGAAAGATCACTGATCACCGTAACAGATATATTCACAATGAAAATGTTTGAAATAATGCAAGAATTACCAAAATGCGACAGACACAAAGTGGGTACATGACGTTAGAAAAAAGGCGCAGATAGACTTGCTTGATGCAAGGTTGCCACAAAGATTCAATTTGTAAAAAAGGCAATATCTGCAAAGAGCAATAAAGCAAAGCAAAATATGCAATTCTACGAGATATCCTGTATTATGCCTTCCAGTCCATTAGCATTGAATGTCCTTCCGTTTATGTAGGTCTCTTTTAATCTCTTGTAATAATGTTTTATAATTTTTATTGTATAAGTCTCTTATGTCCCTTGTAGGTTAATTCCTACGTATTTTATCCTTCTGGGAGCTATTGTAAATGGTATTGTTTTCTTGAATTCTTTTTCAGAATGATCCTTCTTGGTGTAAATGAACCCGAATGATTTTTGCATGTTGATCTTTTACCTTGCAATGTTGCTGATTTCTTCTGTTAGTTTCAGCAGTTTTCTATTGGAACCTTTAGGGTCTCCTATGTATAGGATTTTGTCCTATGTATAGGATTTTGTCAATCTTAGAGACAGTTTTACTTCTTCCTTTCCATTTTGAATACCTTTTATTTCTCTTTTTTGCCTTATTGCTCTTGCTAGGTCTTCCAGTACAGTGTTAAATAACCAAAACCAACACTAAACCCAGTGCCATCGAGTCAATTCTGACTCATAGCGACCCTATGATGACAGTGTTCAATAAGAGAGGTGATAATGGGCATCCTTGTCTTACATTACCAAGGTGAGAGTTCTCAGTCTTTCTCCATTGAATATAATGTTGTCTGTTGATTTGGTGTATATGCCCTTTGTCATATTGAGAAATTTCCCTTCTATCCCTAATTTGCTGGGGGTTTTTGTCAGGAAGGAGTGTTAAATTTTATCAAATGCCTTTTCTGTGTAAATTGATATGACCATATGCTTCTTTTCCTTTTTTCATTTACATGGTGGATTATATTGATTGATTTTCTGATGCTAATCCACCTTTGTAGTCCTGGTGTGAATCCCACTTGATCGTGTGTCATGGATTGAATTGTGTCCCGGAAAAATATGTGGCAATTTGGTTAGGCCATATTTCCCAGTAGTGTGTGTTTGTCTTCCATTTTGTGATTTTCCTGTGTGTTAGAAATCATAATCTCTGCCTGTGGTTAAAGAGGATTAGGGTGGGATGTAACACCCTTACTCAGGTCACATCCCTGATCCAATGTAAAGGGAGTGTCCCTGGGGTGTGGCCTGTACCACCTTTTGTCTTACAAGAGATAAAAGGAAAGGGAAGCAAGCAAAGAGTTGGGGACCTCATACCACCAAGAAAGCAGCACCGGGAGCATAGCGTATCCTGTGGACCCAGGGTTCCTGTGCAGAGAAGCTCCTAGTGCAGGGAATATTGATGACAAGGACCTTCTTACAGAGCTGGCAGAGAAAGAAAGCCTTCCCCTGGAGCTAATATGCCCTAAATTTGGACTTCTAGCCTATTAGACTGCAAGAGAATAAATTTCTCTTTGTTAAAGCCATCCACATGTGTTATTTCTGTTATAGCAGCACTAGATGACTAAGACATCATGGTCTATGAATTTTGTGATAAATTGCTGCATTCTGTTGGCTCGACTTTTTTTTTGAAAATTTTTGCACCTATGGGCATGAGGGACATTTGTCTGTAATTTTATTTTTTGTGATGTCTTTGCCTGGTTTAGGTATCAGGGTTATGGTGGCTTCATAGAAAGAGTTTGGGACTTTCTTCCTCTTCTATATTTTTGAAGAATTTGAGTAGAACTGATGTCAACTCTTCTTTCAATGTTTAGAATTCTTCAGTGTAGCCATCTAGTCCTTGCCTTTTTTTTTTTTAGCAATTTTTTTGATGACATTTTTAATCTCTATATACGTTTGTTTAGATTTTCTATTTCTCTTTGAGTAAGTTTAGGTAGATAGTATGTTTCCAGGAATTTGTCCATTTCATTTAGCTTTTCAATTCTTTTGGAGTATGATTTTTGGTAGTAATCTGTTATGATCCTCTTTACCTCATTTGAATTTGCTATAATGTACCCACTTTCATTTCTTAATTTGATTATTTTTCTCTTCTCATATTTTTCTTTTGTCAGTCTAGTCAGTGGTTTCTCTATTTTATTGATCCTTTCAGGGAATTAGCTTCTGTTTTTCCAATTCATTTATTTTTGCCCTTTTTTCTGGTAGCTTTAGCCTTTTTTTGTTTTTTGGCTCTTCCTCTTCTATTTGTTCAAGTTGTCAGTTTAAATTATTGATTTGGGGTCTTTCTTCTTTGTTAATGTATGCCTTTATTGCTATGAATTTCCCTCTGAGCACCGCTTTTGCTGTGTCCCAAAGGTTTTGATATGTTGTGTTTCCATTTTTGCTTGATTTGAAGAATTTTTTAATTTCACTTTCAATTTCTTCTATGATCCAGTGTTTTTCTAGTAGTATATTATTTAGTTTCCATGTATTTTTTATCCTTGTTTTTTCTATTTTTGATTTCTAGCTTCATACCATTATGATCCAAGAGGATGCTTTATATGATTTCATTCTTTCAAAATTTGTTGAGACTTATTTTGTGTCTTAGCATATGGCTTATCCTGGAAAATGATCCATGTGCACTGGAGAGAAATGTGTATTGTTCTGATGATGGGTAAAAATGGGTGGGGTGTTCTATATATGTCTATTAGGTCAAATTGACTTATGGTTTTATTTAAGATATCCATGTCCTTAATGGTCTTCTTTTTAGTTGTTCTGTTAGAATTGAAAGTGGTGTGTTAAAGTCCACAACTATTTTTGTGGAGTTGTCTATTTCTCCTTTCATATTAGTATTTGTTTCATATATTTGGGGGGTTGCTGTTTGGTGCATATATACTTATAATTGGTATGTCTTCTTGCTGGATTGACCTTTTATTATCACGTAATTACCATCTTTATCTTTTGTACTAGATTTTGATTTAAAGTCTATTTTTTTGCCTTCAGTATGGTCACCTCTGCTCTTTTCTATTTACCGGTTGCATGGATTTTTTTTTTTTCCATCCTTTTATTTTCAGCCTGTTTGTGTCTTTTTGTCTAACATGTAGACAGCAAAAGGACAAATCTTTTTTTTTTTTTAATCTATTTTGCTACTCTGCTTTTTGCTGGAGAGTTTAGACCATTTACATTTAAGGTTATTATGGAAAACCAAGCGTCTACCTCATTCATTTTGTTATTTATTTTTGAGTGATTTGTAGCTTCTTTGTCTTTTTATTCTGTATTTGTGTTTGGCGCTTTCTGGTGATGTGCCTTTTAGATTTCTTTCTTCTTCTGTGTATTTTTTCTAGTTGATTTCTTAGTGGTTACCACACATATTACATTACACAACTTGCAATTGTGACAGTATTTAACATATAAACAACAGATGATTTACAACATTAACATATTAAATCTGTTCCTGATTTTCTCTGCCCTCCCCATTAATGTTCCCATTAATTTCATTGTACATATATCTGATAGGTTTACTTTGTACTTATTTCATGCTAACTTGATGTTATACTGCTTAAAGAATTACTGAGTTTATTCCCTGAAAATGCCATATACTTGGTCCTTATAATTGCCTATGTTGTTGGTTTTTATTTATTTGTTATTATTGAGATCTCTCTTATTTACTTATTTTTTCCCTTGTATGGATTCAAGTATTTGTTTACTGTTCTCACCTTTCCATTTGGAGAACTCCCTTGAGTAATACTTGCAGAGCTGACCTGGTACGAGAAAATTCCCAAAGCTTCTATTTGGGAATGTCTTCATTCCCCCACCCTCCCCCCCACCCCCCACTTCGTTTTTGAGTGATAACTTTACTGGGTAAAACATTCTTGGTAAGCAATTGTTTTCATTCAGTATTTTATATAACATTCATTTTACTCTGTTCCTATTTTTCCTGTTTGTATTGCCAAAGATGGAAATACAAAAATGCCATTCCTCTAGCTCCTTGCAGCTAGGATGCCGCATGTGATTTAGATTCAGCCAATAGATGCACTTCTTCCAGATTTGGGAGGGAACAATGAGTCCACATTCCTCCCAACTTTTCTGTTTCTGCCATAAATTCAGTCATGGAGTCATCTGGTATTTGCTTGTTGGTTTGTCTTCTTGTCAACAATAATCAAGTCCCCATTTTGCATTCATTACCTTTGCAAATATTAAGGCACAGGAAATTCGCTCTACTTGTCTAGATCACACTACAGCCATCAGTAATAGCAGAGGTTTAAAACTGCATGGCTCTAGCAGTAACAACCAAAAAATATGTGGTTACATAGGTTAATATATATGCATATACGTGTATAGCAAGGTATATGTGTATATATATGTGCACATATAGGTGTGTATGTAAGCATAAATGTATGCATGTTTGTGTGTGCCGCACATATATTGATATACGTAATAAAGCATATAGAAGCACAGTCATGGATACCACCCAGACATAAGCAAACACCTCTCAGGATTGTTTTACTGGGTTTGAAGGCTTAGGACTATAGTTTCTTGGAACTACTGTATCAGTTGGCACGACATAGTCTATAAAGTTTATGTTCTGCATCCTAGTACGATAAGTAGCTTCTGGGGTCTTAAAAACTTGTAAGCAGCCATCTAAGATGCAACTATTGGTCTCTACTGAAACTAGCGAGAGTAGATTTTATTTTCTGTAACAGATACACAACTAGTACATCTTGTTTTTACATTTGGGAAACTTTCAGTTTTTGTAAAAAGAACAACAACAAACGAGAACTTACAAAGAAGGTATTAATATTGAGAAATAGCATGCTTTTATTTTTTGCCAAGTATAGGATTTGCATTATAGTTTTACATTACTGTGTTTACTGCAGTTTCACTCTGATGTTCCTTAAGGATAACCTTAATATATTTAATACGTGATGTAGTATTAAATGACAGAACCATAAGACATTTTCAGTACAAATGTACAATTCCCAGCATAAACAAGAGCAATCACGTCTGGTTCCCTGGTCAAATACAACAATGGAACTAATGTCTTGCTTTTGTTCTTCAGTGGTTCTTTCTGCAGTCAGGAGCTCATTTGCTTTTTTTTCAGTGGTGGTCCTTTTATCCACTAAGTTGTTAGCTAATAAGGATGTAAGTGTTAGTGCTGCGTTGAGGGAGAATTTTTAGAAATCAGATATTTTACGTCAAATAGGAGTGACTCCTGACTTACAGAATTTTATGCCTTGGCAGACAAATGAAGGGAATTATTTTGTGTGATTGGGTGTGAAGAGAATAAACATTTGCAAACCTTTTTCAGAGTATATCTGGCAATTTATGTTTACTCTAGTGATTAATTAGGCTATCCCTAACATCGGTGGTTCTTATAACATGTCCAAGGAGTTTTGGATATGTGACATGAGTTTTCCCAAACAGTGGTATATAGGATGGGACCCTTTGCTAAGCATATAATAAAGGACTTTTGCTATCTCTCAGCTGCCTGTATTTCCAGCATCAGCTCTCCACATTTTCTTACTCAAAATCTTAATGAAAAATGTTATGGCCTATGCTGTTCTTGCTCCTTGAAATAATTTTCCCTGCCCGACCACCTTGTACACTCTGACACAGTTCAAGTTCTAGCTCCGGAATTTCTAGCTGGCTTAATTGTAGCTATTAGCTGTGAGGTTGGGGTGGGTACAGATTATATTTATGGAAAGGAGACATGGAGAAGGGCTGATGGAAATGACTGACAGTCTTTATTTCCCCAGATCTTCTGAGGGTCTTTTCTGATTCCCCAGACAACAGTCAGTTTGTCCCTGGTACTGACATGAGTCTTAATTGTGTACCATTACAGTAAAAAAAAAAAAAAAAAAGCATTAGTTTGTATTATGTGTTTATATAAATATTGTCCCTTTTAGTAAGTTGTCCCTTTTAGTAAGGGAATCTTATGCCCTCAGAATGGAGTTCATGACATTTTTGTAAACCTAGTTTGATTTCTAATACAGACTTTTGTTCTCCATGCATGCTGAATAAATGAATGACTGAATCTACAGAATCTTGTCATAGCCATAAATTAGCTCCCATTGGAATTGTAAGGGCAATGGCAGGAGAGACACATCAGTAAAAGTGGAAAGCAAGTTCAAATACTAGAACTAGCTGCACTAGTTGACAATGAATGTGTTAGAGGTATGAGAAGATTAACATATATATCTGGGGGAAAATGCTGCCATGTTGATGCTGTGACAAAAAAAAAGGGAAAAAAGCTAGAACAAAATGGGCTTCACTTCAATAAAATTCAACACAAAACCTTTCCAAAATATCTTGTCTGCATTAATTTTGCCATGGCTAATTTGCCTGTGCATAACCTGGAGGCAGAGCGCCCACAGGCCAGTCATCCTTGTCCTACTGGTCCTTACCAGATAGCCTCCAGCCAGTCAACAGATTAGCCTTCATGGAATTAATGTGTGATGTGTGCTATTGCAAAGTTCCACTTCCCCTGCCAGGAGAGCCAAATCTCTTTCTCTATCTGCCACCCTGCATTCATAAGCAAGAGCTTTCTAAGTAAAATAAATTATGTAATGACAGCACATTCCTCAGTAATTATGAATCTGCATTTCACTTCACACGGTGGATGTCAAGAGAGTTTTGATAATTTTCCTCGAGTTCTTGAACCTGACATTATGCTTGACATTATGCTGTAGCAAAAGAGGGAGCTGGGGCTTGTGAATTAGTGTGACTACCTAGGTTATATAACCTACTTGAATAAGGCAAAGTAGTTAGAACAGCCATCTCTTTAAAAATTGATTTTTCATTAATTTTTAGTATCTGACTTGGTAAGCCTTTCCCTCACAATAATACAAGAAAATAGTGCGGAGATGTGGGTGGGGTGGGGATTCCCTACAGACTGCATAAGAAAACAGTGCAAGAGACTGTTCTTATTTAGTTCCAATGAGACGTTTTTCGTCCCCATTTCACTGATATGCATCCTGCTTGTGTAGATCCTCCAGCAAGCAGACCCAAGACAGAGCGAGAAGTGCAAGGGTGTAATGCCCGTGAAAGACAAAGGATGAAGGATCAGGAGTAGGCAGGGAGAGATTTCAGGCCTTAATGCAGATCTGGTACCTGTGAAAGGGGAGGGGGAAGTGAATATGGCTGGGTGAGAAGAGCTTCAGAGTGCAGTGGGGTTTTGAGAAAGTGTTGAGCTCCATTGCAAAGACTGCCCATAGTGGAGTGCTGCACTGCACACAAGTAACCAAACCCAAGGACCCAAGCCATGCTAAAGCATTAGCTGGGGGCTGCCTACAGAGTGCCTAGCTCAAACGCTGTAGTGGATGCTAAAGGTGCCACAGACGGGGGATGTTAACTAACTGCACTCCTACCACCTGAATGGCAAGTTATTAATTGATGAGATGTCCGAATGGCACAGGCCCGTGGAGCTGAACCTTCCTATGGAGTCCTCCCACAGATTGCACTCAAGCACACCCTGCCCCTTTTCTGCTATATTTTTCCTAATAAAATTCATTGCTGTCGAGTTGATTCTAACTCATAGTGACCCTATAGGACAGAGTAGAACTGCCCCATAGGGTTTCCAAGGAGAGGCTGGTGGATTCAGACTGCCGACCTTTTGGTCAGCAGCCGAGCTGTTAACCACTGACCCACTGGGGATCCATTTTTCCTAATATCACTTATTATATTCTAAGATACTGGGTATTTGACTTTTTCTTTTTTAATTTCCCTGCACAAACACTAGAATGTTAATTCCATGAAAGTACTGTTACTGGCACATAGTAGAAAAAGAAAAAGAAGTAGAAGCTCAATAATTACACGTTGAATGACTGAAAAGATAACGTCAATTATCAGGTTTCTACAGTGGGCCTGGGTGTGCTATACATTCCTTAGAAACACTTCCCACTGCTCACAATTACCATGCAAGCAAGGCATTTTAATCCAATTGTCTAAAAAAAGAAACAGGAATTTATAGCGATTAAGCGACTTGTCCAAGGTCACGCAGCCTTTGAACACAGGTGAATACAGCCTCTAAAACTTGTACCTTTTTCACTATTCTAGGTTATCAGACTACCAATTTCTGTATTACAATGCAGCAATTTGTGTACAGGTTTTAGCTTTATAAAGGTATGTCCCTTTAGAAGAGAAACCATGTGTTATATATTCCCTACTTCACATGTTCAGGAGTTTCTCAATTATTTTCCTTTATTTTTGCAAGTTAACGTTTTTTTTTCTCAATCCTTCCAGAAGCCGTGGAAGCACTTTGTTTACTCAATCCAGAATGTTTTCTTGTGTTGCCATTTACATTCCAATGGAATAAAAACCACACGTACGTAGATTTATTTTCTGTCACAATTTTAATTTGCTTCCAATACAACTGAATTCAAACATCAAGAGTTTTCAAAATTCTGGATCTGCCAAATCTATGTGCCAATTTTCTAACCAACACAATTGTCTATTTAAACAGCGTTTCAAGCAATAAACAGATAGAAAATGTATTTAATTCAATTTTTTTATTTTTGGGGGGCTTTAAGTGAAAGTTTACAAATCAAGTTAATCTCTCATACAAAAATTTATATACATCTTGCTATATACTCCTAGTTGCTCTCCCCCTCTATTTTTGTGTCTATTCAGTCAGCTTCTAACCCCCTCTGATCTCCTCTGCCTTCTCATCTCATCGCATCTCTCATCTTACCTCCAGACAGGAGCTGCCCACATAGTCTAATGTGTCTACTTGATCCAAGAAGCTTACTCTTCACCACTATAATTTTCTATCTATCCTATAGTCCAGTAAAATCCCCTTCTGAAGACTTGGCTTTGGGAATGGTTCCTTTCTTGGGCTAACAGAAAGTCTGGGGGCCATGACCTCCAGCGTCCTTCTAGTCTCAGTCAAACCATTAAGCCTGGTCTTTTTATGAGAATTTGAGGCCTGCATCTCAATGTTCTCCTGCTCCCTCAGGGGTTCTCTGTAGAGTTCCCTGCAAGGGCAGTCATCTGTTGTAGCTAGCCGGGCACCATCTAGTTCTTCTGGTCTCAGGCTGATGTAGTCTCCTGTTTATGTGTCCCTTTCTGTCTCTTGGGCTCATAATTACCTTGTGTCTTTGGTGTTCTTCATTCTCCTTTGCTCCAGGTGGGTTGAGACCAATTGATGCACCTTAGATGGCCACTCCCTAGCCTTTAAGACCCCAGACTCCACTCTCCAAAGTGGAATGCAGAATGCTTTCTTAATAGATTTCATTATACCAATTGACCTAGATGTCCCCTGAAACCATGGTCCCCAAACCCCGCCCCACTACACTGACCTTCGAAGAGTTCAGTTTATTCAGGAAACTTCTTTGCTTTTGATTTAGTCCAGTTGTGCTGACCTTTCCTGTATTGTGTGTTGTCTTTCCCTTCACCTAAAGTAGTTCTTGTCTACTATCTAGTCAATACCCTTCTTCCTCCCTCCCTCCCCACCCTCCTAGCAATCAAAGAATATTTTCTTCTCTGTTTAAACTATTTCTCAAGTTCTTATAATAGTGGTCTTATACAATATTTGTCCTTTTGCAACTGACTAATTTCACTCAGCATAATGCCTTCTAGATTCCTCCATGTTACGAAATGTTTCACAGATTCCTCACTGTTCTTTATCAATGCATAGTATTCCATTGTGTGAATATACCATAATTTATTTATCCATTCATCCATTGATTGGCACCTTGGTTGCCTCCATCTTTTTGCTATTGTAAACACTGCTGCAATGAACAAGGGTGTGCATATATCTGTTCGTGTAAAGGCTCTTATTTCTCTAGGATATATTCCAAGGAGTGGGATTGCTGGATTGTACGGTAGTTCTATTTCTAGCTTTTTAAGGAAGTGCCAAATCAATTTCCAAAGTGGTTGTACCATATTACATTGCCACCAGCAGTGTATAAGTGTTCCAGCTTCTCCACAACCTCTCCCAAATTTATTATTTTGTGTTTTTTGGATTAATGCTAGCCTTGTTGGAGTGAGAAGGAATCTCATTGTAGTTTTGATTTGCATTTCTCTAATGGCTAATGATCATGACCATTTCCTCATGTATCTGTTCTGTACCTAAATGTCTTCTTTAGTGAAGTGCCTTTTCATATCCTTTGTCCATTTTTTAATTGGGTTATTTGTCTATTTATTATTGAGTTTTTACTGTATCATCTGGATTTTAGAGATGAGACGCTGATTGGAAATATCATAGCTAAAAACATTTTCCCAGTCTGTAGGTAATCTTTTTACTCCTTTGGTGGAGTCTTTGGATGAGCATAGGTGTTTGATTTTTAGGAGCTCCCAGCTTGAGGCACACCAACCCAGCTATCTAGTTTCCTTTCTGGTGTTTGTGCATTGTTAGTAATGTTTTGTATGCTGTTTATGCCATGTATTAGGGTTCCTCGCATAGTCCCTATTTTTTCTTCAAAAATCTTTATTGTTTTAGATTTTATATGTAGGACTTTGATCCATTTTGAGTTAGTTTTTGTGCATGGTGTGAGGTATGGGCCTTGTTTCACTTTTTTTGCAGTTGGATGCCCAGTTATGTCAGTACCATTTGTTAAATAGACTATCTTTTCCCCACTTAACTGACTTTTTTTTGGGCTTTGTCAAATATTATCTGTTCATATGTGGATGGATTTATGTCTGGATTCTCAGTTCTGCTCCATTGATCTATGGATTTGTTGTTGTTCCAGCACCAGGTTGTTTTGACTACTGTGGTGGTATAATAGGTTCTAAAATCAGGTAGTGTGAGGACTCCCACTTTGTTCTTTTTCAGTAATGCTTTACTTATCAGGGGCCTCTTGCCCTTCCATATGAAGTTGGTGATTTATTTCTTCATCTCATTAAAAAATGTCATTGGAATTTGGATTGGAGTTCCATTGTATCTATAGATTGCTATTGGTAGAATAGACATTTTTACATTGTTAAATCTTCCTATCCATGAGCAAGACATGTTTTCCCACTTAAGTAGGTCTCTTTTATTTTCTTGCAGTGGTGCCTTGTAGTTTTCTTTGTACAGGTCTTTTACGTCTCTGGTAAGATTTATTCCTAAGTATTTTATCTTCTTGAGGGCTATTGTAAATGGTATTCATTTGGTGATTTCCTCTTCGATGTTCTTTTTGTTGTCGTAGAGGAATCCAACTGATTTTTGTATGTTTATCTTGTATCCCAATACTCTGCTGAACTCTTCTATTAGTTTCAGTAGTTTTCTGGAGGATTCCTTAGGGTTTTCTGTGTATAAGATCATGTCATCTACAAATATAGGTACTTTTACTTCTTCCTTGCCAATCTGGATGCCCTTTATTTCTTTATCTAGCCTAATTGCTCTGGCTAGGACCTCCAGCAAAATGTTGAATGAGAGCGGTGATAAAGGGCACCCTTGTCTGGTTCCCCATCTCAGGGGGAATGCTTTCAGACTCTCTCTTTTTGGGTGAAGTTGGCTGTTGTCTTTGTATAAATGCCCATCATTATGTTGAGGAATTTTCCTTCTGTTCCTATTTTGCTGATAGTTTTTATCATGAATGGGTGTTAAACTTTGCCAAATGCCTTTTATGCAGCAATTGATAAGATCATGTGGTTCTTGTCTTTTGTTTTATTTATATGATCAAAATAGACACATTAATTGTTTTCCTAATGTTGAACCATTTCTGCATACCTGGTATGAATCCCACTTGTTCATGGTGAATTATTTTTTTGATATGTTGTTGAATTCTGTTGGCTAGAATCTTGTTGAGGATTTTTGCTTCTAAATTCATGAGGGATATAGGTCTGTAATTTTCTTTCTTTGTGGTGTCTTTACCTGGTTTTGGTATAAGGGATACGCTTGCTTCATAGAATGAGTTTGGGAGTGTTTCATTCTTTTGTATGCCCCGAAATACCTTTTGTAGTGGTTGTGTTAACTGTTCTCTGAAAGTCTGGCAGAACTCTGCAGTGAAGCTGTCTGGGCCAGGGCTTTTTATTTTTGTTGGGGATTTTTAAATTACCTTTTTGATCTCTTCTTTTGTGTATTTAGTTGTTCTACCCCTGTTTCTGTTAGTTTAGGAAGGTAGTGTGTTTCTAGAAATTCATCCATTTCTTTTAGGTTTTCAAATTTGTTAGAGTACAATTTTTCATAGTTATCTGATATGACTCTTTTAATTTCAATTGCCTCTGTTACGATGTAGCCCATCTCGTTTCTTATTTGGGTTATTTGCTTCCTCTCCTGTTTTTCTTTTGTCAGTTTGGCCAATGGTTTGTGAATTTTGTCATTTTTTTTTTCAAAGATCCAGCTTTTGGTCTTGTTAACTCTTTCAATTGTTTTTCTGTTCTCTATTTCATTTAATTCTGCTCTAAATTTTATTAATTGCTTTCTTCTGGTGCCTGAGGGTTTCTTTTGTTGCTCTCTTTCTACTTGTTCAAGTCATAGGGATAAATGTTTGATTTTGGCCCTTTTTTCTTCTCGTATGTGTGCATTTATTGATATAAATTGACCTCTGAGCACTGCTTTAGCTGTGTCCCAAAGGTTCTGATAGGAAGTGTTTTCATTCTCATTGGATTTCTGAATTTCTTTATACCAGCCTTAATGTCTTCTATAACCTAGTCATTTTTGAGTAGGGTATTATACTATTCAGTTTCCAAGTGTTTGATTTCCCTGCTTTTTCTGTTATTGATTTCCACTTTCATGGCTTATGGTCAGAGAAGATGCTTTATAATATTTTGATGGTGTTAGAGGGTTTTTTTATGTATCCTGAAGCCCTGTCGTTGGTGCCTAAATATTTAATATGGTTATGTCCTCCTGGTATATTGTCCCTGTAATCATTAATGTCCTTCCTTATCCTTTGTGGTGGATTTAACTTTAAAGTCTATTTTGTCGGAAATTAATATTGCCACTCCTGCTCTTTTTGATTGTTGTTTGCTTGATATATTTTTTCCATCCTTGGAGTTTGAGTCTGTTTTTGTGTTTAAGTTTAAGGTGTTTCTCTTGTAGGCAGCATAGAGATGGATCATGTTTTTTAATCCATCCTGCCACTCTCTGTCTTTTATTGGTGCATTTAGTCCATTTACATTCAATGTAATTTTTTTTTTTTTAATTATGGATGGGTATGAATTTAGTGCTTTCATTTTGATCTTTTTTGTGTTGTTGGCATTTTCTGTTTTCCACTTAATTTTTTGTGCTGAGTAGTTTTCTTTATATACCATCTTTTCCCCTTATTCATTGTTGTTGATTTTCTTTTGCTGAGTCTTTATGTTTTTCTTGTTTTTTATTTTGGTGTGTAGAATTTTTAGTCTCCTTTGTGGTTACCTTAATATTTGCCCCTATTTTTCTAAGTTTAAACCAAACTTTTATTTCTTTATATCTCCTTGACTTCCTGTCCATATGAAAGATCTATGGCTACATTTTTGTCCCTCTCTATTGATTTAATGTTGTCATATTTTACATAATGACATCGCTGTTTCCCTGTTTTGAGTATTTTTTTTATCTTGATTTAAGTTCATGATTTCCCTATCTGGGTTGATATCTGTTTGCTCTGTCCTGTGCTATAGTCTTAAGTTAATATCTGATATTATTGATTTTTTAACCAAAGAACTTCCTTTATTAGCTCTTGTAGTTTCAGTTTGATTTTTACAAATTCCCTAAACTTCTTTTTCCCTGAAATGTCCTAACTTTGGCTTCATATGAGAGGCAGTTTTCCTAGATATATGAGTCTTGGCTGGCAATTTTTTCCCTTCAGTGCTTTATATATATCATCTCATTGCCTTCTTGCCTGCATGGGTTCTGCCAAGTAGGCCGAGCTTACTCTTATTGACTCTCCCTTGTTGGTGACTTTTCGTTTATCCCTAGCTGCTCTTAAAATTCTCTCTTTATCTTTGGTTTTGACACATTTGATTATAACATGCCTTGGTGACTTTCTTTTGGGATCTACCTTATGTGGGGTTTGATGAGCATTTGGATAAATATCTTCTCATCTTTCACAATATCAGGAAATTTTCTGCTGACATTTATTCAACAATTCTCTCTGTATTTTCTGTTCTCCCTCCCTGTTCTGGTACTCCAATCACTTATAGGTTATTTCTCTTGATAGACTCCCACATGATTATTAGGGTTCCATCATTTTTTTTAAATTCTTTTGTCTGATTTTTTTCAAATGTATTGGTGCCAAGTGTTTTATCTTCATTCTCACTAATTCTGCCTTCCATTTCCTCAATTCTGCTCCTTTGACTTTCTATTGGGTTGCCTAATTCTGTGAAATTTTATTGTTAATCTGCATTTCTAATTGCTCTCTCTCTATGGATTCTTGCAGCCCATTGAATTTTTCATTATGCTCTTGCATAACCTTCTTAATTTCCTCAACTGCTTTATCTGCCTGTTCCTTGGCTTGTTTTGTGTTTTGCCTGATTTTCTTCCTGATCTCTTGAAGAGTTCAGTATATTAATCTTTTGTATTCTATCTCTGGTAATTCCAGGAATACCTCTTTATCTGGAAGATTCCTTTATTCTTTGTCTTGAGAGCTTGTTGAAGCGATTATGGTCTGCTTCTTTCCGTGACTTGATACTGACTGTTGTTTTTGAGCCATCTATAAGTAATTGCGGAAACCCTTGTGGCATAGTGGTTAAGTGCTACAGCTGCTAACCCAAGGGTTGGCAGTTCGAATCCACCACGCGCTCCTTGGAAACTCTATGGGGCAGTTCTACTCTGCCCTATAGGATCGCTATGGGTCAGAATTGACTTGACGGCCCTGGGTTACACTGGGTTATAAGTTATTGCATTAATTTATTTAATGTTTGCTTACTGTATCCTAGCTTCTTGCTTTGTTTTGTTTTGACATGTGCAAATAGGCTGCTTGAATGAGCTATCTTTATTATTTGCACCTTTGAAGCTCTAATGTCCTGTCACCAGGTGGCTAGAGCTGTTACCAGGTATATGAGCCTAGGAGTCCATTCACTTTTCTTGTATGAAGTCAGCTCAGGTGTCCAAGTAGTCAGTTGCAAAGTGTGTAATGCAAGCTCTTCCCTAAAATCTTAGAAGGATGGGGTGATTGTTGTGGGTACAGGTATCTGGTTGTAGCAGGGGGTCATGCTCTGAGCAAGTTTCTGTGAGGAAAGCACGTTCTTGTTCCCTAGAGTGCACAGGTGGGTGGGTTCTGTAGCTGGGCCATGGGCACCCAATGCTTTTGGTTGTAAGGACTGGGAGGCATCACTTATCCTTGGACCTGGTTGTGGGTTGCTAAGTGATGCGGGTGGAGCTACCAATCTTTAGGTCTCTGATGTGGGTAGGTGAGGACCCTATTTAATAGTAATGCAGTGTGAGCAGTCAAAAATCTACCTCTCCACTGCACAGTTGAAACAGTTGAAGTCAGATCTCAGGCACATACACCATTGCAGAATAGCAACAGGGGTGTAAGCTCCTGAAATGGGCCCACACAGGTCCACGCAGGGGTGAAAGGTATTCAAAGTCCACAGACCATTTGTGCCTGGACAGGAGCCACTTCTGCCCTGAGTTCCCAGCTTAGGGGAGCTGGCAGATTATCTTTTCCCCCAATTGTTAACTTATCCCTTCTCCAAGGCTCCAAGGAGAAAGGCTCAGGATGTGCAGCAGGACCTATGTCGGGCCCAGGGAAATTGACAGCAACTGAAGCCATCTTGGGGGCTGGAGTGCAGTAAATTAGATACAAGTACTTAGCTTTTGCAAAGAGCACTGTTCTTCTCTGATTCCAGAGACATGAGTAGACTGTGTGGCTTGCTGTCTCTCCCTGAGGAAAACACATTCAAAACACTACCTCCAGCTCCGTCAAGGTCGTACCAGGGGATCGTGCCTGAGGGGCGCCATTTCCCACCGTGTCTGGTCTGGCAACTCCTCATCATTCCTGAACTGTCTCTTCCTTCCTGTGCTACTCAGTCCAATTTCCTAACTTTGCCTTTGATGTTCAGGGCTCCTAGCTTGCCATATATATAATCACTTCACATGTTTTTTGGGTCTTTGTTAAGAGGGATCACTGGAAGCATCTGAGTACTCTTGCATCTTGGCCCTAACTCTCACTGACCACATTTATATATTCTTATAGTACAAATTGGGTCACTACGAGTCAGAGTCAATTCGAATGGCAACAGGTTTTTGTTTGTTTGTTTTGGTATATTACAAAATTGGTTTTAGAAGAAATAAAACCAGAATGCTTCTCAGACTCTAGAGAGGATGGTGAAACATAAGCTTTTGTACTGCAAGACATCATCAGGAAAGATCAGTCACTAGGAAAGGACATCATATTTGGTAAAGTATAGGCTCAGCAGAAACAAGAGAAACTCTCAATGAAATGGATTGACACAGCCACCACAAGAATGGACTCAAACATACCAACAGTCATGAAGCTCACTCAGGACCAGACAACTTTTGTTCTGTTTTACAAGGTCGCCGTGAGTTGGAGGTAACTTGATGGCAAATAACAACATAGCACAAAAATATTTCATAAAATAAATTATTAGTAAAAAATCGTCAAAGTGCTGAGAGTAAACAGTTTTGAATTTAGATTTTCTGAGCAGCCAAACCACCTTTCAGGACAGAAAAATTGTTTTGAATATTCAAGGAGTGAGAAACATATGAACCAAACTACAAACTGTGCTAGCAAAACTGAAAATGGATTTCACAGGTAAATGGAAATACAAGAAATAGCTATGAAGAAACAAATCTTTAAGCCCTCCTCATGAGTCATGGCCCTGAAAGACATAAAAGTATCCTTGGTTGCTTGTTTCATAAAGGGAACGATTATAAACACTGAAAAACTGTAGCTATTATGAGAAAAACAAGTTAAATGTTGTGGTGTACTCTATTGTTTTTGTGTGGCCTTTCTCATTATGGTCTTTTAACTCCTACCCAGGTGATTGGGAGGTACTACACAGTTAGGATAACTGCAGCCCACCAAGAGGATTGGCTGGTTTTGCTGTCCCACTAGACTTGAAATAAGCCACCCCAGGGGTGGGAAATAGAGGACCCCATCACCACTAAGGCAGAAGAGCTAGAAGCCAGCATGTCCTTTGGACCTGGGATCCCTGTGCTGAGAAGCTCCTGGAAGCAGGAGACTGAGAGCAAGAGCGAGCTGTAACCATGAAGACAGTGAGAAGCCACAGCAGGAGAGACTCGGCAACAGAGACCCAGCAGGACGAAATGGAGTGGTGAGCTTCCTGGCACATGGAGAAAGACAGCTGAGAGCTTTGGTGTAGAAGCCTAGCACCAGAGAGAGGGGTGCCTGCGAGCACAGCTGGAAAGAGGCTGTCCTGATAGAAGAACTGTATCCTTGAGTGTTCCTGAGCCAAAACTGTAACCTCTTACTTCCTTAATAAACCTGAAAATTGTGAGTATGTTCTGTGAGTTCTGTGCGTCCATTGCAATGAATTATTGAACCCAGCAGAAAGTGATGTGAGAGAGAAAATTAGGTGGGATTTGTAAAGATGACAGGGAGAGAAGGTATGTCTGACCTCTGCCTCATAGAAATCAAGCTTGGGCTGTTAATCTTGATTCTTCTTCCCCCTTGTGAAGTTAGAGGAGGTTAGAAACTGTCCTCGGGCCATTTTTACAAATATATATAAACATTTGATAATAATGATTTTAAAATTAGAAAACAAGATAATTTTCAAGTATTTAAAAGAAAACAAACAACTGAAAACATAAACAATTCAATTAAATTTAGTAAAGGAAAAAATACAAGAAAGAACAAGAAAACTTGGTAAATAGAAAACTTAAAATAAGAAAGCAAGAACAAATCCACATATTGCTATAATGAAAATAAACACCATATGGATGAAAAAAAAAATTTTCCTAAAAGATAGATATTCTATAATTGAATATCTTTTTTAAAAAAAAGGCTAATTTTTATAAGACACAGACTAACAGAACAGCAAGGGAAAGGTATTAAAGAAGGAGATGGGAGAAAATGTGCTAAAAAATTGTTAATTAAAATGTCATGATATTAAAATCAGAGAACACAGAATTCTAAATGGAATGTATTTAAAAGGAAATATGGAGATATTTCCTATTGATAAAAAGCTATAATCTACTTGTAGATACAGTAGCTATGAACACATCTGCACCTAACAAAATTTTTCTGCATATATGAGACAAATTGATAGAAATTCAGCCTGAAAATAAAAAATTTACAATCCTAATAGGTGAAGATAGCCACAATGATGGGCTCATAGGTTAAAGATTATGAAGATGGCACAGGGCCAGGCAGTGTTTCACTCTGTTATGCATAAGGTCACAATGAGTCAGAGCTGACTCAATGGCTACCAACAATAACAAGAAGCAGATGATATAATTCTTTCAGTCTGAAATAAATAATGAGATATACAAAGCAATAAGTACAGAGATTTCAATAACACAATTAAAATACTTGATCATAATTATTGTTCTTATAAACAATATACATGTTTATATTTAACAAACAACCAGAATACTTATTCTTTTCAAACCCAAACTACGTATTAAGTTATACATTTTAAAAACCAAAAATCAAATAATACCATAAATAAAATGTAGTTAAAAAAAAAAAACTTTAAATTAATGTGGACTAGATTTTTAATGACTTATCAATTGCCTGCTCATTTGGGGGTGGGGGGGATGTTATATACATACATTACACTTCAGCTACCATTATTGAACTTTTTGAATCAAAGATTCTATAGCAGGATCATGATCCAGAGGTGGGAACCATGAAATAGTTGTAATTTTCTTCGAGTTCAGATTCCTGGCTTTCATGGAGGTTAGGAAAACCCATACAGGCCACTGCCTTTGGGTGTCCTTTTGAACCTTGAGCTCTGAAGAAAAAAAAAAAAGATTCCTGGAGCCAGTTTTGAGACAAACAATAGTCCATATAAACTAGTAATTCCCTTCTGCTCTGAGATTTTTCTTTGTTGAAGAATTCAGTCTGTTTTGGGAACTGACTCCCAAGATAAGACTGGGAGTTATATTTAAGGTAATCAGTAATTATTTTAGTTAGTCTTCAAGACGATGTTGTATGAAATACCTGTCTAATGTTTGTAATCAAACTATCACCCCCTTACCCAGTAAACACCAATCACCCCCTTACTACACAGAAATTTATGTTTCTTAAAGAAACAAGATTCTCAGAGGAGAGTGACCTCATGGCTCAGACTTTGTTTTGTCTTAGGATTCACTTCTGCTTCCGAGAGTGTTATATGACTGCTAATAGGTAAACCAAAGAGGGGCAGCTTGTCTTTGGGAAGAACACTTAGTATGCTTTAAATAGATTAATTGAAGACCTCCAACAGGAAAGGCACATCCTGTATTATTTTGCTAATTATGTATTCTTAATGGAAACTTTGTTGTCACATGTAAATTTTTCTATACCTACTATTTCCTCTTGACAAGTTTTGTCTGCTTCTTATGGATGTTTTCATGTGGTGGGTCCAGCTATACTAATTTAGATGATCCCTTTCCAGCTGATAGTGAATTTATATGGGCAATCTCTTGTTGAGATTCCTGGCAAGTGTGTGGGCAGTGCACTTTGGGAACTTTAGGATTACCTTTAGATATTCATAGTAAGGATGCCAGGAAATATTGGAAAGGTAAAGTTAAATTGTTACACATTGCAAAATGAGAGAATAGAACAGCCTGCCCAGCCATGTCCTAAACAAGACCTGCGCTGTTTTCTTCTCTTCTTGCCTCTAAATATAATTTCACTGCTCAGTTCCTTTTTCTTTGTTAAATTTTTACTAATGACTAATGTCCTTTCCAGGCTGTGGAAAACAAACAATATGATCTAAGTCTAAGAAATTCTTATGACCAGTGACTTAGACAGCCCCAGTCACCCCTTGGGCAGATGAGATAATACCCTGGGACCATGATCACTGAAACCACCGCAGGAGAGAATGACATTCCTCAAGCTCCTGAAACCTATGACTTCAGCCAGTTTCCAGTTGGGAGGGACCAGTTTAAGAGGAGAGCATTCCCATCTGCCTCTTTTATATCGATATACAATAAAGCTCTTGCTACCCACCTCACCCCTGTCTCAAGAACTGGCTGTTTGTGGCAGGCAGCTCTAACTCGCGAAATTGTGGTAACAAGAAGAAAATCCATTGGTCTAACACTCGGCGTGGGGTTGATCATTTCTAAGAGCTTTAATTCCTATTTATGGTATACTTGAAAAAAAAATTTTTTTTTTTTTGAATTGGAGAAATCTTTAAGAAACTTGTCAGTCACTATGGGACAAATTGCAGATGAAGTTTTTAACAGGATGGAAACACAGCAGCGATCTCTGGCCTAATTAGCCAAGGTGACATGAGATAACAGAGTAGCCTTAGATTTTTTATTAGCACAAGAAATTGTAATTTGTGCTGTAGCAAATACCTTTTGTTGCATTTGGGTAAATAACACAAGAGAAGTAGAACGAAATATTCATAGAATTGGAGAGCAAGCTACTTCGTTACACACTATAAAACCCTTACAAACACAGATTTGTTTGGTTAGTTACCATCAGGCATAAGTAGTACATAGGCTAGTTAAGGGATAGTAATATTCTTAGTCTGCATCCTGATAGTATTAGACATAATAAAACTTCTCTTCTACTGTCTTACACACTTAAAAGGCAGAAGGCGGCTTTAGGCTAAAATGTTAACATGCATCAGTTCTGCTCATTTCAGCAATGTGACTGATGAGAACGTCAGTCTTACTTAAGATCCTGGTGAAGAACCAGATGACTCGTATCCGGTGGAAAACCAGCACCGTGAGTATAAGAAGCATGCCATGGCTGACATCTAGGAGCCCAACTAAGTCCAGGTATTGATCACTTATGTGTTATTGACAATCTCTGATCTAAATCGAAATGATTTAGGGATATTATTGGAGCCATTATTCTCTGTCCTTGAGTATAAACAATGTGACTCCACTGGAGATGGACTCAAAGACCCACAGGGACTCAATCACAGGGACACATCAACTGGGCCCTGAGGTATAAAGATAATAGCTAGGACGATGTTGGAAAACATCTTTTAGGGAATCTTCACGTAAACAAATCATAAACAGTGCACAAAAGACCCACATATTCTCCACTCATCTTTTTCTATTAGCATTTCATAAATAGTAAGATTTGTTGGACCTGTCATTACCGAAATCTGTACCAATTATTGAGAAAGATAATTGAAAATGTAGAATCACAGTGATTTAGCAGTTTTTAGCCAATCTGTGAAAAGGTGAGTTTTCAATGGTTTTTCCCATTTGTAATGTTAATATATGCTGATGACTCTGTAAAGTTTCTTGGACTCGGACAGTCATGGCTGTGGCAGCATGCTTATCCATTTTCCACTTTTGCTTATTCTGTAATATTCCTTGGACTTATACAGACATGGCTGTGGCAACACGCTCATTTGTTTTCCCATGTTTATCTATTTTGAATATTCCCTGAATTTGGGCAGACTTGGCTCTAGCAGCATGCCTGTCCATTTCCTACTTTTGCTTCTTCAAATATTTGCCAAATAAAATCTTTATTTTTGCTTAAAAAAAAGAATATCCAAACAGTCACTGGTATTGACCATGGATTAATAAAGCTGAAAAGACACTTGGAATAATTGTAATGGAGATATAACAGACAAAGTTAATATCATTTTCTGGATCAGAGGGCGTGTTAGGCATGTATGAGACTCTTGCTTGGAGCTGAGTCTTTTGACAAGTTAAGATATTAGTACTTAAAGAGTGCGTGATTATGATAACATAGATTTGGATCTAGGGCATACCGGAGTGACTTAGAGACAAGCATGTATTTTAGCATGTGTAAGTGCATTAATTGTGAGTCTAAGTCCCAGTGATGTGGTGGCCACAATATTTTCTCAGCATCAACATGTAAGAGTTTCCCGATTTCCACCTCTATGAAACCTACAGCAAGTTGGATGAGAGGGGCAGAGTCAACATATGTGCACTGCTCATGTCTAGGAGCATTATTTTAGGTTACTAGATTTCATATAGTCAATCACAGTGATGGGGTGAGGCAACATGGCTAGAAAACCAACCTCAGTAAGAGAGTTCACCAGGAAGTGTATAAGAACTAAGCTGTTATAACTTAATGCCAAAAGCAGCCTAGATCCTTTTCTCATGAGACCTTTCATAGAGAATCAGATCCAGATTGATGTCCTAGGCAGACCACCAGGAGAGAAGAGACTTATGGAGCATCCCACACTCCCATCTAGAAATTAAGATACTGTGGCCCAAAGGAATATGTGTCTGTTGTATGTATTAGTAGGGAAGCTTAGTCTGAATCCACCAACTGTCTGTTTGTCATACTGTGGTGCCTTGTGTGTTGTTATGATGCTGGAAACTACGCCACTGGTATTTCAAATATGATCAGGGTCACCCATGGTTGACAGGATTCAGTAGTTTCCATACTAAGACAGGGTAGAAAGAAGGGTCTGGCAATCCACGTCTGAAAATTAGTCAATGAAAACTTTATGGACCACAATAGCACATTGTCCAATTTGCTTTGAACACATCATCAGGAGGAATCAATTGCTGGAGGAGAACATCATATATGGTAAAGTAGAGGGCAAGCTAGGGTGTGAGAAACGCTTGATGAGATGGATTGGTACAATAACCACAATGATGGATGGACTCAAACATACTGGTGATTATAACAATGATGCAGGACCTGACAATATTTTGTTCTGTTGTATATAAGGTCATCGTGAGTTGGAGTTGACTCAATGGCAGCTATCTATCTATCTTTGTCTAAATAGATTGCATAATTTACACTGGATAATTTTTCTATTGAATAATACCATAAGAAGCATAAGTCACTTGAAAAGGGTACCTCTGATTGGTTTTAATATATTACATCACAGTCAATAAAGTAAAATGATTCTCTGTAGGTCTTAGAGTCCCATAGATTTGACAATTAACTGGAAGTCAAAAGTCTGGAGGTTTATTCACAAATTGGCTGTGAGACTTTCAATAGACCTTACAATGTTTTTAGTCATACAGTTTTCACTTGTGTAAAATAAGGGGGCTGGATGAAATTATCTTAAACATAGAATATAGTGCCCTAAGATTCCAAAGCAATTTAAAAAGGTAAATGGTTGTATAAAAAAAAACAAAACTTGTTTACTTTAAAATAACCTTAAGAGAATAAAGAACACCAAAGACATGAGGAAAATGTGAACCCAAGATATAGAAAGGGCTGCATAAACCAGAGACTCCATCAGCCTGAGACAGGAAGAACTAGATGGTGCCTGGCTACCATCAACAACTGCCCTGACGGGGAACACAAAAGAGAGTCCTTGATGGAGCAGGAGAAAAGTGGGGTGTAGAACTCAAATTCTAGTAAAAAGACCAGATTTAATGGTCTGGCTGAGACTGGAGGGACACCAGAGGACACGGCCCCTGGACCCTCTACTGGCCCAAAACTAAAACCATTCAAACAATGATTAGACTGGACTATAAGACATAAGATGATACTGGTGAGGAGTGTGCTTCTTAGCTCAAGTAGACACATGAGACTAAGTGGGCAGCTCCCTTCTGGAGTTGAGATGAGAAGGCAGAGGGTGACAGGAGCTGGCTGAATGGACACGGGAAATACAGGGTGGAGAGTAGGAGTGTCCTGTCACATTGTAGGGACAGTAACTGGGGTCACATAACAATGTGTGTATAAGTTTTTGTATAAGAAACTGACTTGAATTTTAAACTTTCACTTAAAGCACAATTAAAAAAATAATAATAATAACCTTAAAACCCATTGTCATCCAGTCAATTTCAACTCATAGTGATCCTATAGGACAGAGTAGAACTTCCCCATAGGGTTTCCAAGGAGCAGCTGGTGGATTTGAACAGCTGACCTTTTGGTTAGCAGCCTTAGCTCTTAAGTACTGCACCACCAGGGCTCCAAAATAACCTTAAAAAAAAAAAAAACCATTGCCGTTGAGTCAATTCTGACTCATAGTGACCCTATAGGACAGAGTAGAACTGCCCCATAGAGTTTCCAAGGAGCGCCTGGTGGATTCAAACTGCCAACCTTTTGGTTAGCAGCTGTAGCGCTTAAACACTAGGCCACCAGGGTTTCCAAAAATAACCTTAGGGATATAGAAAGTTGCAAAAACTGTAGAGAGTTCCCCTAGGTCTGTGACCCAGCTTTCCTTAATGTTAACATCTTACCTATAACCATAGAATAAATATCAAAACCAAAAAATTAACATTGGTATAATATTAAATAAACTATAGAATGGATTCGAATTTCACCAGTTTTTCCACTAACATCCTTCCCTGGTGCAGGATCCAATCCAGAATTTCACATCACATTTAGGTGTTGTGTCTCCTCAGTCTTCTCCAGCCTGTTATAGTTCTTCAATCTTCCCTTGTCTTTTCTGACCTTTTAAAGAATACTATTAAGTATTTTTGGAAACCCTGGTGATGTAGTGGTTAAACGCTAAGGCTGCTAACCAAAGAGGCAGCAGTTTGAATCCACCAGGTACTCCTTGGAAACCCCATGGGGTAGTTCTACTCTGTCCTACAGGGTAGCTATGAGTCGGAATCGACACAATGGCAACAGGTATGGGATTAAGTATTTTAAGGAGCCATGGCAGTGCAGTGGTTAAAGCAATTGACTATTAACCAGAAGTTCAGCAGTTCAAAACCACTACCCTCTCCTTGGGCAAAAGATGTGGCAGTCTGCTTCTATGGAGATTTACAGCCTTGGAAACCCTATAGGGTCACTATGAATCTGAATTGACTCAATGGCGGTGGGTTTTTGTCTGGTTAAGTACTTTATAGAATGACCCTCAGTTTGAGCTTGTCTGGTGTTTTCTCAGGGTGAGACTGAGATTTTGCATTTTTGGCAAGAATACCCAAGAAGTGATGTGTCCTTCTCAGCACATCGTATCAGCTTCTAGGCTCTGAATACCAAAATACCAATTACCCCAAAAAACCAAACCCACTGCTGTCGAGTTGATTCTGACTCATAGAGACCCTATCGGGCAGAGTAGAACTGCCCCATAGAGTTTCCCAGGAGCGCCTGGCGGATTTGAACTGCCGACCTTTTGGTTAGCAGTCGTAGCACTTAACCACTAAGCCACCAGGGTTTCCAAATACCAATTAGTACCACATAAAAAGACCATTCTCACAGATATCTACTGATAAGGGATGCAATCAAAACAGAGGCATCTGACCTATTTGCAAAATTGCTGAGCTAACTCTAAGAGCTCAGAGTAACCTTTCCCCGAGACTGTACCTTTCTTTCCTAGGAACCAACCCCTATTAAAAAACCCAAAACCCACTGCCTTCGCGTCGATTCTCACTCATAGCGACCCTATAGGACAGAGTAGAACTGGCCCATAGAGTTTCCAAGGAGCGCCTGGCGGATTTGAACTGCTGACCCCTTGGTTAGCAGCCGCAGCACGTAACCACTGCGCCACCCCTATTATAGTCAAGGAAATAAGGTTCTTTGTGGTTATGGTAAAGAAGGTGAAGAGCTCATGGAAACTCATTTGTTCCCTGATGGAAACTTTTGATCCCTACCTCCTCGGGAGATTGAGGTTCTAAGCAAGCTAGCTTTTAACAGACCACTCCTGAAAATTTCCACTGTGTCTTTGCTATGTAACCAACATGAAGCGCTCCCCCCTTGACCCCATGTCTTTCACTTCTGTCTTTTAGCCAATCAATGTATGCGTGTAGCAAATAATGTCAAAGATTACGCTTTACTTTGTCTGGCCTTTGGCTGACCTAAATCACTGTAAACCAATCACAATATTGTGTTTTGTACTTCCTCCTCCAGCCCTATAGCCGTGTGCTCCCAATTGCTCCTCCTTGGATTTGTGCGTTCCATTTTATGGGACTCCACATTTCTCCAATGCAGTGTTCTTTTGTGCTACAGTTGTCTCTAGTTCCTCGATAAAACTCTACATTCAATTTTAACCAGGTTTTGTGACTTTGCTCTATAACATTACTTGCTGTCAGGTTTCTAAGATGTTCTGCATTCAAGGACCCTAGGGTCATTGAGAACGTGGGCCCCAGAAACAGAGCCTTTTGGCTCACTGCCTCCAGGGATTCCCAGAGGTTGTCTAAGTAAAGTAACGCTACCGTCATTGTGTAAAGCTCTGTGACTTTTACTGAAGATTCATCTTTCTCTTTCGGTTCACTCTCTGAATGTTCTGACCAGTTCATTGCCAAATTCAGTTTGGTGGGGCCTTTCCTACAATATCCTCAGGCCTACTCTGGGGACATAAGTTTCCAGGCCATTCAGTTTGAGCTTGCTTCAAAAAAAAAAAAAAAAATTTTTTTTTTTTTTCTCTTTCCTAGTGCATTTTCAAGTTCCAGCACATATTCAGGTTTCAGTGGACATTGATTTTTTTTTTTTCCCCCACTTGCAAGTTCAGGTTAAAGTTTTTTTTAACCCAGGTCTAGTGCGCATTGGAGGTCTCTCCTTGCATTTTGGCATCCTGGAAGTCACTTTAAAGGGTGAGAGATATAAAAGAATGCTCCTTGCAATCAATTTTTCTTCTTCTGTGTACACATTTGTTCATGTTACAGGTTTTTCAGGTCAGCTGACTTCACGGACAGATAAATTACATAGTTTTATGTTTTGTTTTAACTTTCTTCTAGTCTAAAAAATTGTGTCGTGAGTATCTGTCTTGTATCAAATTAAAAGCCGTAGCTAACAATTACTTTTTTTTTTTTTTCCATAAAACTGTTTCATCTACATTACAATCTTTTTTTTTTTTTCCTGGCAGCTGTTCTAAAAAACTTCAAGGTAAATTAGCCTACTTGAAAAATGCACTGACTGCTTCTGCATCATCAGACAACTGGCAGGACTCACACTACTTGCATTTAAAAGGTGGAGGGGTAGCTCCACGAATGACTGAGGACTTTGCCAGCTTTGCCTCCATCTTCTTTCATAAATGAAAAAGTTATATGTCTCAGGTTTTTAGATACCAGTACGTAAGTGACTGTAATGTTTATAACACCTGACACCAGGATAAAGAAAACTTTTGAAACAGAAATGCCCGTTAGTGAGACCCTTACCCAAGCCTGACTATAGATAAGTCCCTTTGAAATCCCAACAAATCCCCTTTATATTAATGATGTATCACCTTTGTAATTTACAACTTTGTAAACTTTTGCCTCCAAGCCTTGACGAAAATAGCTGCAATGAAGGTCATTTTTTTTTTTGTAGAAGTACACAGAAACTACAAAAAAGGTTATAGATAGCAGCAGGCCATTCAATCTGGGCACTAATGACCCTCAGACTAACATACAAAGCAAGCCTTTTTATAAGCCCAAATAAAAACTAGCTCTGCTTCTGATAAGTTTTTGTAATTCATGTAGTCACAAAAAAACCTCTTCTGATCAAATAAAAGCTTTTTTAACAAAAGAAATAATAAAAATTATTTATAGACTGTTTGGAAGAGCTTTATCTCAACTGTGACTATGTTTTGCAATATATTTAATTTCCAGAATTTTTTGAGTGACTTTCAAAAAAAATACAGCTGTTGTTTTCCAACTCATAGCGACCCTCCAGGACAGAGTAGAACTGCCCCACACTGTTTCCAAAGAGCAGCTGGTGGATTTGAACTGCCAGCCTTTTGGACAGAAGCCATAGCTCTTAACCACCACACTTATTGATATTAAATTGGGTTGGTGGATGTTAGTTATAATTAAAGTTTATAGGCTCTTACTTTTTATGCCACAGGAAAAAAATATGTTCATTTTTATAAGAAATTTGAAAGGTTTATTAAAGGGAAAATGTATTATTTGGTATGGTTAAAGTTCTTATTCACTACAGCTAAAAATATAATGAGTTGATTTATAAGAATTTTAGAGCTTTAATATTAACTCATAAACTTTTTTTTTTTTCATAAACTAAGATTTGGGTTTCTCACTGTTAAAATAATAACACTTTCTTTAAAATTAAAGAATTATTGTTATTTTTTAATGCAATATGCCTCAAAAGAAAATGTGCAGCAGAATAAATTCCTAAATCAAAAACCAAGCCACATCATAGCTATGGAAAATCTAAGACTTTTACCTCTAAGATCTTTTATTAAATAACTCAAATATTGTTTCTCAATAACTTGTAATAAACGTCTGACCGCTTTGAAACTTCATAAAAAGTCACAAAAGATTTATTTCTGTTTCATAAAAAAAGTGCTAAAAAGGCTTATATAATATGTTATAAGTTAAATAAAACATGTTGTCAAATCAAGACAAATGCCAAATTTTCTGTAGGTTAAAATTTTATGTGTTAATGTTCCCTCTTATGCTTTTTGCCTGATACTTAGAAAATAAGCTCATTTTATTATATCATAATTTTATTACCTTTCCAATTACTAACTTGGTCGCAACTTTCTTTTAAAATTTAGCATCTTTGAAACCAACGGTTTCACCTGTGGAGTTTTCATTATTATTTTATATCCTGATTCTTCAGTAATAAGGTTAATGATTATGCTTAAAGACATTCTGTCTAAAGTTTTTATTTGACTTTATTTAACTTTGCATTACTTTTCCCTTTTAAAAATTATTATAAACTAAGCAAAGTCATTTTTAAGTTTGCCATTCAAGTTTAAGTTTTACTTTACTAATGTACCGAAAATGCAACAAAAATGGACTATATCCAGCTTGTAAAGAGGACTATAACATTTTGAATATAAACACCACTGAACTGAATAAGGATTTTTAGAACTCTTACATAGAAATTGATGGGATTTTTCAAGTTGCTACTGTTTCAGAGTAACTTGAAACCAAAATTGGCTATGTAAAACTAAGCAAAATAAAAGGTTACTATCAGATCTATATAAGAATATCAATATACAATGTTCTATTTTCTAGATATAAGAATTTTTTTTCTTTTCCTTCTTTCCTTTTTTATGTAAGAATAAGCTGTTTTAGGAACTAATAACACTATACTGGTTACAGAATATCTTATGAATTAAAAAATGCTTTGGCTCATATCAAAGTTCTAATTAAAATGTATTTAGAAATGCCACAGACTCCAAGAAATAAATACTGAAATAACTACAGCGAGAGAATTAGTTCTTCAAAACCAAACGGCCCTCCTTTATATTGCTTATACCAATGCTAACATTGTTAAGTATTCCCAATCTTTAATTTAATACTCTAAGGAATGTTTTCAAAGTTTGAAAAACTCTTTGATGACCAAAAATCAAAATCCAAAAATCTGCCTGATATTATTCCAGGGCATCATATATATTAGAAAAAAAAAAAAAAATCAGCTAAAAAATTCCCTGGAACCTTGTTGGAAAGGACTACATGGAGCTCTCCTTACTAATCCTTATACCATTAAATTACAGAAAGTTGAGACTTAGATACAACTGTCCCAGTGAAAGAAGACTGCAGGTCCTGTATAAATTGTCCAGGCAACTAAAGCGCTCAAAGTGAAACTCAGCTGCCCTAGTAGACAGAAGCAAACAACTGCAACAGAAGCAAAAAGTTCCACCCAAGAGCATGGAACAAGACTTCATACAAACATCTAAGATATTTGGACTGTGCTTTATAATCTTTACTTTCCTATTTATCTTAATCATCCTTCACCAAGTTAGTATTCTCCTCTAGTAAGATATACTGTATAGACACGGCTAAAGTAGTTATTCTTTATATAATACATATAACTTTTAAAGTTATATCAGCTAGAATTTGTAGATTGATAATTTTCCACCTGTTCCTTTCTGATTTACATCCATGCATTACTTCCCCACATATATACAGGTTACTAAAGTTCTTGAACTTCTATTCCTATTGACATGGGTGTTCCTTATAGAATTACATTCAGATTGCCTTATCCCTATATAAGGAAATTTCCCTCCATGGCATTAATTCTATCCCCAAAAGATGCCATTACCATAGCCTAACATAGCCTTTAAAGATGCCTCATTCTATAAGTTAAGATTAATAGTGTGGAAATTTTTTACTAATTGTTTTCATGCTAGAATTATTAACAAGATAAAAAGGAGGGAATAAAGGAAATACGGCGAATAAAGTTAGGGTCTTCTAATTTTTTTTGAAATTGTTCAAAGTCCAAGTTCTTAAGAAAGATAAATCAAGCGAAGTTAAGCTTGGCAAAACATAGCCCAACTCTTCTTGATCTTTTCTGTTTTCTATACAGCCTTTCCCGCACGGGTCTGTCAGTTTGTCATACTGTGGGGGCTTGTGTGTTGCAGTGATGCTGGAGGCTATGCCACCGATATTCAGATACCAACAGGGTCACCCATGGAGGACAGGTTTCAGCTGAGCTTCCAGACTAAGACAGACTAGGAAGAAGGACCTGGCAGTCTACTTCTGAAAAGCATTAGCCAGTGAAAACCTTATGAATAGCAGTGGAATATTGTCTGATATAGTGCTGGAAGATGAGCCCCCCAGGTTGGAAGGCGATCAAAAGGTGACTGGGGAAGAGCTGCCTCCTCAAAGTAGAGTTGATCTTAATGACGTGGATGGAGTACAGCTTTCAGGACCTTCATTTGCTGATGTGTCACGACTCAAAATGAGAAGACAGCTACAAATATCCATTAATAATCAGAACCTGGAATGTATGAAGTATAAATCTAGGAAAATTGGAAATCGTGAAAAATGAAATGGAATGCATAAACATTGATATGTGAGCTAAAATGGACTGGTACTGGCCGTTTCGAATCAGGCAATCATATATTCTACTATGCTGGGAATGACACCTCAAAGAGGAATGGTGTTGCATTCATCATCAAAAAGAACATTTCAAGATCTATCCTGAAGTACAACGCTGTCAATGATAGGATAATATCCACACGCGTACAAGGAAGACCAGTTAATACGACTGTTATTCAAATTTACGCACCAAACACTAGGGCCAAAGATGAAGAAATAGAAGATTTTTATCAACTGCTACAGTCTGAAATTGACTGAACATGCAGTCAAGATGCATTGATAATTACTGGCGATTGGAATGCAAAAGTTGGAAACAAAGAAGAAGGATCAGTAGTTGGAAAATTTGGCCTTAGTGATAGAAACAATGCAGAAGATCCAATGATAGAATTTGCAAGACCAGCGACTTCTTCATTGCAAATACCTTCTTTCACCAACATAAATGGCGACTATACACATGGACCTTGCCAGATGGAACACACAGAAATCAAATTGACTACATCTGTGGAAAGAGACGATGGAAAAGCTCAAAATCATCAGTCAGAACAAGGCCAGGGGCCGACTGTGGAACAGACCATCAATTGCTCATATGCAACTTCAAGCTGAAACTGAAGAAAATCAGAGGAATTCCACGAGATCCAAAATATGGCTTCAAGTATATCCCACCTGAATTTAGAGACCACCTCAAGAATAGATTTGACGCATGGAACACTGGTGACTGAAGACCAGACGAGTTGTAGAATGACATCAAGAACATCATCCATGAAGAAAGTAAGAGGTCCCTGAAAAGACAGGAAAGAAAGAAAAGACCAAGATGGATGTCAGAGGAGACTCTGAAACTTGTTCTTGACTGTCGAGCAGCTAAAGAAAAAGGAAGACTTGATGAAGTAAAAGAACCGAACAGAAGATTTCAAAGGGCCTCTTGAGAAGGCAAAGTAAAATATTATAATGACATGTGCAAAGAGCTGGAGATGGAAAACCAAAAGGGAAGAACACGCTCAGCATTTCTCAAGCTGAAAGAACTGAAGAAAAAATTCAAGACTAGAGTTGCAATAGTGAGGGATTCCATGGGGAAAATATTAAACGATGCAGGAAGCATCAAAAGAAGATGGAAGGAATACACAGAGTCATTATACCAAAAAGAATTAGTCAATATTTAACCATTTCAAGAGACGGCATATGATCAGGAACGGATGGTACTGAAGGAAGAAGTCCACGCTGCTCTGAAGGCATTGGCAAAAAACAAGGCTCCAGGAATTGATGGAATATCAATTGAGATGTTTCAACAAACAGATGCAGCGCTGCAGGTGCTCACTCGCCTATGCCAAGAAATATGGAAGACAGCTTCCTGGCCAACTGACTGGAAGAGATCCATATTTATGCCTATTCCCGAGAAAGGTGATCCAACCAAATGTGGAAATTATAGAGCAATATCATTAATATCACACGCAAGCAAAATTTTGCTGAAGATCATTCAAAAACGGCTGCAGCAGTATATTGACAGGGAACTGCCAGAAATTCAGACTGGTTTCAGAAGGGGACGTGGAACCAGGGATATCATTGCTGATGTCAGATGGATCCTGGATGAAAGCAGAGAATATCAGGATGATGTTTACCTGTGTTTTATTGAATATGCAAAGCCATTCAACTGCCTGGATCATAACAAACCATGGATAACACTTTGAAGAACGGGAATTCCAGAACACTTAATTGTGCTCAAGAGGAACATTTACATAGATTAAGAGGCAGTTGTTCTTACAGAACAAGGGGATACTGAATGGTTTAAAGTCAGGAAAGGTGTGTGTCAGGGTTGTATTCTTTCACCATACTTATTTAATCTGTATGCTGAACAAATAATATGAGAAGCTGGACTATATGAAGAAGAATGGGGCATCAGGATTAGAGGAAGACTCATTAACAACCTGTGTTATGCAGATGACACAACCTTGCTTGCTGAAAGTGAAGGGGACTTGAAGCACTTACCAATGAAGATCAAAGACCACAGCCTTCAGTATGGATTACACCTCAACATAAAGAAAACAAAAAGCCCCACAACCGGACCAATGAACAACATCATGATAAACGGAGAAAAAGATTGAAGTTGTCAAGGATTTCATTTTACTTGGATCCACAATCAACAGCCATGGAAGCAGCAGTCAAAAAATCAAAAGACTCATTGCATTGGGCAAATCTGCTGCAAAGGACCTCTCTAAAGTGTTGAAGAGCAAAGATGTCGCCCTGAAGACTAAGGTGCACCTGACACAAGTCATGGTATTTTCAATCACATCATATGCATGTGGAAGCTGGACAATGAATACAGAAGACAGAAGACGAGTTGATGTCTTTGAATTATGGTGTTGGCAAAGAATACTGAATACACCATGGACTGCCAAAGGAACAAACAAATCTGTCTTGGAAGAAGTACAACCAGAATGCTCCTTAGAAGCAAGGATGTCGAGACTGTGTCTTACATACTTTGGACATGTTGTCAGAAGGGATCTATCCCTGGAGAAGGACATCATGCTTGGCAGAGTACAGGGTCAGCGGAAAAGAGGAAGACCCTCAACAAGGTGGATTGACACAGTGGCTGCAACAATGAGCTCAAGCATAACAACGATTGTAAGAATGGCACAGGAATGGGCAGTGTTTCATTTTGTTGTGCATAGGGTCGCTATGAGTCAGAACCGACTCAACGGCACCTAACAACAACAACATACAACTTTTGGAAGTGCTATGACTTGTTCTATAAGTAGTTGGAATACTTATTTTGTGTAAATATTTATGGTATTACTCACCTGTTATATTTTTATAATTATCACTGCTGTCTTGTTTATTCCATATGATTGTACTGGTGCTAAAGAAGTAAATTCTGAAATTAAATGCAGGAACCAAGATTATATTGGGCAATACCCCTTTGTTAAATGATACTCTGAAGAAGTCTTTTTATATTCTAGTTGGTATAATAATTACTTTAAAACACTTTAACACATGTTCACAAAGCTATACCTGGTAGGAATTAAACTTTGTAAGTTTATCAACTTACAATTATGTCCACATAGAAACAAGGTTGGTAAATGCAAATTTATCTATCCCTAGTTTCTCTGATTTTAAACAGGCCCTATGGTCACTTATTCCTTTGCGAGGTTCACTATAGATGACCCCTACCCTAAAGATTTTTCTTGTGCATGGGCCACACCATGCTTAGATAGTTAGAGAATAAAAGATCAGTGTAAATGAGAACCTTGGGAATCCCTCTAGATATTTTCATCCATACTACATTGGACTGGTGATTTAAAATTGAATTTCTTTAGCCCAGTGTAGCCTAACACTTACCAGCAATCCTATTACTTACTACCCCATACAGGACTGGTTCTTTTTGTTAGCAACCATTCTTTGTTCTTGATCATATGGTATCCCTTGAAATGGCTGGACATCAATCAATTCGTTTTGGTATAATGACGCCGTGTATTCCTCTCACCTTCTTTTGATGCTTCCTACGCCGTTTAATATTTTCCCTGTAGAAGCCTTCAGTATTGCAACGCAAAACTTGAATTTTTCCTTCCATTCTTTCAGCTTGAGAAATGCCAAGTATGTTCTTCCCTTTTGGTTTTCTATCTCCAGCTCTTTGCACATATCATTATCATACTTTACTTTGTCTTCTCAAGCCACCCTTTGAAATCTTCAGTTCTTTTACTTCATTATTTCTTCCTTTTGCTTTAGCTGCTCAACAACTTCAGCGTCTCTTCTGACATCCATTTTGATCTTTTCCTTCCTTCCTGTCTTTTTAATGATCTCTTGCTTTCTTCATATATGATGTCCTTGATTTCATTACACAACTCATCTGGTCTTCGGTCATGAGTGTTAGACACCTCAAATCTATTCTTGAGATGGTCTCTAAATTCAGGTGGGATATACTCAAGGCCGTACTTTGGCTCTTGTTTACTTGTTCTAATTTCCTTCAGTTTCAAGTTGAACTTGTATATGAGCAATTGATGATGTGTTCCACAGTCAGCCACTGGTCTTGTTCCAACTGATGATATTGAGCTTTTCCACTGTTCCTTTCCACAGATGTAGTCAATTTGATGCCTGTGTATTCCATCTGGCATGTATAGTTGCTATTTATGTTCATGAAAAAAGGAACTTGCAATGAAGAAGTCATTGGTCTTGCGAAATTCTATCATTCGATCTCTGGCATTGTTTCCATCACCAAGGCCATATTTTCCAAACACTGATCCTTCTTCTTTGTTTCCAACTTTCACAACCCATCAATTTCAGACTGCAGAAGTTGGTAAAAATCTTCAATTTATTCACCTTTGGCCTTAGTGGTCAGTGTGTAAATTTGAATAACAGTTGTATTAACTGGTCCTCCTGTAGGCATATGGATATTACCCTATCACTGACAGCTTCGTACTTCAGGATAGATCTTGAAAAGTTCTTTTTGACAATGAATGCAACACCATTCCTCTTCAAGCTGTCATTCTGGGCATAGCAGAACATATGATTGTCCAGTTCAAAATGGCCAGTACCAGTCCATTTCAGCTCACTAATGCCTAGGATATCCACGTTTATGTGCTCCATTTCATTTTTGATGATTTCCAATTTTCCTAGATTCGTGACGGCAGTGGGTTTTTTTGTGGGTTGGGTACTTCGTATGTTCCACATTCCAATTATTAAGGGATGTTTGCAGCTGTTTCTTCTCATTTTGAGTCATGTCACATAGCAAATTAAGGTCCCAAAACCTTGACTCCAACCACATCATCAAGGTTGACTGTACTTTGAAAAGCCAGCTCTTCCCCAGTCATATTTTGAGTGCTTCCAAGCTGGAGACTCATCTTCCAGCACTATATCAGACAAGGTTCCACTGCTAATCATAAGGTTTTCCCTGGCTAATTCTTTTCAGAAGTAGACTGCCGGGTCCTTCTTCCTAGCCTGTCTTAGTCTAGAAGCTCAGCTGAAACCTGTTCACTGTGGGTGACCCTGCTGGTATCTGAATACTGGTGGCATAGATTCCAGCATCAGAGCAACATGCAAGCCCCCACAGTAAAACGAACTGCAGACATGTGAAGGTAGCACATGATTAGGAACCAATGGTACTAAAGGAAGATACTCAAGTTGTACTGAAGGCATTGGCAAAAGACAAGGCTCCAGGAATTGACAGAATATAATGTGAGGTGTTTCAACAAAAGGATGCAGCACTGGAAGTGCTCACTCATCTATGCCAAGAAATTTGGAAGACAGATACCTGGCCAACCAACTGGAAGAGATCCATATTTATGCCTCTTCCCAAGAAAGGTGATCCAGCTGAATGTGAAAATTATTGAAGAATATCACTAATATCACACATAAGCAAAATTTTGCTGATGATCATTCAAGAGAAGCTGCAGCAGTATATCAACAGGGAACAACCAGAAATTCAGGCCGGTTTCAAAAGAGGACGTGGAACGAGGGATATCATTGCTAATGTCAGATGGATCCTGGCTGAAAGCAGAGATTACCAGAAGGATGTTTACCTGTGTTTTATTGACTATGCAAAGGCATTCAACTATGTAGATCATAACAAATTATGGATAACATTGTGAAGAGCGGGAACTCCAGAACACTTAATTGTGCTCATGAGGAGCATGTATATAGATCAAGAGGCAGTTGTTTGGACAGAACAAGGGGATACTTATTGTTTTAAAATCAGGAACATTGTGCATAAGGGTTGTATCCTTTTACCATACCTATTCAATCTGTATGCTAAGCAAATAATATGAGAAGCTGGACTATATGAAGAAGAATGGGCCATCAGGGTTGGAGGAAAACTCATTAACAAACAGCCTGTGTTATGCAGATGACACAACCTTGCTTGCTGAAAGTGAAGAGGATTTGAAGTACTTATTAATGAAGATCAAAGACCATAGTCTTCAGTATGGATTACACCTCAACACAAAGAAAATAAAAATCCTCTCAACTGCACCAATAAGCCACATCATGATAAACAGAGAAAAGATTGAAGTTGTGAGGGATTTCATTTTACTTGGATCCACAATCAACACCCATGGGAGCAGCAGTCAAGAAATCAAAAGACATATTGAATTGGGCAAATCTGCTGCAAAAAACCTCTTTCAAGTGTTGTAAAGCAAAGATGTCGCCTTGGAGGCTAAGGTGCGCCTGAACCAAGTCTTGGTATTCTCAGTCACATCATATGCATGTGAAACCTGGACAATAAATAAGGAAGACCAAAGGAGAATTGACGCCTTTGAATTGTTGCGTTGGCGAAGAATATTGAATATACCATGGACTGCCAAAATAATGAACAAATCTGTCTTGGAGGAAGTACAACCAGAATGCTCCTTAAAAGCAAGGATGGTAAGACTGCATCTTACATACTTTGGACATGTTGTCAGGAGGGATCAGTCCCTGGAAAAGGACATCATGCTTGGTAAAGTACAGGGTCATTAGAAAAGAGGGAGACTTTAACAAGATGGGTTGACACAGTGGCTGCAACAATGGTCTCAAGCATAGCAACTATTGTAAGCATGGCACAGGATAGGCCAGTGTTTTGTTTTGTGGCCTGTAGTGTCGCTCTGAGTCAGAACCAACTTGACAGCACCTAACAATGAAAAAAATTCCTTGGTTTGGCACAACACAAATAGAACAGTTTATTTGTAAATTGTCAGCTACCATAACTCAAATAGTTGACAAACTTGCAGATGGAATGGGAGCACAACGACCCTTAATTCACTGGTTAAAGTGGTATTTAACAATCAAATAGCTTTAAATTTTTTAATAGCCCAGCAAAGGAGGATTTATATAGTGGCTAACACCTCCTAGTGCTCTTGAATTAACACCACTGGAAAAGTTCGACAAGATATTGCTAAGATTCATCAGAAAGCTGTTTGGTTACATTCTGTATTCCTTATAACTTTACCATCTTTCTTTATATCTTTAGTTGGCTACCTAATACTGCAGATTCATGTTTACAGTCTCTGTTGCAAACTGGATTGATTATATTAATAATAATAATCCTTATATTGGAATTATAAAATGTGTTATAAGATGTGCATCTACTATAAAAAAAACTGGAAATTCTGCTTCGTCTCATGCTCAGAGAATTATGTACAACAATGCATTCGAGGACCCACACTAGAGAATCTTCATTGCTTATATTTGTCACTTGAAAGTAGGTTAGGCTGTTCCTCCAATTTGGCCACACCCTTTCCATTCCCCACACCAAGGTCACTGAAGATGGCTGCTCAGCAATACCATGGTAAAGAAAATTGAAGCTGCCCCAATGCCAGAAAAACATTGCAAAAGATGATTTACTCCTTTGTGGGTGACATGAAACAGTTCACTTTAAAGATGAGAACTCCCCTATAGGAAAATAAAAAATATGTAGTGATGTACAGCCACTTCTATCATGTAATGTCTAGGGACTTAAATACATGCTGGTTCAAGCAACCATTAAGGGCAATTTAAAGTCAAGCCCATGCAGAATAGAGTAAGCCTGTGTGATCAAAAGATGTTCTTCTAAATTCTTGATTAAAAGAGGAAATGATAAAGGATAAAATCAAAACGAAGGCATCTGACTTATTTGTAAAATGATTGAGCTAACTGTAAGAGCTCAATCTAGACTTTCCTCACAGACACTACTGTTGTTGCATAAGAAACACCCCTATTACTGTCAAGGAAACATGTTTCTTTTCAGCCAGGCTAGAGAACATGAATGTCTCATGGAAACTCATTTGTTCCCTGATGGAAACTTCTTGTCCCTAAATGAATAATTTCTTTTATAAGGATCAGCACAAAACTGGTTCCTATGAGGCAGAGGTCAAAGGTGTCCCAAATGTTCAACTTTTCCAAACTGTTGCCACATTCCACCATCTCTAAAGTCACCTACTCCTCCTCCCCTCAGTTCTCTCCCTCCCATCTTTGAGTCTCGTAATTTGATGCAACATCAAACAGAAATCACAGACTGTATCTCAGGAAAATGGCTCACATGGTTGTGGAGGCTAGCAAGTCCCAAATCCATGGGTCAGACATTAGACTGGAGGCTTCTCTTGATCCATGTGGCTGCAGGAGCTGACAAGTCCAAACCAGCACAATAGATGACAGGCTGCTGGCTCACAAGGCTATGGAAACTGGTAAATCAGGTCAGGCGATAGGCTGCTGGCCCACAGGGCTGTGGAAGCTAGAAAAATCCAGAATCAGCAGATCAGATAGCAGACAGATAGCTCAAGTGCCAAGAGCTGGAGGTCAGTCATTAACTGGATGCAGAATCCAAAGTGAGAGAGAGAGAACTTCCCCAGCACATTCATATACATTTGATGCAGACCACACCCTCAAGGAAACTCCCTCTACTTGAGAAGACAGTGACTTGAGTCATACTCTTTAGTAAGGGTAGTGACTGGGGTAGGGGTGATGATTTGAGTCACACCCTCTAGTAGGATGATGACACAAGATACATCCCTTAATCCTGCCTCATTAACACAGCCACAGGCATAGAGGCTAGGATTCACAACACATCATAAAATGGAGGATAATTACATCATATCACAAAATGGAGGACAGCCAAACAATACTGGGAGTCATGGCTTAGACAAACTGACGTATAACCCCAATCATCACAGGTTCTATAAGCCTTATTTACATAGTTCTACTCAATCATTGTGTGTGAGTCAAAAAGACTATGGCTAGAGGGCCGTATTAAGAAGTTCAATGCACTGCAGTTCCCAATCACCTCTGGAGATTGACACATGAGCAAGGCAACTTTCAATAGACCAGTCCTGAAAATTTTTGTCATGTCATTATTTTCTAACCAACATGAAGCCTCTCCTTGACCCCATGTCTTTCAATTATGTCTTTTAGTCAACCGATGTATTCATGTAACCAATAATGTCAAAGATTACACTTTACTTTGTCTCACCTTTGACTGACCTGTAAACAACCACAATATTGTGTTTTGTACTTCCTCCTCAAACCCTATGATTGTGTGCCCCAGTTGCTCCCCCTTAAATCTGTGTGTTCCATTTGCTGGGACTCCACATTTCCCCATTGCAATGTTCTTTTGTTCTGCAACTCTCTCTATTTCTTCAATAGAACTCTTTAATTTCAGCTTTAACCATGCTTTGTGATTTTTCCTCTATGACACTTTCAACTAGAAACCGTATGCTTATGTGGAATAACAATCACCAAGATGGCTTTTCTTACTGGCCATATAAATTTTCTTACTTAACATCAATTCTGTTGACCAGCCAAATTCCCCAAGGTTTTGTACACCCAAAGAAGACAAAATTTGTTTACAACTTGTACTTTATATGAAAAGAAAATAATCTAGAATAATTTAAATAAGAGCCAGAAAATGATTTGGGAAGATGGCAAATTGATCAGACACCCCACACAGTCCCTCTACAACAAAGACCTGAGAAACAAAGGGAAACAGATACAGATGATAAACCCGAAACCTTGAGCATCAAATAAAAAGATATAGAAATAGATAAAACACTGACTGGAAGAAGAAAAAAATCTAAAACAGCAAATGAGAAGTGGTACAGATAGGAGGACCCTGACAGCTAGGCCAGCACAGCACAGCCATCTTAAGCAAAGCCAGCAGCAACCCTGAGAGAGGAACACAGGAACGCAACTTCACAAAACCTCCAAAAAGAGATGGAAACACTTTGAACATGTACCTGGAGTGGAATGGGGTGAGCAGGACATGGGCTGGTTTTAGTGAGGGAGGGCAAGGGCACAAGGGATGCACCATGGAGTAGGGAGGGAATCAAAAAACCAGAGATAGGGATACTCAACTGTGGTGGTCCCTGACCATTGGTAATTGTGGCACACACAGAGTGATAGATCCATAGAGTGTCATTAAGAGGGCCCCCACTTGACTCAATTCCCCCTTCCAGGCACTTGGCTGAGGCAAGCATCTGAAAGCCAGCTTCAGCTAATTGGAAGTCCTCAAGCATCCTCAATCTGTGACCAGAGGAGCATATTCTCCCTTCCACCACCCTCCTAGTGAATTGTGGCACAAACCCCCACATCACTGCAGGGACCACAGTATGGACCCCCCTTTTTTCCCCTTCATCTCCCACATCCCCACCCCTACTCACTGACCTCACCACATGGCAGTCTTGCTGCTCCAGCCCTCCCCTGGCTGCATGCTTCATTCCTTCCAACCACTAACACCACCATTGGGCAGCCCTATGACACCAGCTCCCCCCAGTCCCTCTCATTGCCACTTCCTACCACTGACCCCACCATTTGGTGGCTGCCATTGCTCAGGCCCTCCCCCAGCCAATTACCCCAACCCTCCCACCTGCCTACCCTGCCAGCAGTGACAGAGCACTGCAGTGCTCCCCTGGTCAACTGTCCTGTCCCACCCAGATTACAATCTGCCCATCCCCCAGCCACTGAGTGGCAGAAAGAATTTCAATGCTACTGTCTGCCCAATCCACTTCCTGCCTGACACCCCACCCACCCAGAGAGTGGCTGGGAGAACTCCTATGCTCTAGGCCAATAGCAGGCAGTGGCCAGCAACCACCCAGCCCACGCACAGCCATCTCCACATCTAGTGAAGAGCATCATGCCACTCCACCCACATGGAGACAGATGGTAAGTGCTCCCAAGCTGCCAGACTACCAACTAGCAGACGACGCTGGCCCCACCTGCCCTGATATGTAAAAAAAAAAAGCACTAAACAAAAAACTAAGATGAAGCAAACAAAAATACAATCAATCAGTAAATAAAATAACACCTTAATGTCTCAAAGACACTACACCGCCAGGGTTTCCTCAAAGACAGTAGACAATATTAAATCATAGAAAGATACAGGACAAGATGGCTTGAGCTAGTTACCAAAAAAGAGGGACAGAAAATCGTCCTGAGAAAGAAACAGGAATAGAGTTATCTGATAAGGAATCTAGAAGACTTCCTCAAAGAGATCAGGAAAACATAGGGGAAAAAAAAGGGGAAACACAGACGAAACTCCAGAAAAATTCAGAAAAACAATACAAGAACAAAGTGACAAAATAAAGACAATAGAAACCATACAACAACAGCAACTGGAAATCCAGAAGCTTAACAATAAAATATCAGATATAGATAATTCAGTGGAAGGGCATAGAAGTAGAATTGAATCAATGGAAGAAAGGATCAGAGAAATAGAGGACAAATCTTTTGATACTAATTTTTTTGAAGAAATAGTTAGAAAAAATAAAAAATGAAGAAATCCTAAGAGTTATATGGGACACAATCAAGAGAATTAGACTTCCAGAACACACAACAACATCTCTAAATTCCAACCCAGTCAAAGAAACCTCAGAATTAAAATACAGCTACAAAACTGAAAACAGGGAACCAGAGATGTCAATCTGAAATGGTCAACAGCTTCAGTGCAAAAATGGGGAATGAATGGTGTAGTTATAGGACTTACATACAGAGAGGAAGTCAAAGAGGTATCAAAAAATAATAGGCAATTGTAAATACAGGATAATAAAGGTAAATCTCAGAGTAACCACAAAGAAAATTAACGAACCTACCCAAAAATTAAAGGAGAAAATAAAAAAGACTCAGTAAACACAAAATCAACAAAAATGAAGGAAATGAAAAGACAATCCATGAACAAAAAGAACTCAGCACAGAAAATTAAGCAGAACAAAGAAGCCGTCAACACCACAAAAAATGTGCAACAAAATGACAACAGTAAATTCAAGTCTATCAATAATCACACTGAATGTAAATGGTTTAAATGCACCAGTCAAGAGACAGAGAGTGGCAGAATGGATAAAAAAAATCAACACCCATTAATATGTTGCCTACAAGAGACACACCTTAGACACAAAAACATAAATAGGATGGAAAAATACAAAGCAAAGAGTAATCATAAAAGAGCAAGAGTGGAAATATTACTACCTGATAAAATAGACTTTAAATCAAATTCCATCATAAGAGACAAGAAAGGACCTCACATAATTATTAAGGGATCAGTCCAACAAGGGAACATAACCATAATAAATATTTATGCACTCAATGTCAGAATTCCAAAATACACAAGACAAACCCTAGCAGAAATGAAAAGAGAAATAAACAGCTGGGTGGATCATAACAAATTATGGTTAACATTGCAAAGAACGGGAATTCCAGAACACTTAATTGTGATCAGGAGAAACATGTATATAGACAAAGAGGCAGTCATTCTGGTTTAGTCAGAAAAGTTGTGGATCAGGGATATATCCTTTCACCATACTTATTCAATTCGTATGCTGAGCAAATAATCCAAGAAGCTGGACTGCATGAAGAAGAACAGGGCATCAGAATTGGAGGAAGATTCATTAACAACCTGTAATATGCAGATGACACAACCTTGCTAGCTGAAAGTGAAGAGAACTTGAAGCACTTACTGATGAAGATCAAAGACTACATCCTTCAGTATGAATTCCACCTCAACATAAAACAAAAAGCCTCACAACTGGACCAATAAGGAACATCATGATAAATGGAGAAAAGATGGATGTTGTCAAGAATTTCATTTTACTTAGGTCCACAATCAACAGCCATGGAAGCATCAGTCAAGAAATCAAATGATTTATTGCCCTGGGCAAATATGCTGTAAAAAGGCCTTTTTAAAGTGATGTAAAGCAAAGATATCACTTTGAGAATTAAGGTGTTTCTGACCCAAGCCACGGTATTTTCAATCACTTCATGTGCATGGGAAAACTGGGCAATGAAAAAGGAAGATCAAAAGAGAATTGATGCCTTTGAATTATCATGCTGACAAAGAATACTGAGTATAGCATGGGCTACCAGAAGAACAAATAAGCCTGTCTTAGAAGAAGTTCAGCCAGAATGCTCCTTAGAAGCAAGTATGGTGAGATTTTGTTTCATGTTCTTCAGAAATGTTATCAGGAGGAATCAGTCCCTGGAGAAGGACACCATACTTGGTAGGGAGTCAGTGAAAGAGAGGAAGGCCCTTAATGAGGTGGATTGACACAGTGACTGCAATACTGGGCTCAAGCATAACAATGATTCTGAAGATGGCACAGGACTGGGCAGTGTTCCATTCTGTTGTACATAGGGTAACTATGAGTTGGAAGTGACTCGATGGCACCTAACAACAACAACAACAGCAATCAACATTAGGAGACTTTAACACACCACTTTCAGTGATGGACAGAACAACTAGAAAGAAACTCAACAAAGATACAGAAGATCTAAATAACACAATCAATCAACTTGAATTCATAGACGTATACAGAGCACTCCACCCAACACTAGCACAGTACACATTCTTCTCCAGTGCACGTGGATCATTATCTAGAATAGACCACATTCTAGGCCACAAAACAAACCTCAATAAATTTAAAAAATATTGAAATAATACAAAGCCCTGGTCCCAAGAGTTTCACTGGAGAATTCTTCCACACATTCAGAGAAGAGTTGACACCAATCCTATTCAAACTGTTTCAGAACATAGAAAAGGAAGGAATACTTCCAGATTCCTTCTGTGAAGCCAGCATAACCCTGGTACCAAAACCAGGAAAAGACACCACTGAAAAAAGAAATATAGATCAATATCCCTTATGAACATTGACACAAAAATTCTCAACAAAATTCTAGCCAATAGAATCCAATAGCACTTCAAAAAAACAATACACCATGGCCAAATGAGATTCATATCAGGTATGCAAGGATGGTTCAACATTAAAAAACCAATCAACATAATCCACCACATAAATAAAACAAAGGAAAATAATTACATGATCATCTCAATTGATACAGAAAAGTCATTTGATGAAGTCCTGATAAAGACTCTCACCAAAGTAGGAATAGAAGGAAAATTCCTTAACATAATTAAAGGGATATACACAAAACCAACAGCCAACATTATTATCAATGGAGAGAGACTGAAAGCATTCCTGCTGAGAATGCGAACCAGACAAGGATGCCCTTTATCACCTCTCTTATACAACACTGTACTGGAAGTCCTTGCTAGAGCAATAAGAAATAAAAAGCATTCACATTGGTGAGAAAGAAGTAAAACTATCCCTATTTGCACAGTATATGATCCTATCCATAGAAAATCCCATAGAACCAACAAGAAAACTACTGGAACTAATAGAAGGATTCAACAAAGTGGCAGGGCACAAAAACGACATACCAAAATCAGTCAGATTCCTCTACAGTAACAAAGAGAACTCTGAAAAGGAAATCAGGAAAGCAATACCGTTTACAGTAGCTTCCCCCCCAATACAAAATGCTTAGAAATAAATCTAACTAGGGTCATAAAATACTTATACAAAGAAAACTTGTAAACACTACTGCAAGAAACCAAAAGAGACCTTCATAAACTGAAAAACATACCATACTCATGGATAGGAAGACTTAACATTGTGAAAATGTCAGTACTACCCAAAGTGATCTATAGATATGATGCAATCCTGATCCAAATTCCAACAACATTTTTTAATGAGATGGAAAAACGAATCATGAATTTTATGTAGAAATGAAAGCACCCTCAGATAAGTGAAACATTACTGAGAAAGAATAACAAAATAGGGGACCTCACACTACCCAGTCTCATAATCAACTATACAGCCACAGTAGTTGAAACACCCTGGTACTGGTACTACAACAGACATATAGGCCAATGGCACAGAATTGGAAACCTAGAAGTAAATCCATCCACCTATGGACACTTGATCTTCAACAAAAGGTCAAAGTCTGTTAAATGGGGAAGAGATAATCTCTTCAACATATGGTGCTGGAAAAACTGGATATCCATTGGTGAAAAAATGGAACAGCATCCATACCGCACACCATACACAAAAACTAACTCAAAATGGGTCAAAAACCTAAATGTAAAGCCTAAAACTATAAATACCATGAAAGAAAACATAGAGACAACTCTAGGGGCCCTAATTTATGGCACAAATAGAATATCAAGCATAACTAAAGATGCACAAACTTCAGAAAATCAACTAGATAACTGGAACCTACCAAAAATTAAACACTTATGCTCATCAAAAGACTTTTCCAAGACAATAAAAAAAGAATTTACAGATTGGGAAAAAATCTTTGGCAAAGAGATATCTGATAAAAGTTTAGTCTCTAAAATGTCTAGAAAACTTCAACAACTCAACAATAAAAAGATAAGCAACCTAATCACAAAATGGGTAGAGGACATGAACAGACACTTCACCAAAAAGGACATTCAGGCAGCCAATAAATACATGAAAAGATGCTCCAAATCATTAGTCATTGGAGCTCAGTAAACCAAAAACCCAATGGGATATCAGCTCACCCCTGCAAGAATGGCATTGATTGAAAATTCAGAAAACAATAAATGCTGGTGAGGTTGTGGGGAGATTGGAATTCTCTACATTTCTGGTGAGAGTGTAAAACAGTACAACCACTATGGAAAATGATATCAAGCTTCCTTAGAAAGCAAGAAATAGAAATACAATATGATCCAGCAATTCCACTCCTAGGAATATATCCTAGAGAAATAAAAGTCATCACACGATTAGACATATGCACCCTCATGTTCATTGCAGCATTATTCACAATAGCAAAAAGATGGAAACAACCTAAGGTCCTATCAACATTAAATAGATAGACTACGGTATACACACAATGGAATACTACACGATAAAGAACAAAGCTGAATCAGCAAAACATCTCGCAGCATGGATGAAACTGGAGGACATTATGCTGAGTGAAATAAGTCAATCAGGAAAGGACAAATATTGTATGAATCCACTACTATAAAAACTTAAGAAAAGATTTGCACACCATCTTTGAATCTTTACAATCTTTGATGTTTACCCGGGAGGGAAGGAGTGGAGAGCAAAAATCACTAACTAGACCACAGACATGTTAACTTTGGTGAAGGGAAAGGCAATATGCAATATAGGGGAAGTCAGCACAACTTGACCAAGGCAAAGGAAGACACAAAAGGATGCAAGGAAAAAAAAAGGCAACCACAATAAATAACATATACAACCCTACAACAACAGTATAAACAAACTATAATTTACACCCAGCTACTTTTTTTTCTACACAGGTAGACAAGTATGTCAAATAGGGGAAGGACGCCATAAAGGAGTATACCCACGTACACACATAGGTTAGGCTGAGGATATTTTTACATACATATTAGTATGTACGGCATGTATATTCATATATATATTATATAGCACAAAGGGGACACAGTCATAGAAGCTTCCTAGATACAACCAAACACCTTGAAGAACCAAGTTACTGGGACTGAAGTCTAGGGACCATGTTCTCGAGGGACATCTAGGTTAATCAGCATAACATAGTTCTTAAAGAAAATATTCTGCATCCTACTTTGGTGAGTAGTATCTGGGGTCTTAAAAGCTTGTGAGCAGCCATCTAAGGTACCTCTATCGGCCTCATCCCATCCAGAGCAAAGATAATGAAGAAAACCAAAGACATAATGAAACAATTCGTCCAAAGGAAGAATGGAACCACAGCCTCCACCAGCCTGAGCCCAGAAGAGCTAGATGCCACCTAACTCCCCCCACAGACTGCTCTGACAGGGATCACAATAGAGGGTCTCAGAGCAGGACAAAAATGTAGAACAAAATTCAAATTCACGAAAAAGACTAGACTTACTGGTCTGACAGAGACTGGAGGAACTCCTGAGACTATGGCCACCAGACGCCCTGCCAACTCAGAACTGAAGCCGCTCCCAAAGTTCCCCTTTCAACCATATATTAGGTAGTCCCGTAAAACAAACAATAACACCCAGAGGAGCCTACTCCTTAGATCAATCAAGTGTACGGAAGCAAATGGGCAACACCTGCCCCACTACAAAGATAAGGTACAAAGGGGCAGGAAAATGGGATGAATGAAAATGGGAAAACCCAGGGTAGCAAGGGGGATTGTGGGGATTGCAACTAATGCCATGAAAAAATATGTCTATAAATTTTTTAACAAGAAACTTACTCCGTAAAGCTTTCTCCTGAGGCACAATAAAAGTTTAAAATAAATACATAAGAGCCAGGCTCTGGTTCACTTTCTCTTCAACCGTCACCCTCTGACCAACTTGGCTATAGCTTACCTTTTGGCATAGATCCAAAGATGGGTATAAAAAGGAGAGAAGAGGTAAGAACAGGCATCAAAGAAGAAACAAAAAAAAATGGATTTTTACCCTCAAAAGACAGATAATCGTGGCATCAAAATGAAAACTGACACCCGTTTGAATATGGTATATGAAATTTAAAGTAGGCAAAATAATTTTCTTTTTCTTAACCAGAGACCAGTCCTTATTCAAACATCTGTATTTCTTTTTGGCTTTTTTTTTTTTTTTTTTAATTTAGGTGTATTCACCACAGAGAGCAAAGGCATTGGAAAAGGTGTGACCTGTTACCATTCACAGCTCTGCTTCAATCCACCTTGCTCTGGATTACATGACAAAGCACATGACAAGTCGAATGAAAACTGATGTGGATCACCTTTCTAAAATGAAGTAAAACTCATATAACATTCCCTAAAGAAATAGGGAGTATTTTTACAAAAGTGGGAATTAAGTATTAAGAGAAGTTATTGAACAGTAGAAAATTAATCAGACCAAGAAAACCCACTTGAACAAGTGCCTCTAAGGTATTTTTCAGGATTGGGTCTACGTCTCTAAAACATTTACTAAATGTGAACGTTGTATGCCAAGCTGCCTAATTGTTGTTGATTGCCTTATATTAACAGAAGAGCAACTGGAGGAAAATGAACCTTTAATTTTTATTCACACTTTAGCAAACTCAGTGGAAGATTTTAAAATCCTTTCAAGTCTGCTGCCAGTAGGAATTACTTTTTATGCCAGAAACATATTAATGGAAGTTATCGGCTACAGAGAAATAAAAGGCACAAACATAAAGTAAAGCGGATAGGAAAAGAAAAATTCCATCCAAAGACTGAACATTACTTTGCAAGAAGAAAAAAATGCGGAGTACATAGACCATAGCCCAAAAGAAAGATAAATAATAAAGTCAAGAAAGAGCTGAAAGTCCTTTGGAAACCAATAAAAAGATATACTGTGTGTGTGTTTATGTGTGCATGCGTGCATATACGAGGCTTATTATGCTTTATCAGCCAACTGAGAGAGACAAAGCTGCAAATACCTTGCTTTGAATTTTGAGTGTTTCCATGTTGAATACAATTGCATGATTTACTCTGCTTGTTCCAAGGGCAAAAGATCTATTTTGACAAGTACGTCAGAATAGGAACAAAGAGTGAACCGTGGTAGGCAGTCACAACACAAAGCCTTAGAAGCTCTAGAAGCTGAAACAGTCTGTATGATTATAGGAGAATGTCAACAGAATGGTGAAGTGAGGGGAATTTTTAACCGAAGCAAGTCTGAAGGAGAGGTCCATGACATCATAAAAAAAAATCATAGGACCCTCATTATAAAGGAGGAGATACTAGCCACGGTGGATATGACATTATATTCGGCAGCAGGACAAATACAAAAGGTAGGCTCAGGAAGGGTCTCGTGGCTACAACTTTATTCAAATCCTTTAATCCACTGCTATGACTTTTATCTAGCGGAAGATGGGATTTTATGTTGCTTGAAGTCCATTTCCGTAACAGTCCACAATATGTTTAAATTCCTTTACATTTGAGACTTGTAGCGGGAATATACACTGTGGATACAAATTCTAGATTGACTCCGCTGTTAACTAAAATCCTCATTCAGGGAGAACAAACAAGAAACACTCATAAAGACTGGTGGCAAATAACTCAACTCCCAGACTTTTAAACGCCTTAATGTTACAAATTTTTTTCTACACAAATTTATATGACGTAAAAATGTGGGAGTGGCTTAGCAGTTTGAGGACTCTATCTGCAATCTCTTTCTAACAACGGTTTGTTATTCTTTGTGGTCAGGGGTGTTGTGACACAAGTGAATAGAGCAGGGGCATCCTGTGACACAGGAGAGTTAGGGACAGTCCTGACTGGTGAGTGGAGACATCATCAGCATTCAATTGAAAAAAACGAAGATTGGTAATTTGTGAATTTTAACTCATGTTCTATGCAACTGTAATTAGCAGAGTTCATTCTAGTTTTACTCACAGTGTCTGTCAGTTTGTTGTACTGTGGGAGCTTGTGCATTGCTGTGGCTGTTGGAAGCTATACCACCAGTATTTCAAATACCAGCAGGGTCACCCATGGTGGACAGGTTTCAGGGGACCTCCCAGAGTAAGAGAGACTAGGAAAAAGGATCTTGTGGTCTACTTCAGAAAAAATTGACCAGGGAAAACATTATGAATAGCAGCAAAACATTGTCTGGTATTGTGCTGAAAAATAAGCCCCTCAGGTTAGGAGGCACTCAAAATACGGCTGGTGGAGAGCTGTCCCCTCAAAGTGGTCTCAACCTTAATGATGTGGATGGACTCGAGCTTTTGGGACCTTCATTTACTGATGTGGCATGACTCCAAATGAGAAGAAACAGCTGCAAACATCCATTAATAATGAAAACATGGGATGCACAAAGTATGAAACTAGGAAAACTGGAAGTCATCAAAAATGGAATGGAACATATAAAGATCAATATCCTAGGTGTAATTAAGCAGAAATGGACTGGTATTGGCCATTTTGAATCAGGCATTCATATGGTCTACTATGCCAAGAATGACAAATTGAAAAGGAATGGCATTGCATTCATTGTCAAAAAGAACATTTCAAGATCTCTCCTGAGGTACAACACTGTCAGTAATAGGATAATATCCATACACCTACAAGGAAGACCAGGTAATACAACTATTATTCAAATTTATGCACCAACCACTAATGCCAAAGATGAGAAAATTGAAGATTTTCACCGATTTCTGCGGGCTGAAATTGATCAAACATGCAATCAAGATGCATTAGTAATTACTGGTGATTGGAAAGAGAACATTGGAAACAAAAAAGAAGGATCTGTAGTTGGAAAATATGGCCTTGGTGATAGAAATGATGCTGGACACCGTGTGACAGACTTTTGCAAGACCAACATCTTCTTCACTGCAAATACCTTTTTTAAACAATATAGACAATGAGTATACATATGGACCTGGCCAGATGAAAAACACAGGAATCAAATCGACTACATCTGTGGAGAGAGACAATGGAAAAGCTCAATATCCTCAGTCAGAATAAGCCCAAAGGCCGACTATAGGATAGACAAACAATTGCTCATATGCAAGTTTAAGTTGAAGCAGAAGAAAATTAAAACAAGTCCATAAGAACCAAAATGTGACCTTCAGTATATCCCATCTGGATTCGGAGACCATCTTAAGAATAGATTCAACACACTGAACACTAATGACCAAAGACTATCCGATCTGTGTGATGACATCAAGGACATCATACATGAAAAAAGCAAAAGGTCATTAAAAAGGCAGGAAAGAAAGAAAAGACCAAAATGGATGTCAGAAGAGATTCTGAAACATCTATCTAGTAACTAAAGCAAATGGAAGAATTGATGAAGTAAAAGAGCTGAATAGAAGATTTCAAAAGGCAACTCAAGAAGATAAAGTATTATAATGAAATGTGCAAAGACCTGGAGTTAGAAAACCAAAGGGAAGAACATGCTCAGCATTTCTCAAGCTGAAAGAGCTGAAGAAAAAATCCAATCCTCTAGTCTCAATATTGAAGGATTCTATGGGCAAAATATTGAAGGATCCACAGAGCATCAGAAGAAGACGGAAGGAATACACAGAGTCACAGTACCAAAATGAATTGGTCGACATTCAACCATTTCGGGAGGTAGCATATGATCAACAACCTATGGTACTGAAGTAAGAAGTCCAAGCTGTACTGAAAGCATTGGTGAAAAACAAGGCTCCAGGAGTTGACAGAATACAAACTGAGATGTTTCAACATATGGATGTAGCATTGGAGTTGCTCAATCGTCTACGCCAAGAAATTTGGAAGACAGCTACCTGGCCAACTGACTGGAAGAGATCCATATTTGTGCCCACTCCAAAGAAAGGTGATCCAACAGAATGCAGAAATTGTTGAACAATATCATTAATGTTACTCTTAAGTAAAATTTTGCTGACGATAATTAAAAAATGTTGCAGCAGTACATGGACATGGAGCTGCCAGAAATGAAGTGAAATTCAGAAGAGGATGCAGAACAGGGGATATCATTGCTGATGATAGATGGATGATGGCTGAAAGCAGAGAATACCAGAAAGATATTTACCTGTGTTTTATTGACTAGGCAAAGGCTTTTGTCCAAAGCTTGTTGAGAAGACAAATTTTCCTGAAAATAAGCACCATATTGTATTCAGTGTCTCATATTCTCTAGCCACCTAAGGTTTTGTAATGGAGTTGAGCTTACCACTCTTCTGAAAGAATAATTTTCTTTTCCCAAGAATTTTCTCAGTCATTCAAGCAAATAGGCCAATCCTACCATTTTGTCAATTGAGTACTAACTAACCTGTGGTCAATTTAAAAACAATTTGTTTCAAATTGTTATTGTTCTAGCATTTTTTTTTTAATTTAATGGACCTTTGTAATTTTGTTGGTTTTTTGGGTTTTGTAATATAAATCAAGGTGGAAAGTTTTCATAGCGTTTTTAAGAAGTAATGGTGCTGTCAATAAGATGGGCCAGATGTACTTTTCCCTCTTTCTCCTATTAAATACAACTAAAATCCCTTGACATTATATATAATATAAATATAAGAAGACTCTGAGATTGAGAAAAGTATGTAGGCCTGCTAATGACGACAGTTCCTGAGTAATAACGTGGTGGTGAATTTTCTGGGGTTTTGTTGCAGTTGTTTGCCTCATATATTCTGGACTGAACAATGGAGAATCCAGCAACCTCTAAATGCCAAAAGGCACAGGACAAAAAAAACATACCAAGAAAAAATCCTGCTCTCTCTAGCCAAAGGACCAGGAAGGGGGCAATCTAGCAAGACAGAAGCCTTTTAGACAATAGCTGCTCTACTCTAGCCAAACACCACAGACAAAATTATTGTCCCATCCCAACACATGCCAGAAAAGAGGCTAAGTGGGGAACCTAGACTTACACCTTTGCAAGACCCCAGCACCATGCTGAAGAGTCACAGAAAGCCAATTAAGGGGCCACGACTTTCATCCCACTGGCTGGTAATGAGTGGCAAGCCTGAACTTCCACCTCCACATGGCAGTAAAAAGACACTTTTACCTCACCCTACTAGAATGGTGCCAGAGAAAGCCTAATGGAGAGTCAGAACTTTCACCACTTAGGCTCCGTGGGAACCACTGGTGGAGCCAGAAAAGCTGACCACATTCTGCAATAATGAGGAGTGTTCCCCCCTTGGTGTCAACGAAGGCTTAGTGGGAAACCTGGACTCATACTTCCACCTGACATTGAGGAGCAGAGCTCCTCCTTCCCTTGCTGGAGCCATGTCAGAATAAGCCAACTAAAACATAAGGTCCAGTCTGAGAACGTAATACTACAAAAGTCCAGGTTTTATTCAACAATCACTTGTCTTAACAAGAATCAGGAAGATACCAAATTGAATGGGAAACAGTTAATCAATAGATGCCCACGCCAAAATGGATACACGGAAACAAGCAAAAGTCTCAAATTAATGATCTAAGATCACATCTCAAAGTAAATGAAAAAGCAAAACATACCCAGAGGGAGGAAATAATAAAAGTAAGAGCAGAAGTCATAAAACTGAAACAAAACCAAGACAAATAACCACGGAGGAAATAGTTGAAACAAACAGACGGTTCTTTGAAAAGCTCAAAACTATAGTAAATCTGAGAAAGAAAAAAGACAGAAGACACAAATAACCAATACCAGGAATGAAACAGGGAATATCAACACAGACCCAGCAGACATCAAAAGGATACTAAAGGACTGGTATAAACAAATCTACACACATATATTTGAAAACTTACATGAAATAAAACAACTCCCTGAAAAATACAAACTACCACAAGTCACGTAATGTAAAATAATTTTATTAGTCCTAAAACTCTTAAGAACATCTCCAGGCCAAGACGGTTTCACTAGAGAATTCGACCAAATTTTTTTAAAAACTAATACACTTCTAAACAATCTCTCCCAGAAAACAGAAGAGCAGAAAACACTCCCCAATTCTTTTTACGAAGCTAGCATACCATGAAAGGGGCCCTAGTGGCACAGTGGTTAAGGGATCAGCTACTACCTGAAAGGCCAGCATCCTCTCCACAGCAGAAAGATGTGTCAATCTGCTTCTGTAAAGGGTCATTATGAGTCAGAATAGGCTGAATGGCAACAGGTTTTTGTTTTTTTTTTTAGTATACCCTGATAACCTAGCAACTGCCTCTTGATCTATGTAAAGGCTCCTCAAGAGCACAATTAAGTATTCTGGAATTCCCATTCTTCACAGTGTTATCCATAATTTGTTATGATCCACACAGTTGAATGCTTTTGCATAGTCAATAAAACACAGGTAAACATCCTTCTGGAAATCTCTGCTTTCAGCCAGGATCCATCTGACATCAGCAATGATATCCCCTGGTTCCACGTCCTCTTCTGAAACCTGCCTGAATTTCTGGCAGTTCCAAGTCAATATGCTGCTGCAGCCATTTTTGAATGATCTTAAGCAAAATTTTGCTTGCATGTGATATTAATGATATTGTTCTATAATTTCTGCATTCAGTTGGATCATCTTTCTTGGGAATAGGCATAAATATGGAGCTCTTCCAGTCAGTTGGCCAGGAAGCTGTCTTCCATATTTCTTGGCATGGACAAGTGAGCACCTCCAGCACCGCATCTGCTTGTTGAAACATCTCAACTGATATTCCATCAATTCCTGGAGCCTTGTTTTTCACCAATGCCCTCAGAGTAGCTTGGACTTCTTCCTTCGATACCATCAGTTGGTGATCACATGCCACCTCTTCAAATGGTTCAGCATCGACTAATTCTTTTTGGTATAATGACTCCGTGTATTCCTTCCATCTTCTTTGGATGCTTCCTGCGTGGTTTAATATTTTCCTCATAGGATCCTTCACTATTGCAACTCGAGGCTTGAATTCTTTCTTCAGTTCTTTCACCTTGAGAAATGCGGAGCTTGTTCTTCCCCTTTGGTTTTCCATCTCCAGGTCTTTGCACCTGTCATTATAATACTTTACTTTGTCTTCTCAAGAGGTCCTTTGAAATCTTCTGTTCAGTTCTTTTACTTCATCAATTCTTCCTTTTGCTTTAGCTGCTCAACATTCGAGAGCAAGTTTCAGAGTCTTCTCTGACATCCATCTTGGTCTTTTCTTTCTCTCCTGTCTTTTCAATGACCTCTTGCTTTCTTCACAGCTGATGTCCTTGATGTCATTCCAGAACTCGTCTGGTCTTCAGTCACTAGTGTTCAATGCATCAAATCTATTCTTCAGATCGTCTCTAAATTCAGGTGGGATATACTCAAGGTCGTATTTTGGCTCTCATGGACTTGCTCTGATTTTCTTCAGTTTCGGCTTGAACTTGCATACGAGCAAATGATGGTCTGTTCCACAGTTAGCCCTTGGCCTTGTTCTGACTGATGATATTGAGCTTTTCCACCGTCTCTTTCCACAGATGTAGTCAATTTGATTTCTGCATGTTCCATCTGGCAAGGTCCATGTGTATATTCGCCATTTATATTGGTGAAAGAAGTTATTTGCAATGAAGAAGTCGTTGGTCTTGCAAAATTCTATCATTTTCCAACTACTGATCCTTCTTCTTTGTTTCCAGCTTTAGCATTTGAATTGCCAGTAATTATCAATGCATCTTGATTGCATGTTTGATCAATTTCAGACTGCAGCAGCTGATAAAAATCTTCTATTTCTTCATCTTTGGCCCTAGTAGTTGGTGCATAAATTTGAATGATAGTTCTATTAACTGGTCTTCCTTGTAGGCTTATGGGTATTATCCTATCAGTGACATCTTTGTACTTCAGGACAGATCTTGAAACATTCTTTTCAATGATGAATGCAACACTACTCCTCTTCAAGTTTTCATTCCCAGCATAGTAAACTATATGATTGTCTGATTCGAAATGGCCAATACCAGTCCATTTCAGCTCACTAATGCCTAGGATATTGATGTTTATGTGTTCCATTTCATTTTTTACAATTTCCAAATTTCCTAGATTCATGCTTCCTACATTCCAGGTTCAGATTATTAATGGATGTTTGCAGCTTTTCTCATTTTGAGTCCTGCCACAGCAGTGAATGAAGGTCCCAAAAGCGTTACTCCATCCACATCATTAAGGTCGACTCTACTTTGGGAAGGCAGCTCTTTCTCAGTTATCTATTGAGTGCTTTCCAACCTGGGAGGCTCCCCTTCCAGCACTATATCAGACAGTGTTCCACTGCTATTCATAAGGTATTCACTGGCTAATGCTTTTCAGAAGTAGACTGCTGGGTCCTTCTTCCTATTCTGTTTTAGTCTGGAAGCTCAACTGAAACCTGTCCTCCATGGGTGACCCTGATTTGTTTAAAGCCAGGAAAGACATGTGTCAGGGTTGTATTCTTTCACCATACCTATTCAATATGTATGCTGAGCAAATAATATGAGAAGCTGGACTATATGAACATGAACGGAGCATCAGGATTGGAGGAAGACCCATTACCAACCTGCGTTATGCAGATGACACAATCTTGCTTGCTGAAAGTGAAGAGGACTTGAAGCACTTACTAATGAAGAACAAAGACCACAGCCTTCAGTATGGATTGCACCTCGAAAAAAAGAAAACAAAAATCCTCACACCTGGACCAATGAGCAATATCATGATAAATGGAGAAAAGATTGAAGTTGTCAGGGATTTCATTTTACTTGGATCCACAATCAACAGCCATGGAAGCGCAGTCAAGAAATCAAAAGACGCGTTGCATTGGGTAAATCTGCTGCAAAGAACCTCTTTAAAGTGTTGAAGAGCAAAGATGTCACCTTGAAGACTAAGGTGCGCCTGACCCAAGCCGTGGTATTTTCATTCGCATCATATGCATGCAAAAGCTGGACAATGAATAAGGAAGACCAAAGAATTGATGCCTATGAATTGTGTTGCTGGTGAAGAATATTGAATATATACCATGGACTGCCAAAAGAACGAAGAAATCTGTCTTAGAAGAAGTGCAACCAGAATGCTCCTTAGAAGCAAGGATGGTGAGACTGTGTCTTACATACTTTAGACATGTTGTCAGGAGGAATCAGTCCCTGGAGAAGGACATCATGCTTGGCAGAGTACAGGGTCAGCGGAAAAGAGGAAGACCCTCAACGAGGTGGATTGACACAGTGGCTGCAACAATGAGCTCAAGCATAACAACGATCGTAAGGATGGCACAGGACCAGGCAGTGTTTTGTTCTGTTGTGCATGGGGTCGCTATGAGCAGGAACCAACTCAATGGCACCTAACAACAACAATACCGTGATACTAAAACCAGACAAAGAAAGTATAAAAAAGAAAGTTTCAGACCAATATTATACATAAATGTAGAAAAAAAATTCTTAACAAAAGATAAGCACATATAATTTAGCAATATAAAAAAATATTTGTACACAATGATCAAGTGGGGTTTATTCCAGGGACTTAAGGCTGGTTGAATATTGAAAAATCAATCAAGGTAATTCAGCATATTAACAGAATAAAAAAGAAAACAAGCAGAAACACCTGTGTCAGTTCTTCAGGGCTCCAGACAGAAGGGACAGCACAATGCTTTGCAAATAGCATCTACTTTGTTCCCTCTGGAACTGGGGACAAGGGTCCCACAATGGGCTCAGGGGCTGCTGTCTTCAAGACCTCTCTGAGCCAAGGAGGGGAATGGGGCAAGGGCAAGCAAATTGTCACCAAGTTTTCTTACCATTTTTAAGTTGCCTTTTTTTCCCGCACTGTTTATTTGGTTGCCGTAACCTTTGCTTTCCAGAGCAGTGGCATCACTTGGTGGCAGAGAGAGGCAGACGGGTTACAGACAGTAATGGGTGACACTGGCAGAAAAGGTGACACCAAAATGACTACAAAATCTATAAAAATTTTTAACAAGACCTAAAACTGGTTCTTTGAAGAAATTAACAAAATTGATAAACCGTTGGCCAAACTGACAAAAGAAAAACAGGAGAGGAAGCAGATAACCCGAATAAGAAATGTAAGAAATGAGAGGGGTGATATTACCACTGACCCTACTGAAATTAAAAGAATCATAACAGATTACTATGAAAAATTGTACTCTAACAAATTTGAAAACCTAGGAGAAATGGATGAATTCCTAGAAACACACTACCTACCGAAAATAACACAAACAGACGTGGAACAACTAAGTAGACCCATAAAAAAAAGAAGAGATTAAAAAGGTAATCAGAAAACTCCCAACCAGAAAAAATCCCAGGCCCAGACAGCTTCATTGCAGAGTTCTACAAACTTTCAGAGAAGAGTTAACACCACTACTACTAAAAGTATTTCAAAGCATAGAAAAGGATGGAATACTCCCTAACTCATTCTATGAAGCCAGCATATCTCTCATACCAAAACCACGTAAAGACACCACAAGAAAAGAAAATTACAGACCTATATCCCTCATGAACATAGACGCAAAAATCCTCAATAAAATTCTAGACAATAGAATTCAACAACATATCAAAAAAATAATCCACGACGACCAAGTGGGATTTATACCAGGCATGCAAGGTTGGTGCAATATTAGAAAAACCATTAATGTAATCCACCATATAAATAAAACAAAAGACAAAAACCACATGATCTTATCAATTGATGCAGAAAAGGCATTTGACAAAGCCCAACACCCATTCAGGATAAAAACTCTCAGCAAAATAGGAACAGAAGGGAAATTCCTCAACATAATAAAGGGCATTAATACAAAGCCAACAGCCAACATCATTTTAAATGGAGAGAGCCTGAAAGCATTTCCCTTCCGAGCGGGAACCAGACCAGGATGCCCTTTTTCACTGCTCTTATTCAACATTGTGCTAGAGGTCCTAGCCAGAGCAATTATGCTAGACAAAGAAATAAAGAGCATCCAGATTGGCAAGGAAGAAGTAAAATTATATCTATTTGCAGACGATATGAATCTTATACACAGAAAATCCTAAGGAATCCTCAAGAAAACTACTGAAACTAAACCAAGAGTTCACCAGAGTATCAGGATACAAGATAAACATACAAAACTCAGCTGGATTCCTCTACATCAAAAAAAGAACATCAAAGAAGAAATCACCAAATCAATACCATTCACAGTAGCCCCCAAGAAGATAAAATATTTAGGAATAAATCATAGCAAAGATGTAAAAGACCTATACAAAGAAAACTGCAGCTACTACTGCAAGAAACCGAAAGGAACCTACGTAAGTGGAAAAACGTACCTTGCTCATGGATAGGAAGACTTAACATTGTAAAAATGTCTATTCTACCAAAAGCCATCTATACATACAATGTACTTTCGATCCAAATTCCAATGACACTTTTTAATGTGATGCAGAAGCAAATTACCAACTTCATATGGAAGGGAAAGAAGCCCCAGATAAGTAAAGCACTACTAAAAAAGAAGAACAAAGTAGGAGGGCTCACTCTACCTGATTTTAGAACCTATTATACACCACAGTAGTCAAAACAGCCTGGTACTGGTACAACAACAGACACATAGACCAAGGGAACAGAATTGAGAATCCAGATATAAATGCATCCACATATGAGCAGCTGATATTTGACAAAGGCCCAGTGCCAGTTAATTGGGGAAAAGATAGTCTTTTTAACAAATGGTGCTGGCATAACTGGATATCCATGTGCAAAAAAATAAAACAGGAACCATACCTCACACCATGCACAAAAACTAACTCCAAGTGGATCAACGACCTAAACATAAAATCTAAAACGATGAAGATCATGGAAGAAAAAATAGGGACAATGTTAGAAGCCCTAATACAAGGCATAAACAGAATTCAAAACGTTACTAAAAATGCCGAAGAGAAACCAGATAAATGGGAGCTCCTAAAAATCAAACACCTATGCTCATCTAAAGACTTCACCAAAAGAGTAAAAAGACCACCTACAGACTGGGAAAAAATTTTCAGCTATGACATCTCCGACCAGCTCCTGATCTCTAAAATCTACATGATTCTGCTAAAACTCAACCACAAAAAGACAAACAACCCAATTAAAAAAGGGGGAAAGGATATGAACAGGCACTCCACTAAAGAAGACATTCAGGCAGCTAACAGATACGCGAGGAAAGCCCTCAATCATTAGCCATTAGAGAAATGCAAATTAAAACTACAATGAGATTCCATCTCACTCCAACGAGGCTGGCATTAATCCAAAAGACACAAAATAATAAATGTTGGAGAAGCTGTGGAGAGATTGGAACACTTATACACTGCTGGTGGGAACGTAAAATGATACAACCACTTTGGAAATCGATTTGGCGCTTACGTAAAAAGCTAGAAATAGAGCTACCATGTTGTTGTTGTTATTAGGTGCTGTCAAGTTAGATCTGACTCAAAGAGACCCTATGCACAACAGAAGGAAACACTGCCTGGTCCTGTGCCACCCTTACAATCATTGTTATGCTTGAACTCATTGTTGCAGCCACTGTGTCAATCCACCTCGTTGAGGGTCTTCCTCTTTTCCGCTGACCCTGTACTCTGCCAAGCATGATGTCCTTCTCCAGGGACAGATCCCTTCTGACAACATGTCCAAAGTATGTAAGACACAGTCTCACCATCCTTGCTTCTAAGGAGCACTCTGGCTGCACTTCTTCCAAGATAGATTTGTTCGTTCTTTTGGCAGTCCACGGTACACTCAATATCCTTCGCCAACACCACAATTCAAAGGCGTCAACTCTTCTTCGGTCTTCTTTATTCATTGTACAGCTTTCACACGCATATGATGTGATTGAAAATACCATGGCCTGGGTAAGGCGCACCTTAGTCTTCAGGGTGACATCTTTGCTCTTGAACACTTTGAAGAGGTCCTTTGCAGCAGATTTGCCCAATGCCATGCGTCTTTTGATTTCTTGACTGCTGCTTCCATGGCTGTTGATTGTGGATCCAAGTAAATGAAGTCCTTGTCAACTTCAATTTTTTCTCCATTTATCATGATGTTGCTCACTGGTCCAGCTCTGAGGATTTTTGTTTTCTTTATGTTGAGGTGTAATCCATACTGAAGACAGTGGTCTTTGATCTTCATTAGTAAGTGCTTCAAGTCCTCTTCACTTTCAGCAAGCAAGGTTGTGTCATCTGCATAACACAGGTTGTGAATGAGTCTTCCTCCAATCCTGATGCCCCGTTCTTCTTCATATAGTTCAGCTTCTCATATTATTTGTTCAGCATACAGATTAAATAGGTATGGTGAAAGAATACAACCCTGATGCACACCTTTCCTGACTTTAAACCAATCAGTATCCCCTTGTTCTGTCCAAACAACTGCCTCTTAATCTATGTAAAGGTTCCTCAAGAGCACAATTAAGTGTTCTGGAATTCCCATTCTTCGCAGCGTTATCCATAGTTTGTTATGATCCACGCAGTTGAATGGCTTTGCATAGTCAATAAAACACAGGTAAACATCCTCTGGTATTCTCTGCTTTCAGCCAGGATCCATGTGACATCAGCAATGATATCCTTGGTTCCACGTCCTCTTCTGAAATCCACCTGAATTTCTGGCAGTACTCTGTCGATATACTGCTGCAGCCATTTTTGAATGATCTTCGGCAAAATTTTGCTTGCGTGTGATATTAATGATATTGTTCTATAATTTCCACATTCGGTTGGATCACCTTTCCTGGGAATAGGCATAAATATGGATCTCTTCCAGTCAGTTGGCCAGGAAGCTGTCTTCCATATTTCTTGGCATAGACGAGTGAGCACCTCCAACGCTGCATCTGTTTGTTGAAACATCTCAATTGATATTCCATCAATTCCTGGAGCCTTGTTTTTCGCCAATGCCTTCAAAGCAGCTTGGACTTCTTCCTTCGGTACCGTCGGTTCCTGATCATGTGCCACCTCTTGAAATGGTTGAACATCAACTAATTCTTTTTGGTATAATGACTGTGTATTCCTTCCATCTTCTTTTGATGCTTCCTGCATTGTTTAATATTTTCCCCATGGAATCCTTCACTATTGCAACTCAAGGCTTGAACTTTTTCTTCAGTTCTTTCAGCTTGAGAAACACCATTTGTGTTCTTCCCTTTTGGTTTTCCATCTCCAGCTGTTCACATTTGTCATTATAATACTTTACTTTGTCTTCTCAAGGGGACCTTTGAAATCTTCTGTTCCATTCTTTTACTTCATCAATTCTACCTTTTGCTTTAGCTGCTCGATGCTCAAGAGCAAGCTTCAGAGTCTCCTTTAACATCCACCTTGGTCTTTTCTTTCTTTTCAATGACCTCTTGCTTTCTTCATGGCTGATGTCCTTGATGTCATTCCACGACTCGTCTGGTCTTCAGTCACTAGTGTTCAATGCATCAAATCTATTCTTGAGGTGATCTCTAAATTCAGGTGTGATATACTTGAGGCCATATTTTGGCTCTCGTGAACTTTCTCTGATTTTCTTCAGTTTCTGCTTCAGCTTGCATATGAGCAATTGATGGTCTGTTCCAAAGTTGGCCCCTGGCCTTGTTCTGACTGATGATATTGAGCTTTTCCATCATCTCTTTCCACAGATGTAGTCAATTTGAGTTCTGTGTGTTCCATCTGGCGAGGTCCATGTGTATAGCCATCATTTATATTGGTGAAAGAAGGTATTTGCAATGAAGAAATCGTTGGTCTTGCAAAATTCTATAATTGGATCTTCTGCATTGTTTCTATCACCAAGGCCAAATTTTCCAACTACTGATCCTTCTTCTTTGTTTCCGACTTTCGCATACCAATAGCCAGTAATTATCAATGCATCTTGATTGCATGTTTGATCAATTTCAGACTGCAGCAGCTGATAAAAATCTTCTATTTCTTCATCTTTGGCCCTAGTGGTCTGTCAGTTTGTTGTACTGTGGGGCTTGCATGTTGCTGTGATGCTGGAAGCTATGCCACTGGTATTCAGATAACAGCAGTGTCACCCACGGAGGACAACTTTCAGCTGAGCTTCCAGACTAAGACAGACTAGGAAGAAGGACCCGGCAGCCTACTTCTGAAAAGCATTAGCCAGTGAAAACCTTATGAATAGTAGCGGAACATTGTCTGATATAGTGCTGGAAGATGAGCCCCCCACGTTGGAAGGCACTCAAAAGATGACTGGGAAAGAGCTGGCTCCTCAAAGTAGAGTCAACCTTAATGACGTTGGTGTAGTAAAGCTTTCAGGACCTTCATTTGCTGATGTGGCACGACTCAAAATGAGAAGAAACGGCTGCAAATATCCATTAATAATCGGAACCTGGAATGTACAAGTATGAATCTAGGAAAATTGGAAATCATCAAAAATGAAATGGAACACATAAACATCGATATCCTAGGCATTAGTGAGCTGAAATGGACTGATATTGGCCATTTTGAATCAGACAATCGTATAGTCTACTATGCTGGGAATGAGAACTCAAAGAGGAATGGTGTTGCATTCATCATCAAAAAGAACATTTTAAGATCTATCCTGAAGCACAATGCTGTCAGTGATAGGATAATATCCATACGCCTACAAGGAAGACCAGAACTACCATACGACCCAGCAATCTGACTCCTCGGAATATATCCTAGAGAAATAAGAACCTTTACATGAACAGATATATGCACACCCGTGTTTATTGCAGCACTGTTCACAATAGCAAAAAGATGAACACAAGCATGGTGCCCATCAATGAAATAGTGGTTAAATAAATTTTGGTATATTCGCACAATGGAATACTACGCATCCATAAAGAACAGTGATGAATCTGTGAAACATTTCATAACATGGAGGAATCTGGAAGGCATTATACTGATTGAGATTAGTCAGTTGCAAAAGGACAAATATTGTATAAGACCACTGATTATAAGATCTTGAGAAATAGTTTAAACTGAGAAGAACACATTTTTTTGTGGTTATGAGAGGGGGAGGGAGGGAGTGTTGGAGAGGGATATTTACAAATTAGATAGTAGGTAAGAACTACTTTAGGCGAAGGGAAGGACAACACTCAATACAGGGGAGGTCAGCACAACTGGACTAAACCAAAAGCAGTTTCCTGAATAAACTGAATGCTTCAAAAGCCAGCATAGCAGGGGAAGGGGTTTGGGGACCATGGTTTCAGGGGACATCTAAGTCAATTGGCCAAATAAAATCTATTAAGAAAAAATTCTGCATCCCACTTTGAAAAGCGGCATTTGGGGTCTTAAACGCCAGCAAGGGGCCATCTAAGATGCATCAATGAGTCTCAACCCACCAGGATCAAAGGAGAATGCAGAACACCAAGGACACAAGGTAATTACAAGCCCAGGAGACAGAAAGGGCCACATAAACAAGAGGCTAAATCATCCTGAGACCAGAAGAACTAGATGGTGCCTGGCCACAACCCATGACTGCCCTGACAGAGAGCACAACAGAGAACCCCTGAGGGAGCAGAAGAACAGTGGGATGCAGACCCCAAATTCTCATAAAAAGACCAGACTTAATGGTCTGACTGAGACTAGAAGGACCCTGGTGGTCATGGTCCCCAAACCTTCTGTTGGCCCAGGACAGGAACCATTCCCAAAGCCAATTCTTCAGACAGGGATTGGACTGACAATGGGCTGGAGAGAGATGCTGATGAGGATTGAGCTACTTCCATCAGGTGGAGACTTGAGACTATGTTGGCGTCTCCTGTCTGGAGTGGAGATGAGAGGGTAGAGGGTGTTAGAAGCTGGCAAAATAGTCACAAAAATAGAGACTGTAAGGAGGGAGCGGGCTGTCTTATTGGCGGGAGAGTTACTGGGAGTATGTAGTAAGGTGTACGTAAGTTTTTATGTGAGAGATTGACTTGATTTGTAAACTTTCACTTAAAGCACAATAAAAATTATTTTAAAAAACATTTTAGAATTAAAGGAAGTTTTGTCTGAAGTAACTAAGGTGGCATTATGAATAGGAAAATTACCATACTGATAGAGATTAGGGCATTGTGTAACCAAAAGAGTGATAATGTCATCAGTAGAAACATCCAAGGGACACCCTATCTCATATGGGTTTTGTAAGGTTTTATAAAGTAATGGAGAGATAATGTCACTTACATTAGGAATGCTCTTAGAACAGTTTCTCAGTGTGTCTCCCAGAAGCTGGCACTCATTTTGGGCATAGGAGTTAAGGGTATAGCAGTATTAGAAAAAACAGAGTCACCATGGGAGTCAGATGATTCATGGTAGTCCATGTAATCTTCTCTCCGCACATGGATCCATTGCCTTTGTGCCGTGTGATATGAGCCTTTTGCAGAAGCATCTAGGTGCCAGCCACGTGATCAGATATTGTATGCATTAAAGGGATGCGAATCTATTATTACCATAGACATTTTTAGCCAACAAGATTGTAAGAATTATTGAGGGCACCTCCTCTTCGGATAAAATTTTGTTTCATGCTCTGGTATGAATTATCCAGGAAGGAAAACAGAACAAAAATTATCTTCTTGCTTAGCATGTTCAAATACATGGTCCATATTCCAAAAGTCAGGGTACTGGTTACCATATCTGAGTAACTTTTGTTAGCCAGGCATGAATATGTAAAGTGGAGATCCCAGTAATCAGAATACAAAGGAGAAAAGATAGCTTCTAACATATGATTATGCATGCAACGATGATGTGGAATCGATGTGATACCATCAAGCTGTATTTGATCTATGGCTAATAAAGATACATTGCCATAGTAGGTGAAAATTCATCTAGTGCCTCAATGGTCAAGTAAAAAGGAGATTTAGTGATAGGGGATTGTGCAATAAAAAAGTGCAGATACACACAGCAATAGAGAAACCGTTAGTAATTTAATACATATTCTGAGCTTACACTTGTAGAATCTACCAAAAGGGTGAATCCTGCTTTTTCCTAGGTGGGTGCAACCCTAGTGGAAAACAGCTGTCTGAATAGATTTAGGCCTACCTCATTGGTTCCACTGGGTGGAAATTACAGCTACGGGGTGGGGCACATCAATTTTGAACACTTCACCTTGCGGAAGTAACACATTAGACCACAGGAGATATGGAGACAGGGAGAGATTAACAATCTCTGGTTTTCAGATTTCATTATTGGAGCCTACCTCACAGAGGAAAATTTCCTAGTGTGGTGCTCCCAAACTGTTGCAATTACCTTAAATTTAACCATCTTAAATTTATTCCACCCACACCAGATGACTCTGACCATGTCTTTATTGTCATTTCTCTTAACCTTCTGAAAAGTCAGTGTAAAACCAGGAAGGATTGCTCTAGCTCCTTCACCTCTCACGTAAAACACGTCTGGATGTCCTCTCACCCACATTCTCAGCATTCAGTAAGGCAGAAGAATGCCATTCTGCTGGGGGCATAGACCAAAAAAAAAAAAAAAAAGGTACGGAGGGAGCACGAGACCTGGGTCTTTGTCCTCATGCCGGCCTGGCCAGGAGTGCCGAGTCAGCAGGATGGCCAGGATAGGTGGCCTTGGGGGTTCTGAGGAAAGGCAGTAAGTGCAACGGGACACGACCAGGGTGGCTCGCACGTGCCTACCTATCTGCCACCACCTGCCTTGGCGGAGGTGAGATTCAGACACGCGCCTGCACCTGCAGCGGAGCGGGGCGCCACAAGGTGCAGGCTCATGTGGCGAGCTGCTGCAGCCAAGTACTACAGTCTAGGGCATACCACCCTGAACAGGCCCGCATCTGGTCTTATCTTGGCAGCTACACAGGTTCTGGCCTGGTTACTACTTGGAGGGGACGCCAAGGTGCCCTTCACAGGTCTCTCACCTACACACTTCTTGCCATGATGCTGAGGGTCATCACCTTGATACTTAATCCCCCTCTGATTCCATAACCCCAGGAAATTCCATTTCCTCCTTCCCTTCTTAGGGGCCGCAGTGTCTTTGGCCCTGGAAGGTGTCAGGATGTAAGGGACTGTTGCAACAAGCCAATCTATCAAAGTCAGCGCCTCGTGAACAGCTTGCTTTACAACACTGCCATCTCGTGGTCGTATCTATCTTGATCAGACAAATGCTGGGTGGTGCAGGCCGTACGGAGCCCTGTTGGTGCTGTGGTTAATAGCTTGGCTGTTAATCAAAATGTCAGCAGTTCGAATCCACCAGCCTCCTTGGAAACCATACAGAGCAGTTCTACTCTGTCCTATAGGGTCGCTATGAGTTGGAATAGACTCAAAGGCAATTTTTTGGGGGGGGGGGCGGGGGGAGGCGGGGTGTTTGGGGTGGAGTGTGTGATGCAGTAGTTAAGAGCTTTCTTGGCTGCTGGCCAGTAGGTCGGTAATCCGAATCCATCAGCAGCTCCTTGGAAATATTATGGGGCAGTTCTACTCTGTCCTATAGGGTCACTATGAGTCGGAATCTACTGGACGGCAACGGGCTTTTGGGGGGGGTGGTTAGGCTTTTAGGAGTGCTGGTGGAGCAGTGGTTGAGAGCTCAGCTGATAACGGGAAGGTCTGCGGTTGGAAAAGATTACCAATACCCTTTGCCATGGGTACTGCCACATAGGATTTCCAAGGCTGTATCTTAATGGAAGCCGACTGCCACATCTTTCTCCCTCAGATCCCTGGTGGATTCCAACCGGCTGATCTTTCCGTTAGCAGCCCAGCGCTTAACCACTGCACCAGCAGGGCTCCTTCCGTAAAGATTACAGCCTTGGAAGCCCTATATAGCAGTTCTGTTCTGTCCTAGAGGGTTGCTATGAGTAGGAACTGGCCCCACGGCAATGGGTTTAAGTAGGGTTTTGCCCCCTCCCTGCAGCCTTCTCTTTGTCGCCAAAGCTGGCCAGAACTAGTGCCCAGGAGCCTCAGGACCTGAGAGGAGCGCCCTTGCCACCTCCCTCCAGAAACCACAGGCACTTGCAGCCACTGCAGAGTGTCCAGGCAGAGACAGGAAACCCAAGAACAGTAGAGAAAGACACATTAGGGTTCCCAGGGGCCCACCCAGTGGCCCTCTTAACCAAGGGACCTGGAGGAATGCAAGCAGATAGCACCCTAAGAGACCTTAGCTGTGCTTCCTGGGGCTCCTTAGCTGACTGCCAGCAGCAGGCAGGGTCTTGTGGTCCTAGCCTCTCTTTCTTTGTAGGGCAATCATTTTCCCAACCCCCAACTTTCACCCTGCTCAGAGAGCCCTCACGGGGGACCATGTGCCTCCACCCCACCAGCCTGTGCCTCCCTTGCCTTCTCTTATTCCCTTGCATTGCACTGACCCATCTTTGCTCTGCTGACCTGCTGTGTGCAGGGATCTATCTATTCTTGTGAAGGGGAAGAAAGACCTGGGCCAGGCCCCTTGCTCTCAGGGAGCTTCCTGTCTTCTGGTGGGAGAAGGTAGACATTTGACCCAGCAGCAGACATCCCTGCCAGGTGTGAGGTTGGTGCAGGGATCCTGTGCCTGGGAGAACCTGGGAGCACCGTAGAGGGTTGCCTGCAGCCCAGAGGATGACCCAACTTGCTTCA